>NC_081414.1:799436449-799753949 GCF_030272615.1 Cryptomeria japonica | reverse complement strand
AATTTTTCTTTATACTCACATGCAATAGTTAAATATTCTCTCAGAATTATCATTTGTCTCTGAAGCTCTTGTTCATTGCTCTAGGATTGTACTAAATCAGTTCTCAACATATTATTCTCACGAACCAACCTCCCACATTCTTCAAATTTGTTCTTCAGGGATACAACAAGATTTTCTTCCTTTTTCTTCTAGTCCTCAATCTCCTTTGACATCCTCATAGTTATAACTTGCATTTCAGTTTTCATAACCATGTTCTCCTAACTTAATTTCTGACATTGTTCCTTAAATGCATCTTTCTCTTCATCATCCCAACTTTGCAAAAGTTCCTTTCTCTTAGCCTAAACAAATGATAACCTCTCTTGTAGGACAATAATGAATTATTTAGCAGAATTCAATTTATCTTGTAGCTTTAAATTCTTCAACCTTTCAGCATCATAATCTTCAAGTGCCATCTCAAGTTGCTTCTCTAAGGTCATGTCCATGGATTTCAAATTCATGATATTCCTCAAGTTGTTAAACTTCCTCTGAGGCACAAGGCTCTGATACCAATTGTTGGAATCTAATAACACTGAGAGGGGGAGTGAATCAGTGTTATACCAAAATGATCAATTTTAGCCTTATTAAAATATGCATACACCAACCGGTATACCGGTACATACAGAATTGAAAGAAGTAAAGAAACCAATAAGACAATCATAACACACATAATTATACATGAAAAACCTCAAACGGGAAAAAATATGGTGGCATTTGTGACCCACAATATCAATTCACTAGCCATATGAAGATATATTAAAAAATATGAGGGGCCTGCACCTGCAAGAAGGCTTACAACCTAGAGAACATTGCTCAATCACAAAAAGGAGTCTCACTAATTATATATAAATCTAGACTACAATTTAGAGAAGTGATGAATTATTAAGATAACATCTTCTATGCCTGAATACAGTTCCGGTTTAAGCTCTATCTGTTCCGGTCTGAAACCCTAAACCATTTACTGGAATAACCCTTACATAAATATCCACACATACATATAATCTCTTTGATATATTTCACATCATATTACATTCGCATATCCATAATCTCCTATATAAAAAATGATCTAGTCCAACTGACCTATATACCTTATGCAATTTTCATGCCTTATGTCATCTTACATAGATAATTATAATATTAAATTACATGTGGGCTAGATAACTTAAATACATGAATATCAATATCAATTATCGATGTTGGATCCAAAAGATTTCGACCTCCAATACTGATAACCATATTGTAAACCATGTCGGCCTCCAATACCAATAACCAAAGAAATACTTATGTCCTACTAGTGCCAGTGTCGGTGCCAGTGTAGTATCCATGAAATGCCTACCAGTACACAATTGAACCAAAACATGAAACCAGAACACAATACCATGTTTCCATCAATGACAACATAGTGAAACCAACCAATTGAGTGTCAATTGCCAACATTAACCTCTTAATTTTGTAAATTTTGTTTACAAATTGAATAAGACAATTAGGAAATTGAATTTGATAAACAAAACACTTTTTAGATCTAAGATAGCCGCTACAAGCAATTTTTACAAATTACAAGTTCAATTTTAATTTTAAAAGCTAGGGTTTTGAATGATTTAACCACTAATTTTGTAGAAATTTAAACTTGCAAATGAAAAATATACAAATTTGTTCAAAGGAAAGCATGCAAGATGTCAGGTTCACCAAAATGTAATGTGGTGAAATGTGAATGAGAGATCAAGAGGAAAGCTACCCTTTCCCTCCAAGGACAGATGAGATTTTCACTATAGATTTCTCCTCAAACACTTTTCACCTAGTTACATTCAGAAGAGGAGAGGAGAATTCACTAGATTCAACCTTCAATGATAAAGATTGAATTCTGAATGAAATGAGAATGATGAGTTGATCCTCTCTTCCTTATTTGAAACATAAAGATTGATTCAATTATGTAGTGCAAAAGTGAAAAAGAATTGATTATAACTTAAGATCAGAATATGGGATGAAGTTGTGCACCTGGATCTGGCAATAATATGTTGAGACAAAGTTGTCTTGCGAATTTGAGGAAAAGTTTCTCGGATCATGGCGAGAATGTACACGGTCCTCCAAAAAATTTGTGAAACAAAAAGGGTTTTTCTGCTCTGCTAATGGAGCCCAAATCCAAAAGTATAGTTGCGCACATGGAACCTACACACAAAAAATAGATTAAAATGGGTTGGGATTGGGGGTTTACCTTTAGGTCAAACCCTAGTTTTGGAATTAACCAAGTAATTAAAGAAAGTACTTGCAAGTAGATGTAAATGAAATACTGAATTGTAAATCACCGCAAGGGAGATTGTAGTAGCAATGTTGATGGAAATGCTTGTCTGGAATTGAATATTGGAATCGATCTACTCTTCAATGGTTGAATCCTTGACTTGAATACCACACCTAGTCTTGAAGGGAGACTTGAGATGTTGAATGCTTGGAAGGAATGCTTGAATTCTTGAATGCTTGATTGCTTATGCCACTTGATTAATTATTGCAACTTTTTCCAACTTATTGAGCTTATACAAATGAGAGGACAAATGCCCCTTTAATACATATTAATGAATTTGATTTTCATCATAGGTCGATGTCGAGGGAGTTTTATTTATCATTACTTGCATAGCCCACAATGCATTCTCTAAAAATGTCCTTCTCCAAAATAGGGTGAGGATAGGGACATGGCCATGCCTTTCATAGGTGGGACAGGGGCACCATGCCCCTGTCTTACCCCTTTCTCCAGGGCACAATGTGGAAATGGTGATGTAGAGGCCAAGGGAGACGCTGATTCCGATGGTTGAGTAGTCTCTGGTCTTTGTTTAGGCTAGAGAATTCGATCTCCCATGCATTAGGATCCTAATGTAGTTAAAAATTGCTAGGGCCGTAATTTTATGACACTACAACTTCTTTGAAAGAGAAAGAGAAGGAAATAAAGAACTCAAGTCTTGTGATGAGTTGCAGTGTTGAGAAGAAGGATGCAAAAGTTATACTGGATGATGACATGAATTTGAAGAAGGATCCTTTGGATGGGTTTATTAACAAAATGGTATTAGTTGGCAGTGAATTTAGATTTTTGGTGGCAGATAAGATGAGTTCTAGTGGAAGGAATAGATTAGATATGTAGAAGAAAGATGGTGGTAGTAAGAGACAATGTGTAGGTATGAAGTAATGAAAAAGGGGAGAAGAGGAAAAGAAGTTGGGGAATTCAACTGAGTTATTGAAAGGGGTAAAGAGGAAGAAATTTGTAGACAAAGATGGCATTTGGATCAGAAATGCGGATGGGGTCTATATTCTAAATCCTTTTCAATGTTCATGAGTTGCCTCTCATGGAAAATATTTTTCCACCTGGGGTGTCTGATGCAGGAACATCCCTAGTCGTGGAGCAATCTTGCATCAACCAAAAATATTTTTTCTTTTCAGTTGTTCTTGTTTTGTGTTACTTCCTGAATTTGCTAGTAGTTCTTCATTTTTCATTGAAGATCGGATTCTTGGCTTCCAGATGTGTTCCTATTTCTTTTTGTATATTTACTATTCATTTGGACTCTTTTCCAGCAAGTTATTGCTTTCAGATTGGTTGTTTCCTGGTTCTAGAGTAGTTTTGAGTTTAACAACTTGTTGAAGATTTTTTCTCTTGCAGAGCAATTTCTTGACTTGCGGATCTAAGTGGCATTGTGCACGATGTTCATAGACCCTTGGCCAACCTTCCTTGGTGGTCTTCACTTCTTTATTATCTTTGGTAGAAGTGATCTTTATTCTTTGTGTCCGACCTCTTTTACACATTTCATTTTTTTATTTTTGGAGAATGTGATCTCTTGTGGTCGACCTAGATGTGTTCCAGATTCTATTTATATTGTTGTAACTGATCCTTAGAGGAGCAATGAAATATTGTATGAGAACGATTTATATATTATGTTGTTTGGATACCTCTTTGAGGTTCCAATATATTGAAATATGAATTGTAAGTTGTTCTAGGACTGTAAGTCTACATATATAACGGATGTTCTCGAACATTTTATGATGAAACTATAATGTTGCAGATATTTGAATCAAAAATTTTCTCTATGTTTTGTTTTTTCTTCTGTTGTGTTAAACTTACAATTTATAACATGGTCTAAAAAGGTATACAATACCTTATCCCAACACCATCAAGTCAAAGTTCCTCAATAAGGCTTATATTATTGTTAGGCATTGAAGGATAAGAAAATAAATTATAAATACAATGAACATGAGAATCAAAAAATTATTTACCAAGATGCGAGTTAGAAACTCTTGAAGGATGGTGATGTGAAGGATATGTGTCCAAAGACTCAACATGAGTTTTAGAACAACAATAATTCTGTATGATATCAACATGCCTACAAATCATCCAGATTTAAAGAAATAATATTATCTTGAAATCTTCAATATATGTACTATTACTATGTATGTTGGTTTCATGTAGAGGTGATTCACATTATAAATCTTTTCTTACTATATGCTCGTCATTGTTACAAGGCATATGATCATCATGGAATGTGTGAATAAAGGAACTTAGAATCATATCTAATAGCATAGGATAGACACTAATCAAGTCAATGAATGATGGAAGAGATGAAATATGGCGGAGTGAAATCTCCATAGAGAAGACACTCACATCCATAGTATAAAATTATATTTGTATATGAACAATAGATGTATCATATGATATGAGAGATATGCCAAAATTTAAAATAAATTAATGCAACTTAGGGAGGGAAAAATATCTAATAAGTTCCATAATGATGGGATATTAAAGATAAATCACTATGAATTTGCTAACCCTAAGGGAAATATATAAGCATATAAAAATAAAAAACCTAGACATATCTAGATATTAATGAAAAATAGAATTCTATTAGACTTAGAAATATTTATTAGAAATATTAAAGGTAAAATAAGGTTGTGGAGGATCAATTGAGTTCTCCAAATGTAAAGAACAAGAAAATTTTCTTAAGTTTTATTTAGGCAAATCCAAATAAATGAATAGACAGAAACATAGTTTACCCAAACTAATAAATGATGCTACTAGGCAAGGTTGATAATCTAATAATTAATCAATAGAATTGAATATTAAATAAGTATACTTATCTCTAACAAATGAATACATAGATATATGTTAGGATCTGAAAAAATAGATTTGACATCAATAGTTCCCTTGAAAATAAAAAATATTTGTTGAAAATATGTAGTGACAAGTTTATGGATTAGGGACAAATCCATGATTATGGATCTATATTGCACTTTCAAACTTGTAGTATATAATATGTAGACCATTTTTCTTCACTTTACATCATGTTTCTTGTCTTTGTGTATGGTTAATATATATGAATTGTCAATATTTATAAATACCTTACCTATCTCAAGGGGACATGTTCTCCTTGGTCAATATGTATAAATAATTGAAAAAACCAATCTCTAATCCTACATATGGTCTTATGATGCTTGTGTAGAACAAAAGTCATTTTTGTATGTATATTAAAAAAGTGAGAATCCAAATAATAATCAGATAATGCTTTAGATGTGGAGATGATTGAAATGAATGCATCAAATTTCTCTAAATACAAGGACATAGTAGTAGACTGTTCAAATTTATGTTTAATTTAAAAAAATATTCAAGTTGACAATTAATTAAATTTGAATTTGGCTGGACAAGTTTTTTATTTTGACAATGTTCCAATGCTTACAAATTTGTTTTAAAATAAAATAAAAGTTAAATAAGAATGAATAATTCTATAAAAATATATGTAAAAGATAGATTGATCGTATAAAGAATGAGATGATTTAAAAAAAATATATCATTTAGAATTAAATGAGAAACGACGTGGACATACAAATTTCACGTTACAACTATTTGAATATTTTTATAGATTATTTCCCAGTGATATGCGGGCACAATAAATCGAACGCCGATATCCCTTACTCTATATCTTAGATAGAACCATATACATGTTCCCCTGATTTTATCTATGCTACCACCTTTCACAAGATTCTATTCATTTGTAAGAATTAGTTTGGTTGGTTACTATCATAGCAGTTCTTTATCTTTTATAGAACCATATATATATGTAAATATGTTCCGCTGATCATATCTGATGAACGTATCTTATTGGGTAGCTTTAGAGAAGAAACTAAAGATGCAGATATTCGTGAAGACCCTGACAGGAAAAACAATCACCCTTGAGGTTGAGAGCAGCGATACCATCGACAATGTCAAGGCAAAAATTCAAGTAGGTGTTATTTTGCGTGCACATTTATCGAATTAGGTTTTCTCAATTTCCTATCTCTTATCGAAGATGGGTTTTTTATTATAGTAATGGAATTTTTATGTTGAGTGCTGTAATTGATTGTGATGTTCCAGGACAAGGAGGGTATCCCACCAGATCAGCAGCGGTTGATATTTGCTGGGAAACAGTTGGAAGATGGACGAACTCTTGCGGATTATAATATCCAGAAGGAATCAACGCTGCATCTGGTGTTGAGGTTAAGGGGAGGCCTTTCCATCAAGGTGAAAACCCTTACTGGAAAAGAGGTAGAGATCGATATCGAACCCACTGATACCATCGAGCGGATCAAAGAGTTGGTCGAGCAAAGGGAAGGAATACCGCCCCTACAGCAAAAGTAAGTAGTTATTCACGTTGTTTTTTAGATTTTATTGTACCCCTAGTTCGTGATTTGCTTTGATGTGTTCGGATAAAGATCTGTGGTATTCGTAGGGTTGTTTGAAACCTAATTGTTCCAATATTTTTATCGAACCATCCTTTTTCCCTATATTTTATTTTTTTCAACAAGAAAGATTCATAATTCCACAAATATAACGCTTATCCAACCTCAAAATCATAAAAGAGTTATCCATCCTGATAATTGCAGCTTCCTGTACTGAGAGAATAGAAAGACGTAAGCCATATATATGCCTGTGTCAAGGTGTTGAAACAACAAAATACTTTTACTGATTTCCATGATTAATATTGTCCTGCAGGCTCATCTATGGGGGAAAACAACTGAACGATGAAAAAACGGTCGAAGATTATGGTTTAGAGGGAGGTTCTGTTCTCCATCTTGTGCTGGCATTGCGCGGCGGCTGTTAATACATTTGTTTAGAGCTAAGCAGCAGTGATAGTTGTCATTCTTCTGTAAGCAGCTGTTATTCTTCTATACTCCTGTTACTTGTTGAAAGAGAGCAAATATGAATAAAGGCATCTATGCCATTTTGCTCCATGATTTTTTCCTGTCAACAATCTTATATCTACAAATTTTCCCTCCCGATGTTTGATTTCCATATCTGCTTGGCAATGAAGAAATTGATGAATATAAATACAAACATTCGTTTTGTTCTTTATGATGTTTTATTGAGATAGTACTGCATTATTGTAAATGGAGTTTGATTGTCATGGTTTATATTATTATATGGGTAGGGTAGTTTATGTTGTAAATTTCGAATGGTTTCGATATTAGTTAGCAGGGTTAACAGAATACTGTAATTTTTGTTGATATACTGTTGAAAAAGTTGTGTAGAGAGGCTTTAAAACTAATAATCAGAGACTGGAGTTGATTCTATGATGCAGGGTAAGCGGAATACTGTAAATTTTTGTTGATATACTGATGAAAATAATTGTAGAGTAGGGTTCAAAGCTGAAAATCAGACTGTAATTGTATCGGTTTTTTCTATAATAATAGAATCTGAAATATTTACCGATAAAAAAAGCTCTATAGCCATCTTAATTTCACGTTGAATTGAAGTGTGGATCATATAATCTCATGCCCAAATAAATCCAGACCAAGTATGGTATACACTGAATGGAGATGCACTTAATAGAAACACTTAATCTAGGTGCACTACTGTTTTGGCATTAGTATTTATTGATGAATGTCTTTTGCACAAAAACATTATTTTCTCTATCGTTAGTACATTTTTTTTTTAACATAGAATGACTGCAATGCATTGCACAAAATGTTATTCACATTTTAGAATCACGACACTTGAAAGTTTATTTATATCTAAATAGAGATATTTTAGTAGAGACAACAACTATGAACCACTTTCAATGAGAAACTCCTCACATGAAGTGCAAGAGTAGGGCTCTTTTCTAATAGTAGCAATAGGCACACACCTCAATAGAGTTCTTAGAGAATTCACCGTTGCCAACACTTCCAACAACCACAACATTGTTCTAAGTTTTCTACAAACTAGGACGACTTCAGTACTTCAACTTGTAAGCTTTCATCACAATAAGACAATATTCCTTTGAAACCCTAGGAGCCTTACAAAGAGTATCAATCAGGGTCAAAGGGATAGTTACCCCTCTCGACATCATACAATTTTAGGCAGAGAAAAGTAGAAAAGTAGAAATCATCTCTTGAGGACTTGCCCAAGGTCACCCGATTGAGAATCAGATAAGTTTGTCAATGACATTCCTCTACACCTCCATCCACAACTCGAAGAGGAAAATTTCACTTTTCCACAACTCCAAGAGGAAAATTCCTCTTTTCAAAAACTAAATGCTTTCCTCTACCCCTCCAGCCATAGTTCCATGAAGGAATCATCCTCATCATCCACATACGGGCTACTTCATCGATCAATGGATTCTCCATTGTAATTTTTCCATATCCTTCATTCGTTGTATTCTCCCTCCCACTATATAGAAATTTCACAAACTTTTTATTGACTCTATACATGCTCTCTCTTGTGTTTGCCTCTCCATGATCCTCTGCTCACCGATTCAAATTTGGGGGTAATAAATTTCAAATTTTTACATCGTAGAGGGAACTCTTGAGGTTCTAACACACGTTGATAGCTCTTTGGCATAAAGCATCACTATTACACCATAGGGTCTCCTCTTTGTCTTTTTTCTGTTTCTGGTTTTGTATATTTTGTTTTTATTATTAAATGAAAATAATTTATATTGATTTTTATAAAAAGTCTAAGAGATTCAGCTTAGAATTCTACTCTAGATGTCCCTATTCAGAATTGAACTTGGGTCTTCATAATGAGAACCCAGTGTTTTAACCAGTTAAGCTCAACCCTTTGGACGTGATTTTCCTACTATTAAATTAGAGGGGTACTTGAAGAGATTTGAATAGGTAGGGGTGAAATTGATAGGCCTAAAATTGTCAAATGAAATGAATGGGAATTAGACAACATATTTAATGCAAAGCTTAACCATATATCTAAAATGTTCATATTTATCAATATGAAAATTAATGTCTTGTTCATCATCTAGATGATTGGCCAATTTCTTGTGTATCTACTAAATATATAATGTAAAATATAATATTCCTACATTTACAATTATATACATTTTTTTAATATGAAGCTCTAGCATTTGAAGGATAGTTTATTTTCTTTTGTAGTTTTTTTTATATTGCCAATCATTTAGAGACATAGACTTGGTAAATTGATAGAGTTTTTTTTCTCATATTGATATAGGTTTCCATGGTTCTTAATCACCATTTTAAGAGAATACTATATGTGAAAAATTTTCCACAATTTTTGTGTATTGATTAAAAATTCATTACTTTTGAGTAATGAATTTTTTAGAAGAAAGTAATTCAAATTTAATATTTGTTATTTTTTTGAGTTGAAATTGGAGAACCTATATTAGTTGATTTGATTTAGGAGTAACCCTAAAATCCATTCAATCATATGCTAAATGATTTGACATTTATCTAAGTTAAAAATGTTAATCAGTTATCCATAATTCTTTTAAGTGAAAATGCTCCTACGGTAAGAAAAATTTGTATTGAAATAAAGGCACATGATAATATTTGTTGCATGCATATTCATCAAAAACTAAAATAAAGTGCACTCTCTTTATTGAAAAGGTTATATCAAAATCATCTTCGATCAAACTTTCTTTAATAGAACCTCTCTACTCTTTAATCATGCCAGTAATGTAGTCCCACACCTATCAAAATGTTGGAAAAACCAAATTTATATTATGCTTTAGGGAGTCAAATGAATTCATTTATAATTTTTGTTTTATAAGTATGTAGTCCTTAGTATAAGATCAAATGTAGGTTTTTTATTGAACATTAAGGTCTTTTTTTCCCACATGTGGAAAAAATGGGAAAATAGAGGTATTGATCTATCCTCATTTCAACAAATAAAGGATAAGTTAATTCAAATACATGCAAAAAAATTTATGCATGTAATTATACACCTCTTCAAAATTATAATTACTTTAACTTAAATTAACTAAAAACATATATGCAACAAAAAATCATGAAAAAGTATCCATACACTTACTACTATATAGTACACTTCAAATTCTCTCTATAGATTATTCCAAGTTATAATCTTGCATAACTACAATACTACTATATAGTACACTTCAAATTATCTCTAACAATTATTCAAAGTTAAAAAAATGGTTCTATAAGAAAAAAATATGTGAATCAAACCTGTACTTTTACATATTGCTCAGAACTAGCTTTATAGCTAATTTAGCCTCTCTGAAGTTCAGGGGAACCCCACTTCAATTTCAAATGAATTAATTTTAATTAAAGAACTAGCATGAACTAGATTTATAATTAATTTACTCTAGTGAACCCCACTTCAATTTCAAATGGATTAATTTTAATTAAAGGTTTTCTAAAAAATTGGTACATATAATGATGGATGAAGACGATAGCAATTTCATTTTAATTGAAGTTTCATTTATTAAAGTTTAAGCTAGGCATTAAAAAAGTTTAAAGGTTTTTATTATATTACATTTCAAAGCACGCCTTCAAAACATACTTTTTGTGATTCCTTAAAAATAATTATTAGAAGTGGATTTATTAATATGTATGTTAGTGTAGGTACAATAGTTTTTTCACACATGCATGGAAGTACACGGTCGTGGGGGGTCTGTACACCACCCCACAAAAAGTCATTTTAAATTATTTTTAAATATTCAACAATCCATCTCTACACAATCATTTCTCTCTTTGTTTTCTAATAACATTTTGTAGAATCAATTTTTTAAAAGTGATGGGTGTGTTTTTTTTTTTTATTGTGAATGGTTGTATGGCTAGTCAAGGGCTAATTTTTTTTGCTTTTTTTTTTCAATTTCAGTCAAATATGATAAATTTTATGTCAAAATTTATCTCTCAGCCAACCTAAATCCAATGTTGAGGTTCATTTCATCTCAAGAGGTCATATAAAAAATTTCCCTTGTAAAATTCTCACATGAAAGCCCATTATAATTGACTTTTTTAATCCATTATTCTAGAAACAAAATCTAAAACAAGCCATCATATAAAAAAACCCAAAATCCTTAGATGTATTAAGATAAGTTACAAATATGTTTCGTACAGCCCAAGTTGGCCTAGTGGTGGAGAACTTGTGCTCTTGAAAGAGAGGTCACAAGTTCAAATCCCAATGGGGGTAGGGTATGTACACCTTATCGGCTTCGACCCTTTACCAATAAAAAAAAAACTTACAAGTATGTTCCATACCTTACAATGCCATAAATATTTCATGCATAGTCTTGGCTTCAACTTTGTACCTTGTCCATTCATGACATGGTTATAAATCAAAGTCCAACCATGAAAACATTGATACCAACCCACAAGATATACCATAGAAAACCCCTCATTAGGGAAACACCTACCCTCCAAAATCATCCATACTTCATCTATTTTTCAACAAATAAACAGTACATGTACTTACAGAGTTACAATAGATAATTTTGAAACATCAAGCATTTCAGTGAATTCTTCATGTGTCCAAGTATGAATCCACACATCCCATTCCATGCTTAATATATGCACCCCTCATAAAGACTCAATAATGATAGCCTAAACACCCAAAAAATCTAAACTACTAAACATATTTTTTCTTATATAAACTCAAGATCACACAAATAAAACCACATGGTAAAGTAAAACCATGTGATTCAAAATCATGAGTTAACAAAATTATTGAACCCACTCTAATATTCGATACTAAGTTTTCACTTCATTGAAATTATTCAAATATTAAATGAAATACATTTCCCCAACGTGAGAACCACATTAAATATATTTACCAATGTTATATACAACACATAAATTAGCCCCAAAAATGTTAACTCCTAGTGATGCACATCCATATAGGTCCTCCTAGGTACACCACACACATTAATAAAATAAATATTATAAATACTATGCAAGGTTGTGATATACAGAAATGAGCTTCACTAGTTTAAACATGCAAACTAGGAATCAAACCCAATTGCATCAATTACACTAGAGAACAACCAATAGGCCCAACTTCAAAACCTTGAGAGAGATGGACATGATTATTGATTGATTGTTCTCTTTTTTATTTTATTTTTCTTGGATAATGATTAAGATGGTAGAAAGAAAGAGCTAGGATAAATAGTGGAAAAGTGGCCATAATTAACATAAATAGACATATGCAAAACTGAAAGACAGTTGAAATATACAAATTTTGAGAAAAGATAGAAGAATTTATGTCTCGAATTTAATATCAAATTGATTGGACATTGTAGTTAGGTGCCCTAGTTCTAATAAAAAATTTCTATAGAACATGATTCAAATTGGTCTCAAAAATCTCCAAATTGGATTTCAATCAATTTTAAGGTCAAAACCCTAGGACTATGTTGGCATAAAACTAGGGAAATAGGGCACTAGGTACTATAGACCTACAGGACTAGGGCACCAATCATCATAGACCTAGATAACTAGGATACTAGACACCATAGACCCTACCCTTTCTACTAAAATTTGTCTCATTGCCTCTGTTTTAGTCTAATGATGCAATTCTCTTATGAGAATTCCTCTAGGTTTTGATGCAATAACATCATAAATCATAAGAAAATCCATCATGAAGATATAATTTAATATTGCTTATGTATTATTGATTCTCCTTGTACTCAAATATGTTATTGAAGATGAATATTTGCTTTTGAATTGAAAAGATGAGATAATGAGATGAATTAAGAATTATATCTTACATAGAGTTCTCAATGTATTTTACAGTTTTGGCCAACTTACAATGGTAATTTTACTGCAAACCAGTGTTGCCCTTTAAACAACAAACCGATTAATACACAAACAAGCCAAATAGAAAATAAAGCATTCACCCATAATAACACAATCACCATAACACAAGAGATTTTGACATGGAAACCCAAATGGGAAAAACCATGGTGAGTAAAACTCACAAGTCTACTATTTGCAGAATAGCAAACAGACCAGTTAAGGCCTTATAATGTTCTTCACTAGAACATATCTTGTTTGGAATCTAGATCTCTGTTAGGAGATAAGTCCTGTTAAAGACTACCCTATTAAAGGATTTAGGAGATAAGTCCTATTAAAGGCTACCCTGTTAAAGTATTTCAGATCCACAACTATGAACCACCTTGTTAGAGGATTTAGAATAGGCTTAACTGAGCCTACCTGGTTAAGGGTGTCTGAGTGGTCAAAGAGATTAGTAATCAACAAGTAAATGATCTACAAAGTAGCACAAAATGCTTCTTTATATCCTTGATTGCTCTCTATTAATGCACTGAAGCATTACTTTAGTCTTCTATCCTTCACTCGTTGAATCTTTGTCACAAGATACTTTTTGCAAAGACCTAATCTTACACAACAACTCACACTCAAAACCCTAGAAATGATACATCCTCATATAGGAATCTGATTTCATGTCGGTCCAATGAGATTAGATTATAATTTCCTAGGTACAATGCATCTAGACACAATTGTAACACAACATAGAATCACCGCATCGGTGTCGGTGGATGCTAACTCATCACACTTTACAAGTTTTCCAATTAACAAAAGAAAGTATACCGATTACTGGTTTACAAACAAAGACTAGTAAACTGGAACATAGTATTCCAATCTTAAAAAGATTGGCTACCACTTGGGGTCGTCGTATCGCTTGAGGTCCTTGGTCATGATTTGACCGGTAAGATCCTTTAGCAATCACCGACAGTCTTCTACAAACAAAGACTATGCATACATTGGCATATAATACCAGTTTAAACAATACATCACATACTACCAGTTGAGAATAACTCATATAGAAAATAGGTGTGTGTCCATCAATGACAATCACAACTAAGTACAAATATCATCAAAATGCCAACAATCTCCCCCTTTGGCATTGATGGCAACACTTAGGAAAATTTTATATCTAAGTGCTTACAAAACAAAAATGATGCCATAATCAAAATTACTCCCCCTAAGCATATACACTACTCCCTTTTCCAAAATTACAAGCATGTACTACTTCCATTTGCATAAAAGTTTCAATCAATACCACTCCCCCTTTGCTAATAATGACAAAGTAACACAAACATGCCGCAAAGAGTTACCAAAATTGTATTGCATAACATGAAAATAGAATATATGTTTATGAAAATAATGAGTAAAACTTATCAAAAATGGATTGAAAGTCTTTCAGAAAGTCCTTCATGTCTGTAGACCAAGTGTCTAGGAGTTAGGCAGAAATTTCACTCTGAGTATTCATCTGGAATGCTAACTCCTCCATGGCATCCACAATGCTCATTTCTTGAGTGACAATAATAGCTTCCATGTTCAGAAAGAACTTCTGAAGAATCTACAACTTAGGTAACAAAAGCAATTGAAGTTCCTACAGATCTCTGAATCAATCTTGGCAATCTATTGTCTGTGAGTCTGTACAGTCTACCCATACACTATGAAGGAATCATATGGCACTTTGGAGGTCTCCATGTACTGCTTTAATTTCAATTGGAGTTAAACTTTCTTCTTCATAGCATCATCACAAAATAGAATACATAAAGGACCGACATGAAGTAAGTATGAAGGAAAAAAACCTTTTAAATGTTTTGCATATCATAAGATTGGTCATTTTGCATCTAGATGTCCTAAAAGGAATGAAATATTTGAGGAAAGAGTTAAGAAATAATTCAAGGCTAATCAAAACAGATATAGATTCAAGAGAAACAAACAATGTTACATAGTGGATGAGGAAGGAGTAACTGATGACTCTGAGGATGAACCGCCAGAAGAATCTTCTAGTGGATTCGACAATGGAAAGGAATAGACATTCTATGCAGTAAAATAAGATGAATTGGAACCGGCTATTAAGAATGAAGAAAAGGCTCTTGCAACAAAATTTGAAGATAAAGATGAACAGGGAATTGATAGTGGATGCTTACATCATATGACTAGAAATAAAATAAAATTTTTGTCCCTGCATTAATACAATGATGGTCAAGTAAGATTTGGAGATGACAAAGCATGCATGATCAGAGGTAGAGGTACTATTTACTCTAGATGGTAAGCATAATACTGACAATGTCTATTATGTAGAAGGTTTAAATAATAATCCTTTTAGTGTTGGTCAATTGGTGGACAAGGGATTCCAACTTCAATTCAAGGATAAAAAATGCAAAATCATTAACAAGACTGGTTTGGAGATTTCTACCAGTACTCAGACTGGAGGCAATATCTTTCATCTAAACACTTGTAATAAGACATGTTTGATTTCTCATATTGATGAGAGTTGGTTATGTCATAAAATGTCATGTCATGTTAATTTTGATTGAATTGTCAAGATCAGTTCAACAAAAGAAGTTAGAGATATACCTAAGATTACGAAGCCTCATAATCTGGTATGTAAGGAATGTCAATTGGGAAAGCAAGTTAGAACTAATTTTAAGAGCATACAAGATAATCTAATGATTTTCTTGATTTGATTCATACTGACTTATGTAGACTAGCAAGGACTAGAAGCTCTCAAGGTGATAGGTACTTCATGATGATAATTGATGATTATTCTAGAATGATCTGGGTGACTTTTCTTAGGGAGAAGTCTGAAGCTTTTGAGAAATTCAAGATCTTTAAAGGAAAAGTAGAAACTAAAACTAGAGTAAAAATAAAATGTCTAAGATCAGATCAAGGCGGTGAGTTCACTTCAAATGAATTTAACAGTTATTGTGAGACAAATGGAATTAGGAGACAATTATCTTCTCCTCGGTCTCCTCATAAGAATGAAGTGGTGGAAAGAAAGAACATAACCATTTTGGATGCAGAAAGAACCATGATGATGGAAGCCCAATTACCTCACATCGACTAGAGAGAAGTAGTGAGTACAACAGTCTACACATTCAATAGAGTTCATATCAAAGGTGAAACTGGTAAGACTCCTTATGAATTATGGTTTGCACATACACCTACTGTTAAATATTTCATAATTTTTGGATGTAAACGTTATATCAAAAGGGATGATTCAATTGGGAAGTTTTATCCTAGATGTGATGAAGGAATATTTCTTGGTTATTCTAATCAAAACAAAGCATATAGATTCTATAACAAAAGTTTGCATAAAGTTGTGGAAAGTACAAATGTGAAAGTGGACGAGTAGTACAAAAATCATTCCATATCATATGATAGGGAACCGACAATGAAAAAGATCATAACTGAACTGATAATGCCTCAAACGGCACAAGACACTGAGACTGTTACATTAGTAAATTCAGAAAATTCAACTGTGACTGATGATCAGATCACTGAACCTGAAGTTTAGAAGACTCCAAGGTATGTAAGATTAAACTACTCTGAAGATCAAATCATTGGAGATAGGAACAAGGGAGTTATGACTAGAAGAAGACTGGAAAATGAAGAGGTATGTTTTATTTCTCAAGTTAAATCGACATCTATTATTAAAGCTTGTAAAGATAAACATTGGTCAAAGGCTATGGAAGATGAATTAGATCAGATAGAAAAGAATGAGACTTGGACTTTAGTTCCCCAACCTAAAAATAAGAATGTTATTGGAACTAAATGGGTTTTTAAAAGTAAACTAAATGAGAATGGTCAAGTTATAAGAAACAAGGCTAGATTGGTTTGTAAAAGATACTCTCAAAAAGAAGGAATTGATTATGGTGAGACTTTTGCACCTGTAGATAGAATTGAAGCTGTTAGACTATTTCTTGCTTATGCAACATATAAGAACTACAAGGTTTATCAAATGGATGTTAAATGTGCATTTTTGAATGGTGAAATTGAAGAAGAGGTATACATTGAGCAACCTGATGGTTTTTCACTGACAGATGATAAGGATATGGTTTGTAGGTTAAAGAAAGCATTGTATGGATTGAAACAAGCTCCCAGAGCTTGATATGTAAGGTTGGATAAATATCTTTTGAAGTTTGGTTTTACTAAAGGAAGTGTTGATACTAATTTATATAAAAGATCATTGATGATGATATTCTGATTATTGAAGTATTTGTTGATGATATCATTTTTGGAGGAGAAGATAAAATGAGCATGGAATTTGCTAACAATATGAAGAATGAATTTGAAATGTCCATGATTGGTGAAATGAAATTTTTCTTAGGTTTGGAGATTACTCAAACTAACAAAGGCATCTTTATCTGTCAAACAAAGTATCCAAGGGAATTGTTGAAGAAGTTTGGTATGGATAATTCCAAACTGGTAAGTACCCCTATGGTGACAAGTGAGAAATTATCTATCAAAGATACATTTGCACCGGTAAATTCAACAAGGTATAAGTCTATGATTAGTGGCTTCTTATATCAAACTTAGACTAGACCAAATATTATGAATATTGTGAGCATTGTTTCAAGATATCAAAGTAATCCTAAGGAAAATAATGAATGTAAAGTAAAGAGGATATTTTGGTATCTATAAGGAACAACTAAATATGGCATGCATTATCAAAGATACTATTCATTCCGACACTGATGAGTGGTGCTACTACTCAGGGAGAGTAGTCAGCTTTGAGATTCACAATATTTTGATATCTATGTCATATCTTTGGCATTGATGTCAAAGGGGGAGAGATATTGATGTGAAAAAGAAAACTCAAGAGCTATACAAAGATATTATTCAAAGGGAGAGACTTGTTTGGCATTTCTTGGTACTTACATGTTTTTCACATTTAGTGTTTCCATCAATGCCAAAGGGGGATATTGTTGGAAAAATGGAAGGATTGATTATGTGTTGCATTGATATTTTGTCATTGATGTCAACACTAGTTCTTATGACAGGTTACTGATAGACAGGTTTTGGTTACCGATAGAAGATCTAGTGTTACCGACAGTAGTGACTATCGTTTGGTTATATGTGGTACATGCTTCTGAAGAATGTCTTGGTCAGATAATATTGACTTGGTAATTGGATGCTACCATACACTATAGTAAACCCTTACTGACATAGGTTTAAGGTTTTACCAATAGAGCTTTTTATGAGAATCCTTGACAAGATACATAAGTCATTCTGGTGTGGTTTCTAGGATGCAGAAGATGTTCTCTGATCATGATTCAACCAAGTGGAGATATCTCTTTGGCATGGTGGACCGAGAATAGGTCTGGTCCCTATCTAGGTTGTGGACTAGTATCATGTTATCGTGTTCTCTACACGTTACCGAGATAATTTATGGATTGTTTAATGTTATTTTGGTTTAAAGATGACATGGCATATCATTGTAATATGGATTTATGTAATAAACTTATTGTAATATCTTTAGGTGGTTAACCTAATTGGTTTAGGCCTTAGGGTTGGTATAAATCAATGTAAGATCTCATTGTAGATCATATATATATGTGTGTGTGTGTGTCGAGATGAAAAAGGAAATGTACTATGTGAATATTGTAATATCATTTAGGCAGATGATTAGATCAACCATTTAAGATCAAATTGGGTTTATGTAAGAGGTCAAAGGCCTCCGACATTGAGCTTAACTAGGACTGTAATCAGGCATGGTAGATGCTATCTCTGATAGTTCATTCTACTAGATTGTTGTCCAAATATCTTGAGGTGGTTTTAACCTCTCTGTAGTCAATGAGACTCTTTTGTAATGGGCAGTGTGCCTTCCTACATGCGTAGGCCCCTCATTGTATCGCATAGTTTCTATAGAAGTATCATCTGACTGTTGGTAGGCTTCCCATTGTGGTTTTTCCCTTTATCAGTTTTTCCACGTACAAATCATGGTGTTATGTGGTATGGTTGCATTGTGTTGATTATCTATTTATTTGTTGAGCTGCATTGTTTATTGATATCTGTTTCTACCGATATCTATTTCTTCTATTTAGGTATTTAATGTTTAGGTACTCCGGTTTAAGTTTATATAGTGGACTAATTGTTATAATCTATTAACAAATGATTCACACCCCTCTCTTCGTTGTTCACCTGTTATACTAACAATTTCTAGCCCATTCCTTGGTGAGGAATTTGAAAAGGGCCCTGTAGTCATTGTCTTCCTTGCTTTTTCCTTTGGTAGAACGTTCCTACAGAAGACACAAAGTGGTTGCTGAGAAATGCATCATGTTCAATGCAAACCTAGAGACATCTTGCATCTTTATTTCCATGGCCTCCATTCTGCTGGTAATTTCCTGCAGATTATCAAATAAACTCTCCACTTTCTTACCCAAATCCACTAGGTTGTTGTCTTCTTCCTCCTTTATGCTGCTCACTTCCTGCACCACCATCATATTCTCAAATTTGAGAGTTGGGGAAGGATAATTTGTCTGGGATTTGGGGCCGGCCTCTGGACTCATAGAATTTTTAGGGATTTTCGAGGTATGGGTGGAGCTAACAGAGTGTGGGGTTAAGGTAGACTTAAACAGGGCCACATTATCAAAGGGGATGGAATTCCCAGTTCCATGGGAAGAGGAGGGGTCTCTTAGATATTTTTCAAGGGGTTTGGAGGCCGGGTTCTAACATCCTCAGGAGAGTGCTTTTTTTATTACTATAGGAGCCAATTTCAGGTAGCCAAGGAGGGCTTGTATCCAGTTTATCGGTAGCAATAGCTAGGGGACAGTTTTTAGCCACATTCTAGATGAAGATAGTGCGGTGTGGGCAAAGGGCTAGGTGGAAGTTGTAAAGGCGAAGGATGAGGCCTTCATGCAGAATGGGGAAGTCTTTTCCTTTTTTATTGGCCTCAACATTATCCTTAACATTTGAATCCAGGGAATCAAGCAAGAAAATCAGAATGGAGATGTAATCCGTATTTCTAAGGTGGTTAAGGAATGGGAGGTGGTAATAGTAAAAGATTCCATACCTTCCTTTTAGAGTGAAATATTTGATAATGATATAGAAGACCTCATCCCATGGTGGTGAAAGCTGCTCCCGATTGAAGCCGCCCACACTCTTCACTGAGTTCTCACCATCACAAAAAAATCGGTTCAAGCTGGTGGTATTCAAAATGCGGCTTGGTTTATTCCATTTCCTCCCCTCCATAGACAGTCCAGTCGCTTGGGCAATTACTTCTTCATTTATTTCAAAGGAGATACCCCCATGCTAACCCTTCTATCCTCCTAGGAAGCCATAAACTTATTAGATAATCTCTCGTCGTTCCCTTTCATGCTTTCCATAATTTGTCAATTCCACCTTCCGAACAGACAAACCACAACTTACCTTTTAAATCGTCAGTTTTGGTGGGTTCCAGTCTTAGCCTGTCACGCTCCATGGTTTTTTCTTCTAGCTTAGCAGAGAAGAGGAGAAATAGGGTAGCAAAAACACGAAGCCAAACCAGAGCAAAAGCAAAGTTGTGATAAAAACTTAGCCAATCTTGAGATAAAATCACGCAATAAATGGTGTGATTATTGTAAATTGTGCCTAAGTAGATATCATATTCATGAAATATACTATACTCATGCGAGCTCTCCATCCAACCAATTTGATTTGAAATATCCTAATTGTCACCTTTATTGCCACCAATTAACTTCGTCTAGGTGATAATTAGGAAATTACCATTCCTGATATGAGTACTATCATGATTATTGAACCCCTTTTGAATGTGATGACAAGGCCGTCCGTAGCTACGTGATAAATAAAAATGTTGATTGTGATGATTGAGTCAGTTTTGAAGAATAATTAACTTAATTATATAATTAAAAAATTATTTAATTAATTAGATGAATAATTGGTACATGATTAATGAGACATTTTTAGGCATCTACACTATTAATAAAAGCCATTTCTAATAAATATTTTTAAAGGAATCACTAAAAGTATGTTTGCAAGGTGTGCTTTAAAATTTAATATAATTAAAACCTTTAAACTAATTTAATGCCTAGATTAAACTTTTATAAATGAAAATTAAATAGAAATAAATTGCTATCGAGTTCATCCATCATTATATCTGCTAATTTTTTAGAAAAACTTTAAAATTAAAAATTAATTGATTTGAAATTGAAGTGGGGTTCACCTGAACTTGTTTAGGTAGGCTAAATTGGTTATTTTTTGAATGAGTATGTAACTTTTTTGGACCATATATATATTTATTTTTTTATACTCGTTGATGTAAAAGTACAAATTTGGTTCCCTAAATTTACCATTTTGACAAATTTTAGAAATCAGGCATTCGTATAGAATCATAATTTTTAGTTTGAATAGTCATTAGAGAGAATTTGAATTGTAGTATATAGTAATATTGTAATTATGCAAGAATCTATTGAGGAAATGAGATCTGATTATAATACCTTACTTTATTTGATGTATGGACTCCTTGATTCAATACTGATTCAGATTTACTCTAGTATGAATAAGTAAGTTTGATTTGAAATAATGAAGGATTGAAGAACTTGTAATGGAGAGATGACTGCACCTATAGTGTTACTAGTTTTTGTACGTTTTGTGTATTCCAAATGCATATTGAAAGAAATATAAATAGGTGAACGGAGAGGCATGTCCATATAGGGACATGTCTCTACTTGGACTAAGTCCATGTAGACTCATGCCTCTACATGAGACATGTCCATTCACTAATAACCACGATGGTATACCACTAATAACAATGATAATGTAACATTAGCAATGTTTGATTTAATCATGGTGATTAATATCGATTCCTTTAATCGACAATGATTATCGGGTTAATAAAGGTTTCAATGCATGGTTAATTAAACGTAATGATTTTTATTTTAATCCGATAGAAGCTATAACATTAACACTCCCTCTTAGCTAGGGAGGATTGTGGTATGATCAGTAAACTGTACTCTCAAGTTATGACAGAGGAAATGATCATCTTAATATTATAACGTAAAAATAAAGGATTGCAATATCTATTCATCATTTAAATGTTACTTTATGGTATCATTAAAGTATGATACATTTAAGAATATCAACCATAGGATATTCACCATATTTATATCTTCCTTGAATGTGCACTAGCATCAAGTCTCATGATGCCTCTCAAGGAGGATATCTGCACATGATGTCTCCATTGATACTAAATCTCATAGTATCCATCATACCATATCTTAGTAACTTAGATATGTACACTGTTATGATGTCCATAGACATTATTCATGTATAATATCCATCATGACAATAGGCTAAACTATTTATAAGATCATCATCTTACAATAGTAACCATAATTAGACATCAATGAAAGATCGTCACCTTCCATGATGTCTCTACAGAATCATGTAGTAACTCACATGAAAAAATAACATACATATCTTTTAACATTAAGACATTATTGATACTCAAACTCAGAAAATATAATTACATTTTTACCATACCAAGCTTACCTCTGAAGTGATTCACTTTTAATTTGGAGAGAGTCTTGGTTAAAATGTTTGTAGTTTGTAACATTTCTTTCCACCATATCCCTGATGTAATGGTAGGGGATCTCAATATGTTTTGATCTATTTTGAAATACTAGATTCACATAAAGCTTAATACAACTTTTATTATCACACCATATAATAGTAGGGGGCATGGATTGTCTAAACAATCATACAAGTAGTTTCCTCAACCATATTTCTTCTTGAGCTCCCATTGATGTGGCAATATACTCAGCTTCCGTGGAGCACTGAGCAACTGAAGGTTGCTTTCTGCTGAACCAGGATATCATGGTAGATCCTAAGCTAAAAAAACATCATGAAGAACTTTTACGATCAACAACACTACCAACCCAATTTGAGTCAGAATATCCATGAAGACATATTTCTACATTATCATATTTTAGTCCCAGTCTAATAGTTCCACCTAGGTACCTCATGATGTGTTTTCTTGCTACAAGGTGTATTTTATCGGGTTCACACATGAATTGACTGAGAGCGTTTGTTGCATAAAAATGTTTGGCCAGGTATTTACCAAGTACATCAATGATTGAATTATCTATCGATAGAGAGTAGGATCGACTAATTATGACTTAGAGGTTGCATCTTTTACTTTATGTAGATTTGTTTCAATGGGTGTTGACATGGGTTGCTGCCCATCATTCCAAATTTGTTTAGAATATCAATAGTGTATTTACCTTGATTTAGTATGATATAATTGTGTTCTTGCCATACTTCTAGTCCTAGAAAGTAATGTAGGAGACCCAAGTCTTTCATAACAAATTCATAAGCCAGATCTTGTTTGCAGTTTATGATTAGATGATCTCTACCTGTGATTAATAAATCACCAACATAAAGGACAAGAATTAAAATTTTACCATTTGTTAATTTGAAGTAGAGGTTAGGATCTGCTTCATTCTTGGAGAATCCTAACTTGTTGAGGTAATTATCTATTCTTTCATACCAGGCTCTAGGGGCTTGTTTGAGCCCATAGAGAGCCTTATTCAATTTCCAAACATGAGAAGCACTATTTATGAATAATGAAACCTTCAAGTTTCTCTAGGTATACTTCTTCTATGATACCATTCATAAATGCAATCTTTACATCCATCTGGTGTATTTTCCATCCTTTTGAGGTGGCAATAGCAATTATGGTCCTTACTGAAGTGTATTGAGCGACTAGAGTATATGTTTCTTCATATTCAATTCTGGCCTTTTGAGAGAACCCTCTAGCAACAAATATAGCTTTTTATTTTTTAATACTTCCATCTGCCACATGTTTGATTTTAAATAGCCATTTGGATGTAACAACTAATTTTCCTTTAGGTCTAGGCACAATTCAATCGTGGCATCCTTCCAAGCTTGATTTTTTAAGGCTTCTTTAACATTTTAAGGTTCGGATTTAATGAGTTCACTCATAAGAGAAACATTGTTTAAATAACCTCTTGGTTTCTTGCTTTCTCTAAATGTCCCCTTGGGTGCAACGTAGATCTCTACTTCTTCAATTGTTTTCCTTTCCCAGAGTGGTCTTTTTCTGTTAGTAGTAGGTTCAAGAGGTTTAGGAGTATAATTCATTAGTTCATTATCTGCTACAAGTATCTCCCTTTGAATCTCAGTGCCAAGATCCTTGGTCATATCTTGAGAAGACTCATCATCTGCTTCATTAGTTTTTTTAGAAATTTTGAGCAATGTCTTTTTCAAAAGTTACATCTCTGCTAAGCTCAATTATATTCTGATCAAGAACATATATCCTGTAGACTTTGGATTTTTTACTATAACCAACAAATATCCCTTTCTTTCCTCATGGCTCTAGTTTGGATCTTTTCTCCTTAGGAATGTGGATGTACACTGGACAACCAAATATTCTTAAGTGACTTAAGTTAGGCTTATCTCCTATGAATGCTTCTTCAAGAGTTATATTATCAAGAATAGAGTGAGGATATCCATTTTGTATATAAACAATGATGTTAGAGGCTTCAACCCAAAATGCGGTGTGAAGGTTTTATCATGCATCATAGCCTTGGATGCATCATAGGTTTTGATCATGCTTCATAGCCTTTTTTATGTTTTAGTTCTTAGGCCAGGTTAGAACCTTTCCATCCAAGAAGGTGATTTGATACCCTTTGTCTTCAAGGGCTGAGATAGAAACCATATTTGTTTTGATCCCTGGTACAAATAGTACTCCTGTTAGTTGAAGAGAAATTCTAGATTTTAGATGAACTATATAGGTCCCGATTCCTTTCACAGGGTATGTGGAGTTATCTCCTATGGTAACTTCCTCATTTGAGTTTTCTTTAAAACTATCTTGTTGTTCTATGAATCTCGTTATATGACGGGATGCTCCACTGTCAATGACTCAAGTATTCCTACTAGCTGTTAATTCACTTGATAAAGCTAAGAAGAATATCATTTTCTCTATATCTTTGTCTTTACTGATTTCAGCTAATGAGGCTTGATTCTTGAGTCTTTTTTGGCACTTCACGACAAGGTGTCCATATTGGTCACATGTATAGCATTTAACCTTAGACATGTCCTTCCTTCTTTTGAATGCATGCTTGTTGTTGTCTGTTCCCCTTTTCTATTTAAAGTTTCCTTTCTTCCCTTTCTTGTGAGAATTTGTGTTTAGTACTTGAATCTCTCCATTGGTATTGTTTAGCCCAATACCTCTAGTTGTTAGTCTAGACTCTTCCTGAATGTAGTCAATTTTTAGTCGATCAAACTTTGGAAGTTTGGATTGTGCGCTTATCCCTTGAATAAAAGCTTCCCAAGATGTAGGAAGTTCGTTGAGTGCCAACATTGTTAATTCTTTGTCATCAATTATATGTCCAATGTAGATAATTGATCCCTTAACTCACTTATTCTTATGAAATAAGATGTAATGGGTTGACCCTTGTTCATTTTTACATGATGTAATCATTGTTTTAGTGAGAGAGCTTGGTTGGTGTTGTTAATCTCATACATGTCTCCTAGGAAGGTAAACATGGCATGTGTAGTGTCCAACTTTGATATAGCAGGAACTATATGATCTTTTACTGCTTCTACTATGACCTTCATGGCTTTGTTGTTGCTCCTTTTCCATTAGATTTTATCATCTTCATCATCTAGTACAGATATGGTATTTTCCACAAAAGTATCTAATTCTTGTTCTCTAAGTGTCATCATTAATCTGAGTTTCCATGAGACAAAATTTGTGGCACCCTCGAGTCTGTCTTCAAATTCAACGTGGCTCTGATACCATGTTAAGGAAATGAGATTTGATTATAATACCTTACTTTATTTGATGTATGGACTCCTTGATTCTATACTGATTCAGATTTACTCTAGTATGAAGAAGTAAGTTTGATTTGAAATAATGAAGGATTGAAACACTTGTAAAAGAGAGATGACTGCACATGTAGTGGCACTAGTTTTTGTACGATCTATTTCCATTCGCTAATAACCATGATGGTATACCACCGATAACAACGATAATGTAACATTAGCAATGTTTGATTTAATTGCAGTGATTTTTATTTTAATCCGACACAAGCTATAACATTAACACTCCCTCTTAGCTAGAGAGGATTGTGGTATGATCCATCTCAATATTATAATGTAAAAATAAAGGATAGCAATATCTATTGATCATTTAAATGTTACCTTACATTATCATTAAAGTATGGTACATTTAAGAATATCAACAATAGGATATTCACCATACTTATATCTTCCTTGACATGTGCACTAGCATCAAGTCTCATGATGTCCATCAAGGAGGATATCTGCACATGATGTCTCCATTGATACTAAATCTCATAGTATCCTTCATGCCATATCTTAGTAACTCGGATATGTACACTATCATGATCTCCATAGACATTATTAATATATAATATCCATCATCCATTGATACTAAATCTCATAGTATCCATCATGCCATATCTTAGTGACTTGGATATGTACACTATCATGATCTCCATAGACATTATTAATATATAATATCCATCATGACAACAGGTTAAACTATTTATAAGATCGTCATCTTACAATAGTAACCATAATCATGTAGTAACTCACATGATTAGACAACATAGATATCTTTTAACATTAAGACATTATTAATACTCAACCTTAGAAAGTACAATTACATTTTTACCATACCAAGCTTACCTCTGAAGTGATTCACTTTTAATTTGGAGGGAGGGTTGGTTAATATTTCTATAGTTTGTTACATTTGGCCAAACTTGACCTAAAATCAAAATTGCGTTTTTTTATAAATGGTGATTAAGAACCATGGACACCTAAATCAATATGAGAAAAAAACCTATAGCATTTTACTAAGTCAATATCTCTAAATGATTGGCAATATAAAAAAATCTACAAAAGATAATAAACTATCCTTCAAATGCTAAAGCTTTATATTAAAAAAATGTATATAATTGTAAAGATAGTAAAATTATATTTTATATTTTGCATTTGCAAGATACACTAGAAATTGACCAGTCATCTAGAAGATGAACAAGACATTCATTTTCATATTGATAAATATAAACATTTTAGATATATGGTTAAGCTTTGTCTAATTCCTAGTCATTCCATTTGAAAATTTGTAGATATAAGATTGTTGACAGGAAAAAATCATGGAGCAAAATGGCATTGATGCGTTTATTCATATTTGCTCTCTTTCAACAAGTAACAGGAATATAGAAGAATGACAGTTGCATATAGAAGAATGACAAATATCACTGCTGCTTAGCTCTAAACAAATGTATTAACAGCCACCGCGCAATGCCAACACAAGATGGAGAACAGAACCTCCCTCTAAACCATAATCTTTGACCGTTTTTTCATCATTCAGTTGTTTTCCCCCATAGATGAGCCTGCAGGACAACATTAATCATGGAAATCAGGAATACTATTTTGTTGTTTCAACACCTTGCCACATGTAGTTGGCCGATATTTGCACGTGCATATATATGCTTTACCTCTTTCCATTCTCTAAATACAGGAAGCTGCAATTATCAGGATGGATAACTCTTTTATGATTTTGAGGTTGGATAAGCGTTATATTTGTGGAATTGTGAATTTTTCTTGTTGAAAAAAATAAAATATAGGGAAAAAGGATGGTTCAACAAAAATTATTGGAGACTTATCTTATATGTCTTGTTAAGCAGATTTGAGAGATCACATAGAATGGTGTCACACCTCATAATCTGACATTTGGAAATCCTCCTCTAGAAAACCTGGATAAGGAGCTTGAGAATGATTGTAGAGAAAGAGATGTCCTCTTGTGTGCACTTTCTAATCAACAAATAATGAGATTAACCGATAAATCATCTGGAAAGACTATATGGGATAAGTTGGAGACTCTTAATAAAGGTGACCTTATAGTGAGGATTGCTAAACTTGATGGCTACCAGTGAGATATGAAAACCTTAATATGGAAGAAGATGAAAAGATTACTGCATTCATGGAAAGGGTAAATGAGATTTTTATGTGAATTCAATGTTGTGGTGGAACTCTGAGTGAAGATAAAATTATTTTTAAAGTTTTAAGAGCCCTACCATGGGCTTCCAAGATGAAGTCTACTGTTATTAATGAGTTGAGAACAATGGCTAACATATCTGTCAACAAAGATACCTTGGTTGGGAAATTATCTGCTTTTGAGCTTGAAGAATTTGGACCTTCTGGAGCTGTGAAGACTGAACCTCCATCGTATGCATCTACATCTACAATCGGTAAGAAAGATTGAAAATTTTTATATGCAAAGGAATTGGAAGATATGAAGAGAGAATATGATGAGTTTGTGAAACTTGAAGCACTATTTGCTAGAAGAGTACCTAGAGGACTGGTAGGAAGTAAGTATGAAGGAATAGCACCTTTTAAATGTTTTGCATGTAATAAGATTGGTCTTTTTGCATCTAGATGTCTTGAAAGGAATTCAAGATTTGAAGAAAGAGTTTTAAAATATCATCTAAGCCTAACACTGGATATTAGAACAAGTATAAGCATAGGAAAAATAGAGACAAATATGCTACATAGCGGATGAGGAAGACATTACAGATTTTGATGATGAACTGACAGAAGAATCTGCTAGTGGTCTCGACAATGAGAAGGAATGGGGATTCCTGGTCATCAAGGAAGATGTTCTGACACTAGAAGAGAAAGTCCCTGAAGAGAAGGCACTTGCTGCTAAAATTGAGGACAAAGATGAATGGGTAATTGACAGTGGTGTTTCAAATCATTTGACTGGAGATAAAGGGAAGTTTCTAACTTTGCAAGAATTTGATGGTGGTCTAGTCAGATTTGGAGATGACAAAGCATGTATGATCAAAGGAAAAGGGACTATATCATTGGATGGTAAGAGAAATACTGACAAGTGTTTATTATGTTGAAGGTTTAAGGCATAATATTTTGAGTGTAGGACAAATAGTGGATAAGGGATTTCAATTGTAGTTCAGGAATGGAAAATGCAAAATCATTAATAGATCTGGTTTGGAGATTACAACCAGTACACAGACTAAAGGTAATATATTTCATTTGAACTCCAGTGAGAAGAGTTGTTTGATTACACAGATTGATGAGAGTTGGCTATGGTATAAAAGGCTGTGCCATGTGAGTTTTGATTGCATTGTGAAGATCAGCTCAACTAAGGCATTTAGAGATATACCTAAGATTATGAAGCTCTATAATTCGATATGTAAAGAATGTCAAATGGGGAAACATGCCAGAACCTCTTTTAGGAGTATACAAGATAAATCTAATGATATTATTGATCTTATTCATAATAATTTGTGCGGCCCTGCTAAGTTTTCAAGGTGGGGTGAACTCACAATGCTCGTTCCCACTTTTTGACTAGCTTTGACACTCAGTTGAATATTTTGAGAAAAAAGTTCACTTTCCAACACCTATAACTTTTAAACCGTTAAGAATTTGAAGATGATATAAACTAGTGCTTTTTAGCATCTTGTTTGTAGATTCTAAATATATTTTTTTCAAATTTGTTTGAATAAAGTTTTATTGATTTTCCATCTCCCTCAAAAAGTAAGTTTTTTTGCTCAAATAACATTTTTTAAAAGTGATGTGTATCTAGAAACGTATACTTTTTTTTTCTATAAATGATAAAAACTTAATTCTTTTAAATTTTGGTTTGTAACATCAATACCTAGGGCATGCAGTTGGTTTGATCGTGATATGTTGAATATTTTTCTTTTTATTAAGTTTTAAAATTTGACAAATTGTAATTTAGATATAGGTGTATGTTTGAACACATATCTTGTTCTATATATATCAAAATTCAATTTTCTTTTTTTTTGGTTAGAAAGAAAACATCAATACCTAGTGCATAGATATTTTTCACAATTTTTTTGAGTTAGTTTACTATTTTTCTGAATGGATTGAACAAAGAAGTTCCTGTTCAGTGAAAAATCTACATTCATAAGAAATAAAATAAAAATATATTAATCAAATTAAATATATTAAAAGTTATACTATTTAGAAAACTTATAATAAGGACTCAATACTTAAAAAAAAAAACTTTTAAATGAATTAATTTCACCCCCCAAATTCTTATGTAAAATTGGTTTTTTATTAGCATTTGATAGATGCAAAGGAGACTCTATTGCAAGTATGATTTAGAAGTACAGAGGTTCTATCCAAGAAATTTTGATCTAAGAGCCTTTAATTTAACTCTCTTCAATTGGTTACTTCAAATGGGACCTCTTAAAGCTTAAATCATTATATTTTCTAAAAAATATAGGACTTCAGCAAAATTAGGGTGTACCAAAAAGTGGGAACCAGCTTTGTGAGTTCAGCTAGTGATAGATATTTCATGCTAATCATTGATGACTATTCTAGAATTATGTGGGCTACTTTTCTAAAGGAAAAATTTGAGGCATTTGAAAACTTTAAAATAATTAAGGCTAAAGTGGAAACTGGGACACGATTAAAGATTAAATGTTTGAGGTTAGATCATGGTGGAGAAATCACATCTGGTGAGTTTAACAACTTTTGTGAGAAGTATTGTACAAGAAGATAATTTTTTGCTCCTGAAACACCTCAGAAGAATGGAGTTGTAAAAGGGAAGAACAAAACTATCTTGGATGTTGCTAGAATGATGATGATGAAAGCTAGTATATCTCATATCTACTGGAAAGAAGTAGTGAGCACAACGATTTATATATTCAACATAGTACATATCAAAGGAAAAACCGGTAAGACACCTTATGAATTATGGTTGGGAAATACACCTATAGTTAAGTAGCTCAAAATGTTTGGCAGTAAATGCTATATCAGGAGAGATGATATCATTGGAAAATTTGATCCTAGATGTGATGAAGGTATATTTCTTGGTTATTCTAATGAAAGCAAAGCATGTAGATGTTATAACAATAGATTGCAGAGAATTTGGGAGAGTGCCAATGTCAAAGTAGATGAGTTGGACATAAGTCAAATCAAAGTTTAAGAAAAGGAACTAGCAGTGGAAATGATCATATCTGAACTGGTAGCACCTTTACTAGAACAAAGAGATGAACAAGTTACTCTAGTAGTATCTGAAAATTTAATAGTAATAGAAGAACCAGGAAGAGGAACAAAGAGTCAGAGGATTCCTAGGTATGTGAGATTGAATCATTCAAAAGATCAGATCATTGGGGATAAGAATAATGAAGTAATAAAAAGAAGAAGATTGGAAATTTATGAGGTATGTTTAATTTCACAAGTTGAACCAGTATTAGTAATTGTGGCATATAAAGATGAATATTGGTTGAAAGCTATGGAAGAAGAATTGGACCAGATTGAGAAAAATAGCACATGGACTTTGGGTCCTTGGCCTAAAAATAAGAATGTTATTGGAACTAAATGAGTTTTTAGGAATAAATTGAATGAGGATGGTCAAGTTATAAGAAATAAGGCTAGATTGGTTTGTAAAGGATATTCTCAAAAGCAATGAATTAATTATGGAGAGAATTTTGCACCGGTAGCTAGGATTGAAGTTGTAAGATTATTTCTTGCCTATGTTGCTTATAAGAACTACAAGGTTTATCAGCTGGATGTTAAGTGTGCACTTTTAAATGAGGATCTTGATAACGAAGTTTATATTGAGCAATCTGATGTTTTTTCACTATCAGATGATACACACATGGTTTGAAAGTTAAGGAAAGCTTTATATGGATTGAAACAAGCACCTAGAGCTTGATATGCAAGGTTGGATAAATATCTTCTGAAGCTTGGTTTACTAAGGATAGTGCTAATAGAAATTTATATTATAAGATCACTGATGATGATATAATGATTATTGAAGTATTTGTTGATGACATTATTTTTAGAGGTGAAGATAAGTTATGCATAGAATTTTTTAAGAATATGGAGAAATAATTTGAGATGTCTATGATTGGTGAGATGAAAATTTTTCTTAGGTTTTTCAGATTACTTAGACTGACAAAGGTATTTTTATCTATCAAACTAAGTATGCTAAGGATTTGCTGAAGAAATTGTGTATGGGATATTCTAAACCGGTAAGTACTCCTATTGTTACTAGTAAGAAATTGACAAGAAAAGATGTTTCTGCACCAGTAAATCCTACAAGATATAAATATATAGTTGGAAGTATACTTTATTTGACTCAGACTAGGCCTGAGATAATGATTGTTGTTTGTATTGTTTCACGATTTTAGAGTGATCTTAGAGAAAATCACGAGAGTGCGGTGAAAAGGATTTTTTGATACTTGCAATGTACATATGAATATGGTTTGTGGTACCCTAAGGATGATAACTTCACTTTATGTGCATATACAGATGTTGATTGGGTTGGAGATGTTGATGACTGGAAAATTACTTCCGGTGGAGCTTTCTTTCTTGGAAAGAAGTTCCTTTCATGGATCAACAAGAAACAATCATGTACTTCTTTATCTATTGTTGAAGCTGAGTATGTTGTTGTTGCTACTAACTATACATAGGTTTTTTCGATGAAGCAAATATTGAAATATATAAAGGTGGATTGCGATACACCAGTAGTTATTCATTGTGATAACTCTACTACTATTGATATATCAAAGAGTCTGGTATTTCATTCTAAGAGAAAGCACATATCTATTAAGTATAACTTTTTGAAGGAAAAGGTGGAAGCAAATGAAGTTAGTCTGGTTTATCTGAACACTAAAGAGTAGATTGTAGATATTTTCACTAAACCTTTTCCCAAGGAATCATTTGAGTACCTGAGAGATAGATTGGGATTTTCTGCTCTTCCGGTAGAGACTTGATTGGTGTGGTTTGACATCAGTGCATCAGTCCGATATGCATTATCAGAGATACTATTCATTTCAGTACTGATGTGGGGATACTACTATTTTGGGGGAGTAGTCAGTTTTGTGATTTAGTGGTTTATGTTTTTTGCTTTGATATTTTTGTTAGATTTTTGGCATTGACATCAAAGGGGGAGAGATATTGATGTGGAAAAGAAAAAGAAAAGGGGAGAGATATTGATAGGGGGAGAGATTTAGAGCTTTATAGAGATATTATTCATAGGGGAGTTTGGTCTGTGTTTCAGAACCTCATTGCTATATCTTTGAGTGACAGATTGTTGAACGGTGTCTTCCATTGGGGAGACTTGTTTGGCATTTCTTGGTACTTAGATGTTTTTCACATCTAGTGTTGCCATAAATTCCAAAGGGGGAGATTGTTGTCTATTTGGAGGAATTGATTATGTGTTGCATTGATGTTTTGTCATTGATACCAACACTAGTTGTTTGGATGCTTTACCGGCACCCTTCTGGTCTCGGTAGGTTGAATGGTTTCTGGTTGGTTTGGATCCAACATGATCCAATAGCCTCCAGTATAGTTTGGTTATGGAATTGTCTTATTCATGATACTCATGCTCATATTCAGTAAGTTATTTTTGGTCTGGTGATCGGATGCTATCCCATTTCCTTGGAAGCTTGGCTTCTAGTTCTGACAAGGTTTTCACTGGTAGAGCTTTTGATGAATATCTTTGATGAATTGCATAAGTGGTGTTGGTGGAGTTTCTGGTGAAGTTTCAGGATGTTGATGGTAATCATGTTCTAGACTTGGTGGATGGAGATCACTATTGTAGCATCTGGACCTATACTGGGTCCCGGTTGATCTAGGTTATGGATCGACTTTAATGAAGTGTGTGGATTGGACCTCTCGATGTGTTTCCGGGATGTCTTATGTGTTGGATATTATTTGTTTGGTCTAAGGCTGACATGTTTTGTAACTATGTTATTGGTTTATTATCTGGTGGCCGACCTGATTGTTTGTGGCTGAGGGTTTGTATATATAGATGTAAGATCTCATTGTAGATCATCATGGTTATGGGAAAGGGAAGTAATGTGCAAATAATTTAATATCATTCAGAAATAGGATTTGGTTGATCATTGGAGATCGAATTGGGTTTGTGTATGAGGATTTAGTCCTATGGAATTGAGCTTAGCCGAAACTATACTTAGGCATAGGAGATGCTATCTTTTGCAGTTCAACACTTCTCTGGATTGCAGTCTTGATTTCTCTATAGTCAATGAGACTCCTTTTGTGTTGAGTAGTGCGCTCTAGGCTGTTGGCCTTCCTAAAAGTGTATGCCCCTCAATTATAATTCACATACTTACCGCAAAAGTATTATTTGACTGTGGGTAGTCTTCCCACCGTGGTTTTTCTCTTTACTGGGTTTTTCACATACAAATCTTGGTGTCATGTGGATGACATTTATTCTATGATTATTGTTTATGCTTAATTGGTTATACTATTATTCTAGTATTAATATTTTGGGTTCCGATGTTAAATTTTTAATTGCTAATGGTTATGGTAATATGTGACAACTGATTCACCCCCCCTCTCTTAGTTGTCTTTCAGGTATTTGAATTGTTTAACAACAATAACATGATAAATCATAAGAAAATACACAATGAAGATATAATTGAAGATTTCCTATTGTATATTGATGGTCCTTATGGTCAAATCTATTATTGAATATGAATGTTTGCTCTTGAATTGAAAAGACGAGATAATGAGATGAACTAAGAATTATGTCTTATAGAGAGCTCTTAATGTACTTTATATTTTTTGCCAACTTACAATCATCGTATCCCAATTTCAGTACTAGATTTGTTCATGTTAAGGCCAACATATTATTCATATTCTTGAGTTATGGCGTAATTCTATTAGGAAAATGATGTCTCAACCTTTCATATATGTAAGGTTATTATTTTTAGTAAGTTTTGATTTGAGCATGGATTGGTCTGAATTTTTTCCCAATTGTTTGATTTAGATAGATAAGCATGATATTAAATTTTGAGGGTCTTAGAGGCATTGAAACAACTCAAAAGTGTCCATAGTTGGGATATGAAATTAAAGCTTAATAAAGCATTCCATGATCTTTTTAGTTTTCTAAATGGTTTGTCAATTGGACACATGGTTCAAAAGTTATGACCTTTGAAAGTTGGGTCTCCCAAAATAGGAAATATAAAAAATGTATTTGACACGTAAATGAGTTTTAAAAGGGAGTTACACATGTTGGTGTATGTATTGACACATCATATATCATATCGTATTGGAGATATGATGGGTGCCACTCTTGTGTGGTTTTTAGCCCATGGTTTTGTAATACTGTTTGATGGTTTCATGTATTGAATCTCTTACATGTTAGGTATGTGAGATGGAGGTTCTGTGTAAGAGTTTACTAGTCATTGATTTGTGTGTAGTATATTTTAATTTGTTGTTAATTTCTGAATAATATATTCAGTGGATTTTAGAGTGTGGTGTTTTTCTCCCCAAAGGGAAATTTCCCCACATAAATCACTATATTGTGGTATATAATCTATCTATGCTTATTTTTGTTAATTTTTTGTAACTATTGTAAAAATGTGCAATATTTTCGCATTACCCTCCTCTCAATATTAGTGTAGGAAGTTGTTCCACTACTTAACTTTCTTACTAGTTAGAGGCAAGAAATGGTCCTAAAATGATTAAGGGAATGGAAAACTAAAATGAGTTCTGAAGAGAGTGTGAAATTGGACTCATAATTAAAGGGGTATAATTTACAACATGTTCTACAAAGGTATACAACAACTTATCCCAACACCATCAAGTCAAAGTTCCTCATTAAGGATTATAATGCCATTAGACATTCAAGGATAATAAAATAAAGTAAAAATACAATGAACATGAGAATTAAATAAATATTTATCAAGATAGAAGTTAGCATATCTTGAAGGAAGGTGATGTGAAGGATATGTGTCCAAAGAATCAATGTGAGGTTTAGAGTAATAATAATTGTGTATGATATCAACATGGCTACATATGATGTGGATTTATTGAAATAATTTTATCTTGACATCTTCAATATATATATAATTACTAAGTATAATGGTTTCATGCAAAGGAGACTCACATTATAAACCCTTGCATACTATATGCTCATCACTATTACGAGGCATATGATAATCATGGAATGTGTGAACAAAGGAACTTAGAAGCTTCTCTAATAGAATAGGATAGGCTCACTAATTGACTCAATTGGCAATGAATGATGAAATAGGTGAAATATGATGGAGCAAAATATCCATGGAGAAGACACTCACATCCGTAGTATAAAATTATTTTTATATATCAATAATAAATGTATCATATGATATGAGAGATATGAACGTGCCAAATGAAAATTAGTGAGGGAAAATTCTCTAATAATTGCCATAATGGTAGGATATAAAGGATAAATCGACATGCATTCTCGAACCCTAAGGGAAAGATATAAGCATATAAAAAATAAAAACCAAGACATACTAAATATGAATGAAAAATTAGAATTATATTAGACTTGGAAATATTTATCAGAAAACTTAAACGTAAGATAAGGTTGTGTAGGATCAATTGAGTTCTTCAAATGTAAATAACAATAATATTTCTGAAGTTTAGTCTAGGCAAATCCAAATAAAATGAGTAGGCATAAACATAGTTAACCCAAACTAATAAATGATGCTACTAGGCAGGGTTGATAATATAATAATTAATCAATAGAAGTGAATGTAAGATAAGTGTACATATCTCTAATAAATGAATACATAGATATATGTTAGGATCTAAAATTATAGATTTGGCATTGATAGTTACCTTAGAATAAAACATATTTGTTGAAAATATGTAGTGACAAGTTTACGGATTAGGGAAAAATCGATCATTATGGATCGATGTTGTACTTTCAAATTTGTAGTATGTAATATGTAGACCACTTTTCTTCACTTTGCAACATGTGTCTTGTCTTTGTATATGGTTAATATATATGAGTTGTGAATATTTATAAATACCTTGAGGGGATGCTGTTATATCCCAAGGGGACATATTCTCCTTGGTCAATATGTACAAATAATTAAAAATGCCAATCTCCAATCATACACATGCTCTTATGATGCTTGTCTAGAACAAAAATAATTTTTGTGTGCATATTAAAAGAGTGTGAATGCAAATAATAATAAAATAATGCTTGAGATGTAGACATGATTCAAATGAATGTATTGAATTTCTTTAAATACAAGGACATGGTAGTACATTGTTCAAATTTGTGTTTAACTCATAAAAAAATTCAAGGTGAAAGTTAACTAAATTTGAGTTTGGCTAGGACAATTTTGTTATTTTGACAATGTCCCAATGACCACATATTTATCATAAAACATAAAAAAAGCTAAATAACAATGAATAACTCTATAAAAATATATATAATAAATAGATCAAAAGTATTAAAAATCAGATAATTTGGACCTAATAAAACTTTACTCATACCAACATTAGGCATTGGAAAATTGATTGTTAGGCATTGGAAAATCGATTGTTAAAGTTGTTGGTGATGAAGGAAGGTAGAATGCGAAGGAAGCAAACTCTCCAGTGATCCCCCCCTGCACTTTCCCAGCGGTTGGTGACTCTCCCTGGTGGTCCTACACATTCGTTTGATGATAGCAACCCATCTCGCAACCCGCAGAATGTCTCCAAGTGGTGTTGTGGAGGAGGTTTCCCTCCTCCACGAGGTTTGAATTTCGCTTCCCTCTACATTTATTACTTTTCATTTAAGTTTTTATTTTCACTCGTGTTCTTCTACCTCTCTGTTTGTACTCCCCTTTAGCTCTTAAAGGAGCATGAATCTAATGGCACATTTATGGCTCCCCTAGGGCCGATCTAACTGCCCCTAACAATGACCTCCCTAACCCTATTCTAGCCATTAAACTTTCGTTTAGAGACGTTGTGGCTATGGCTTCTCAGAGAACTATGGATCATGGCAGATTTGTGGCTTCCTATGGTGACAAAGGAGGCCATAGTGAAGGTAAGGATCCTGATTCCGATCCTGCTACTATGCGCATTTCTCCTAATACCTCCATGATTAATGAAATCATGTTGGACAAAAATAGGCTTAAAGAGACTGTGATCTTCTTTTGTTTTATTGATATTGAAAAATGTCGCCCAAGGAAATTTATGGATGATTGGTTTCATAATTACTGGAATTTAAAGTTAGGCTTTAAAATTTCTTTCTATCAACAAATTCAGAAAGGCTTGTTTGTTATCTATTTTGCTAATTATGAGATGCAATCTGAAGTTTTAAAAAAACAATACTGGGGGGTTGGGAAAAAATCCTTTCGTGCCCTCGGATGGACCCTTGAAGCTATTTGTGAAGGAGTCTTAGCACTTTCATGCCCTAGGTGGGTTTTGCTCAAAAACATTCCACCCTTCCTCTGGAGATTTATCCTGTAGCTTATGGATCCCATTGGAAAGATTATCTGAATCGATGAGACCTCCCGACTCATCCCCCACCTTGATGCCTGTATCTTGATCTCGCTTAAGCCTGGTATAGACATCCCTAAAGTATTAGACCTCAATATTGAGGGTGACATTTTTTCATGCCCTCTCGAAATACTTGGGGGTTTGAATGCTTGTTTCCTCTACAAAAGGGAAGGGCACCTCAGGAATAGCTGCCCTATCATCAGGAGAAACTCCAAAGCTAAGAGGAATGACTCGGCTCCTGTCATCCCCCTGCCTCCCTCTGCTTCATCTGTCCCCCATGAAGCCCCTCTCCCGGCCTCTGTTGCTAATAAGTTTAACTGCTCCCCCAACCACCCTGTCCCTTCCTCTGTGAACCTTGACCTCAACCCCCACTTTGGCAATTTTAACACTGCCCCTCCTCCCCATTCCTTGATTGTCCAAGCCTTGGAGCATCTTGAATGTGAGTAGGATGAATTCCAAACGCTTATCCACAAATCAAAAAAATGTAGAAGGAAAAGTGTGCTAAAAGACAACGTGCTCAAAACACCTGAGCTTAACAAGAATAAAAAGAATGACACCATCGTCGATCATGCTATGGTCACTCAATCATCGGTGAACAAATCTGGATCTATCTCTATGGTCAAAACCATCATTCAAGCCTTTGAAAATTTGGAACTGATTACTACTAATTCCATCACTATGGAAGGTTCAGCTAGACCTTCGAGTTGATCTCCTCTCCTAATGGTTGTGGAATCACGCTCAGAGTTCTCCTTGACCCCTTCCCTAGTGATGTAATCAATATTACTCAAAGATTGAACCCTATTTGTAATAGCCTTATTGAAATTGAACATGACTCTGACATTTATATTATTCCAACCACAAAGGAAGACCCTTCTCTGCTCTACTCACAAGTTCCTTACACACTGAACAAAGACCTCTCCCTTCCACATGCTGAAGCACAGATGGATCTTATGTGCGGAGAATATGGAGAAGACCCCCCTGAGGTTCTGGCCAAAAAGCTTGGATGACCAAGTGGATCCAAGAATAAGGGGCATCCTGCCACTAAGTAAGCCCTCCCCCCCCCCCCCCTTTTTTGTTGATTATGATGAAATACGTATCATGGAACGTTAGAGGTCTAGAAGCCCCAGACAGGAAATATATCATCAAAGATTCTCTCAGATCGATTAAGAATATTGATTTTCTTATGCTGCAAGAGCTTAAAATTGCTAGTTTTAATCTTGAGATTTGTCTAGACTAAATTTGGAAAGATTCACTTAAAATCTGCTTAGATCACCCCAAAGGTAGAGGGGGCATTGGTCTTCTTACCAATAATAAATGGGCAAACACACCTTACCTTAAGTGGTTTCTCCCCCTGTAATAGGGTTGTTTGGGCAACCTTCGCTCTTAATAATTTCTCCTTTGGGGTATGCATTATGTACGCCCCTAATGACTATAAAGACAAGAATTTCTCTGAGACTATCTTGCTACTATCAATGACATTCCCTGGATTCTTGGTGGTGATTTCAATATGATTGAACATCAAGATGAAAAGTTCGGTGGTAACCCCTTTGAGTGGAAACCATTTGAAAAACCTCAATGGGATAGATTGATTCAACACAAGGACCTACTTGACCCGCTGCTTGGTAACAAATACAACCATGGCAGTGTTTAGTACGCTTGGTGTAACTATCAGAAGGGAGCCAATAGAATCTACTCCAGGCTCGACTGCTTCTATATTAACAAGAATTACTTCACCCTTGTGCCTGATGAGCATGGTGCTTCAATTTCTGTCTGACCTGCTACTATCTCTGATCACTATCCTTTTGCTACCCTTATTAAGATCTCCAATTCCTCCCCTGCCCCTACTTGCTTGAGTAGGAAGTTCCTCCTCAACACCTCCCTTCTTCAGGATCCAATGGTCCTCATAGCTATCTCCATGGTCAGATTCTTTAACTCAAATGATCATCGACTCCTTTCCCCCACTGCTAGATGGATTGATAACCTTTCTGCATGGCAGAAAATTCTCCAAACCTTTGGACAAAGGAAGGCTATCGATTCCAGACGCCTTGAGAACGCCCTTTCCTGCAATCTTTTTCATCTTGAGGCAAAACTGCAACTTTCTACTGAGAACGAGGAGCTCCTTTCTCAGCTAACTAAAGCAAGGGACGCCCTAAGGTAGCACCAACAGGTTAAAATTAGAGCGGCCATGGTTAGAGCCTGCCATCACTGGCTTAAATTTGGCGATAAGGGTTCAAAATTCTTCTTCAACCTCCTGAAACATAAGAATGTTAGGGAGAGAGTGGATAGATTGGTTGTGGACAATAAAAAACTTGTGGATACCCCTGACATTGCTACTGCTTTTTTTTCATTTTTTCAAAATCTTTTCACCTCTAAAGACTCTGTGGATGCGATGAGACTGAGGCTCAAATGTAAAGAGATCATCCGTACTAGGATTTCCCATACTGAATCCCTTCTCCTAAAACAATGAATCTCCATTGGTGAGATTGAGAGAGCTATCCACTCTCTCAGCGATGGTAAGTACCCTGGCCTGGATGGCCTTCCTATTGAGTTATATAAAGCCAACATTGACTGGATCAGTAAAGACCTACTGGAACTCTTTAATGAGGCCATCACTAATGGATCTCTTGGTAGAGACATTAATCAGGACATCATTAAGCTCATTCCTAAAGAGGGGGACAAATCTCTCATCAAGAATTGGAGACCTATCACTCTCCTCAATGTTTCCTACAAGATTCTCGCCAAAGTTCTTGCCTTCAGACTTGAGACTATCCTCCCCAAATTCATATGTTCTACTCAAATTGGCTTCATTAAGGGTGGGTATATTCTTGAAAACCTGATTACTAGCTAGGAGGCTATGGAATGGGCTAAAAAGTCTAGACAAAACTCTGCCATGTTCCTCCTTGATTATGAAAAGGCCTATGATAGAGTGGAATGGGACTTTATCCTCATGATGCTTGATGCCTTTGGCTTCCCTAAAGATCTTTGTGATATTGTTAAAGTTCTCCTTAAGGGTGCATGTGCCCTTATTGAAGTTAATAGCTCACTCTCCTCCCCTATCATGCTCACCCGATCCATCCAGCAAGGCTGCCCCCTTGCCTCTGCTTTGTTTGTGATTGCTTCGGGTGCCCTTTTTTATCTGGTGAGGGATGACCCAATCTCCCGTAGCATAAAGGCTTGAGACTCCCTGATGACACTGAACTCTTAAATATTTAATTTGCTGATCATACCTCTCTCTTTCTTGATCTTTCCAAACATAACTTTGAAGCTGATAGTCAAAAAATAAGGCTCTTTTGTGACATCTCGGGTGCCCGGATCTCCCAGAATAAATCCATCCTACTTGGGTGGCAGGAAGAGCCTCTCGATTGGGCCTTGCACCTTGGCTACCAATGGGGTGGCCCTAACAAAATTGTTAGATACCTCGATATACCCTTCTCCCTATCTCCCTCCATCAGAGATATGTGGCTTTGGATTAGGGGAAAGATCAACAAAAAATTGAATAAGTAGAACAATAAATTCCTCATTCCTCTCCCTCACTAGTCAGGTACAAGTCTGCAAAAAAACCTTTCCTCATAGAGTATCTACTACTCGTCGGTCTGGATGTTTAGCAATTATCAGATCTTTGAAATACAAAAGGTTATCAGATGCTTCTTTGATCAGATGGAAAGGGGGGGGAAAAAAACCATGCTGTTAACTGGAAATGGTGGTCACTTGATAAGAAACTGGGTGGTCTTAGGCTTAAAGACCTCAGATTGCAAGGTATGTCCCTTGCTACTAAGTGGATATTTCATGCACTCGATGGCCAAGCGCCCTGGAAGATCTTGATTAGAAACAATATTGAGAGGGTTGTTCCTAAGCATGCCAAATCCTGGAAATATCTCCACTTCGCTGACATTATTGCTAGCAAATTCCCTGTCTCTGTCCAAGGCTCCTCAGTGTTCAAATCCATATGGAAAGCTTGGGAACTTGTTAGGGGCTCCTTGACAAACACTGAATTTTTCTCCAAAGACCTTATTCATGGTGAAAGATCTATATGGTGGACCTACTTCAGTCTTCCAAACCTCTTGCTCTCACTAGGGGCTGCTTAGCTAGGCTTTGGGCCCAAAAAGGTATCACTTGCTTCATGGATATATTGAAGGAGGATGGTTATCTCCTGGGAGGAAATTAGTTGCATGTTCAACCTCCCCCACTCTCAAAAAATGACCTATAGACTTCTCCAGATGGCCTGTGCCGCCGTTGAACTTCCCAAGCCTTGTATGGTTGATTCCCATAGCTTCCTCACCTTTACCTGGCATGGTGGAACCCCTCTTCATAAAGTTAAAGCCCAAGATATCTACACTATCCTCAATTATGATTATTCTATAGTACACCACCTTAATCGCCTCTGGTTCTATGACTTGGATGCCTCCTTTTGGCAATCTGCTCTTAACAGACTCTGGAAAGCTCTGGTTGCTCCAAAAATTAAGTGCTTTAATTGGCTGCTTTTACTTGATAGGCTGCCCTTGAGAAACTATAACGATACTGTTGATCTCTGCTCGATTTGTAATGTTCTTGACTCTTCCAGGCATATTTTCTTTGATTGTATTATTGCTAGAGATATTTGGTCTATCTTTGGTTTCTTAATTCCTTACATTGTTTCTATCATAGAGATTGTTATTGGCTTTATTCATAGCATTAAAAAGGATGCCAACCTTCTTTGGTCTATTTTATCTGCTAACATTCTTTGGTATATCTGGAAGATTAGGAATGAGGACAGGTATCAGGATCGAATAAGGACCGTTACTGAGGCTTTTAGAAGACTCACCTTTCATAACATTCTTGTGCAGGTCTTTGCTGTCATGGACATCGAAAGAGACAAGGTTTTGCGGTTCCTACAAGATGGCTCTTCTACCATGTTTGTCTATGAGATGAGATGCGGGTATGAATGGATGCGGCATGCTAAGAACATCTCCCTATTTAAACAAGCCCTCAACAAGCTCACTAAAGAAATCAAGGACAATAGGGGTCCTTCCTATCACCGGATGGAAATGTTGATCCAATTACAGGAAAGAAAAAAAGTTGTTTGGATGGAAGGCCCGGCTGGCTGGACCACTTGGATGGAGGATCACAACTCCATCCTTCAGTAACTTCTGATATTTTGCTGCCCCTTTTTGTTGCTGGCTATATGCCCTTTGTATCCTGACTTCTTACTTAGTGTTTGTCTTTTTATGCTATGTACCTATAGCTGCTCGATCTGACAATCTGAACCTGCCAGGCTGAGGTTTCTCCTCCCTGATCTGATTGTAATATTTTGTTCTCTCTCCCCTCGATTTTAATATAAAATAATAAAATAAGATAATTTACATAAAATTATATCATTTGTCAATATATAAACCCTAGATTCTAAAAATAAACATAAATGAGAAACCACGTGGACATACAAACTATTTGAATATTTTTATAGATTATTTCCTAGTGATATGCGGGCACAATAAATCAAATGCCGATATCCGTCATCTGCACTTTATATCTTACATAGAACCTTTCACAAGCTTCTATTCAGTTGTCAGAATTAGTTTGGTTGGTTACTATCATGATAGTTCTTTTTCTTTCGTTTATATATATATATATATATATATATAGTTCCTCTCATCATATCTGATGAACATATCTAATTGAGGAGGTTTAGAGAAAAAAAAGTAAAGATGCAGATATTCGTGAAGACCCTGACAGGAAAAACAATCACTCTCGAGGTCGAGAGGAGTGATACCATCGACAATGTCAAGGCAAAAATTCAAGTGAGTGTTATTCCTTGTACACATTTTATCCGATTAAGTTTTCTCGATTTCCTATCTCTTATCGAAGATGGGTTTTTAATTATAGTAGTGGATTTTGTATGTTGAGTGCTGTAATTGATTGTGATGTTCCAGGACAAGGAGGGTATCCCACCAGATCAGCAGCGGTTGATATTTGCTGGGAAACAGTTGGAAGATGGACGAACTCTTGCGGATTATAATATCCAGAAGGAATCAACGCTGCATCTGGTGTTGAGGTTAAGGGGAGGCCTTTCCATCAAGGTGAAAACCCTTACTGGAAAAGAGGTAGAGATCGATATCGAACCCACTGATACCATCGAGCGGATCAAAGAGTTGGTCGAGCAAAGGGAAGGAATACCGCCCCTACAGCAAAAGTAAGTAGTTATTCACGTTGTTTTTTAGATTTTATTGTACCCCTAGTTCGTGATTTGCTTTGATGTGTTGGGATAAAGATCTGTGGTATTCGTAGGGTTGTTTGAAACCTAATTGTTCCAATATTTTTGTTGAACCATCCTTTTTCCCTATATATATTTTATTTTTTTCAACAAGAAAGATTCATAATTCCACAAATATAACGCTTATCCAACCTCAAAATCATAAAAGAGTTACCCGTCCTGATAATTGCAGCTTCCTGTACTGAGAGAATGGAAAGACGTAAGCCATATATATGCCTGTGTCAAGGTGTTGAAACAACAAAATCCTTTTACTGATTTCCATGATTAATATTGTCCTGCAGGCTCATCTATGGGGGAAAACAACTGAACGATGAAAAAACGGTCAAAGATTATGGTTTAGAGGGAGGTTCTGTTCTCCATCTTGTGCTGGCATTGCGCGGCGGCTGTTAATACATTTGTTTAGAGCTAAGCAGCAGTGATAGTTGTCATTCTTCTGTATGCAGCTGTCATTCTTCTATATTCCTGTTACTTGTTGAAAGAGAGCAAATATGAATAAAGGCATCTATGCCATTTTGCTCCATGTTTTTTTCCTGTCAACAATCTTATATCTACAAATTTTCCTTCCCGATGTTTGATTTCCATATCTGCTTGGCAATGAAGAGAAATTAATGAATATAAATATAAACATTCATTTTGTTCTTTATGATATTTTATTGAGATAGTACTGCATTATTCAAATTGGAGTTTGATTGTCATGTTTTATATGGTAGAAGAAATATTTGCGTGAGCAAGCTGGCTGCTTGTCATGCTGTTGCAGTATGCATATATAACAAATGAAGTGGGATGTGTATATCAACTATCTCAATCTCCATTTACACATTGAAGTAAAAATCTGCTGAGCAGTATTGTAGTTATGTACAATATGCTGTAATGTACTAATAGTTCTGTGTCATATGCATACTTTTAAAAATAAATATGTCAATATTGTTAAATGGGTAGGGTACTTTCTGTTGTAAATTTCGAATAGTGTCGATATTAGGATAGAAAAAAGCTCTATATAGCCATCTCAATGTCACATTGAATTGGACGTATGGATCATATAATCTCATGCCCAAATGAACCTAGACAAGTAATTGTTCCACTGATTTTTGTTTTACCCATTGCAAGGGTCCTTTTTTTCTAAACTTTGTTTTTATTTAAGCTCAACACCATAAGTCCACACGGAGATTGCTTATCCATCCCCGAAACCATAAAAGAGGTATCCATTATCCTATAAACCATAGAGGAGGCATCCATCATCCTTAGTTTATAGGAGCTGTCCCCTTATTTTCTTCCTCATGCACATCCTCAACGATAGTAATGAAGTCAACAATTTTTAATTTTTTTGAGTTAATGTTGATGCATCCAATTGCCAAATTTGAAAGATGAAGGTAATTTGAGTTTGGAGCAACTTTTTTTTAATTCACAAGTACACAAAATTTACCACACAACAAACACCTCTTGAATTTTGTGATCAGATTTGTAACAAAGTATTCCCCTAAAGCACCAACAATAAACATAAAGATCTATTCACCTTAAAAGCTAAGAACCATTTAGAAGAGTTCATGAGTAGTCATTTGGATTGAAAAATGAAATTAAGAAAAGATTATTCACGTAATGACTACCTCAAATTGAACTCTTAGTTTCTTATTTTGAAGCACTCATCTTATGCTGGGACTGTTATTGCAAAATCTCCCAACAAGTGAGTTCTTAAACCAAATAGTCAATTTAGCAATAATAGAATTAAGGATAAGAAATTATATTAGCCTCTCCACCTTGGCTTGAGTATAGACAACAACTATGAACTATCATCAGTGAGAAACTCCTCACATGAAGTGGAAGAGTAGGGCTCATTTATAATAGTAAGAATAGGCACACACACCTCAATAGAAATATTGGAGCATTCACCCTTGCCAACACTTCTGACAACCACACGATAGTTATAAGTTTTCTACAAACTAGGACCACTTTAGTAGTTCAACTTGTAAGCCTTCATCACAATAAGACAATATTCCTTTGAAACCCTAGGAGCCTTAGAAAGAGTAGCAATAGGGGTCAAAGGGATAGTTACCCCTATCGACATTATACAATTTTATGGAGAAAAGTATAAATCATTTCTTGAGGACTTGCCAAAGGTCACTTGATTGAGAATTAGATAAGTTTGTCAATTTCACAAACTTTTTATGGACTCTACACATGCTCTTTCTCTTGTGTTTGCCTCTCCATGATCCTTTGCTCACCATTTCAAATTTGGTGGTAATAAATGTTGATGGGTTTAAAAGCCACAAATCTACACTATCACACCACAAGATCTTCCCCTAAAAATTTGATGTAAGGAATCTCAATTGTTAATGTGGTAGAGGGTTGATAGCTCTTAGGCATAAAGATTCACTATCACACCATAGGGTCTCCCTTTTTTAAAAAAATTATTTTTTAGTATAAAATGAAAAGATTTTTGGTTGATTTTAATAAAAAAGGACTAGGAGATTCAAAATTGACATGTTGTGTCATGTAACTCCAAAATTTATAACCCACACTAGCAAGAATTAGTAATTTTCCTTTAATAAATTATGTCTAGACTTTTTGGGTAATATAGTAAATTCATATTGATCATACCTTAACCTAAAGGTTCAACCTTATAAATATTGTCATCTTTGATGCAATTTTGATGTTTTACCTTGATCTCAAGTCAATATTTGAGAACATGACTGCACCTCTAAGTTGATAAAATAAGTCTTCTATTTAGGACAACAAATATTTGTTCTTAATAGTGATTTTATTAAGATTTCAATAATCAATACACATTCTTGGTGCACCCCAAGAATACACACTATATATTATTAGACACTTTCACTCAATTCCTTGAAGTAAAATTTTAATTAATGTAGGTCAACCAAATTTGTCTTTTTAGTTCTATATCATGAAATGCTTCAAAAAATACATCCTTGTTTTTTTATAAAGGTGGGTGATCATTATTGATGGACATTTTTTGTAGCTTCAAATCTACACATTTCAAAATATCTTTTAATTCACTCAATTTGTCTAGTTTAGATTATTGAAAACAATTTATTTCCAACATAACATAATAAATCCCAAGGTCATTGCCAAAATATTAATGAGATCTAGACCTCAAAAATTTAAAATAATTTTTTCAAGTAATAAATTTCTCAATTATAATTATAATATTAATATTTATTAAAAATATACATGATAAATCATAATGAATGAAATGTTTTTTCTTGGAAACTTGAATTACCAAAATACAATTATAAAATAGTATAGTATATTTAGAATTAGGTGTTGTACACCTTATATAATGTTTATAATGTTTAATTTATTATTATGTTTGTGGTGCACCTAACATGACCTAGAAGTATTTGAATGACTAGGAGTTAATATTCTTGGGGAAGAATGCTATTGCTAATCATTTAACTATCAATGCTTTAGACTCTCATTATGTTGACTTCTCTCTTGAGGATGATGTCTCCTCTTGGGAGGAATTTGTGCCCCTCACTACTGTTGAAGCTTTTATTGATCCTTCTATTGTGGTCTCCTTTGTTGTTCTGCATTAGCCTCTTGTTGGTCTATTGAAACACTCTATTGACACTACTGATTGTAACCCTGCATGGTCCCTCCCAATTGATCTCTCTTTTGATGGTCCTAATGACAATATCGCCTGGACAATGGTTTCTCATAGGTGGAAGGGGAAGTATTCTCCCCTCCCCCGAATCCCCCTTTGTTTAGGTTTGGGTGTCTCTTCGCTTCCTTGATTGGGGTTTTGGGTATTTTCTAGTTTGAAGAGGTTTTATTTGCTTTGTTTGACCATGTGTTTTTTTACTACCTTCAGGCTATTGTTTTTTAGGCCAACATCCAGTATTTTGGTGCTATTTGTGTGATCTTGATATTATTTGGCTATGTTAAGGGTTAATGCCTTGGCTAACACCACTTGACTAATCAGAAACATTCTTGGGGCTACATTATATGTTGTATGTAACATTGTGAAATATTTAATGTCCATGAACTATCACATGGGTTCACTTGGGAGAGAGATGAACTAGGCAAAGAAGCTTTTGAACAAGCTTTGGTGGCCCTCATGAGGCAATTGGATTGTAGACAAATGCATATGGAGATCATCCATGAGGAGGCCGATCTGATCACTGAGCGCACTTCCCATCCTCATAAGAAATAATTACTTGATGGTCAGGTGGAAGTATGGCAGGAAGGAGCTATGGGCTCGGTGGAATGGCTCCCACCTATGGGCAACAAAACTCACCAGATGCTGAAATCTTATTTCCTTAGTTGTTGACTAATATGTTATAATGTCAATTTTGTTTATAAATATGTACAATAGTTGTAATCCCTATTTTTATGGAGGTGCACGTTAATTGTGTATTTTGTATATGCACCTTCTATTGGTGCCCCGACGACTGCTGAACTCAGCCTTTTTGCTGAAGCTATGTAATGCTTTTTTAATATTTAATGTGGGATCTCACATTGAGAAAATAAATTTAATTTAGATATTGGATAAATATTAATAAAGTGATACAATTATGGGGTCAATTATTTTTTAATCTCATAATATTAGTCACATGGTCATATATAAGACCACTTGGTAGTTTTGTGTGAGCTTGTTCTTATAAAAATAAATATAAGGGTAGTTATCTAAGGTTGGCTAGTTGGTGTTTTGAATCATTTTTGAAAGAGTGCAAATGTGAAGCATAATATGGGATGTGTGTAGTCATGGTTGGACACATGGGGGATGCACTCAAGAGGTTTGATGTTTCAAAAGTGTTCATGGAGGCTTTGAATATATATTATAATTTTTACTTTAAATAATATATTTGAAGTGGATAATTTTTAAAGTTGAGTTTTTTCCTGTATGAGGGTTTTCCCTAGGTATATTTTATTGGCATTTGACTGAGATTTATGTTTGATGACTAAGTTTTGTGTTGTCATTAATGGAAAACATGTTTTTGTAGTCATCTAAGTCTTGGAATCCAACCAGTAAGGCTTAACCAGTACAAAAGATAGTTTAACAGAGAACCAGTAATTAGGACTTCAACTAGTAAATAGTGAATAGAGTTGAATTCTGACAACTGGTACAGGTGATTCATGAAGATTTAGATGATGCGATTTAAAAAAAATTATGGATATATGCATTTGGATCTATTTTAATGATCGCATTGGCAGATTCAACTAGATAAGTGAGATTTGATGAACACAACAGGCATTTTGATGAACAATTAACCAGTAGTAATAAACACACTTTAATCGGTAAACTAGTACAGGTATTGTCTTATTTTTTATTTCTTATGTTGGTGGCCGAAATAAGTAAGGTGTGTAATGTAAGAATGAATAGATTCATTGAACCTAGGAAATTGTTCCAAGGTTGCAGCTGACTAAGAGATATTTGTAAAAAAGTGTGATGAGGTATAAAGTTGGTGTGCATTTGTAAGAGTGAGAGATCATTAGAAAAGGATGCAAATTTGATTGTGCGGTGATTATTGAAGCTTTGTATTAATGTTTTGTTGAATTTTTGGGGATCTGAAGTATATCTTATCAGACACAGAGGTGTTATATGAAGATCATTTAAGTGTTGTTTTCCTAACAGTTTGCACCAATAAAATCCCCTAACCGAGTAGGTCCTAACATGGCTTAATTTGTAAATCCCCTAAAAGGGTAGCTCTATATAAGAGTCTTAAATCCTCTTGAGAGGTTGATCCTAATAGGTCAAAGCTCCTAATAGGTCTAATCATTTAAATTACTTAACTAGGTGACTCCTAACTGAGTCTTCTCCTAACAGGGCATATTTGTAAGACCTTAACCGGTAAAGATTTATATTCCACAGATAGTTAATCTTGTGGGTATTAACTCCCATCGTGGTTTTTCTCTTCTGGGTTTCCACGTATAAATATCTTGTATTATGTGTAATTTTTATTGGGCATTTGGTTATGTGGTGATATTTATCTTATGTTTGTTAAGTTTTAAGTTGTTTAAGTTGGTGATCAAATTGATATTGTTTATGCTTGCACTGATTCACCCCTGGTATGCTATAAGAATCAGAGGACCACTTGACATGGACAAACTGAGCTCAACTGAGTTGATGGAGATTTCCACTTCCATGCAATCTTAGGCCAAGAAAAAGAGTATTAAAGAACAACAGAAGGAGGTAGAAACAATAACGAGTATAGTTGAAATTTTGTCAAGTCTCCTACCAGAGATTGATATAGATAATTTTCTTACCCCTATTGATAAGATTGGACTCGTTGTTGATATCGAAGGTGGAAATATTGTAGAGAGCCTATAAATAATTTGAAGCTATCCTTGCAACACCAGAGATGAGCACAATTGACATTGTGGAGGAGCCTGTTGGATAGACAAAGACACATGTGGAGATAACCGACACTATTTTGGAGACATGGCATAATGATTTGAAACAATTACATTCTCATTTTAGTGATGCTTTTTTGAAGATTGCATTGTAAAGACAATTAAAATCTTAGATCTATATATACTGTGCAATTTTGAGGCAAATGTTGATGTAACATGTATTTATATTTCATTTATTTAGTTCTTTGTTTGGAATTGTTGTCAAAGGGGGACTAATAGTTGAAGAGTCTGTCAAAATTTTGTATGTAAAAGTAAAGGGGGAGTAGTAGTATAAGTCTTTTGTAAGTCTTTTATTTTTGTAATAGCATGAAATTTCTAAGGGGGAGTATATGTCATGAAGTCAATTTTTGTATTGCACACTTAGTTAACAAATTTTTTCTTAAGTGTAGCCATCAATGCCAAAGGGGGAGAATGTTGACATTTGACTGAACCAAAAAATGATTGATTGGTGAATGTGATGAAGAGATTGAGATTCATATTTGATGAGTAATTTATGTGTTGTCAGTGATGAAAATAATTTTTTTGTAGTCATCTATGTCTTGGAAGCCAACTGGTAATGCTTAACTGGTACATAAGATAATTTAATAGAGAATCGATAATTAGAACTTCAATGGGTAAACAATGAACAAAGTTTCATTTCGACAACCGGTACAAGTGATTCATGAAGAGTTGGATGATATGGTTTTAAAGAAATGACAGAGATAGGTATTTTGAGCTATATTCATAAATGCATTAGCATATTCAATTAGACAAGTGAGATTTCATGAACAGAGCAGGAATTTTGATGAACACTTAACAGGTAGTGATAAAGACACTTAAATTGGTAAAATGGTACAGGTTTTGTCTTATTTTTTATTTCTTATGCCAATGGCCAACATAAGTAAGGCATGTAATGTAAGAATGACTAGATTCATTGAACCTATGAATTTGTTCCAAGGTTGTAGCCGACTAAGAGATGTTTATAAAAAGTTTGACGAGGTATCAAATCGGTGTGTGTATGTAAGAGTGAAAGAGCATTAGAAAAGGATACAAATTTGATATGTGGAATTTTCATGTATAAATATATTGTGTTATGTGAAATTTGTTTTATTGGGTACTAGATTATGAGATGGGATTCGTCTTATGTTTGTTAATTTTTAATTTGTTTAAGTTGGTGATCAGATTTATATTGTTTATGCTTGCACTTATTCACCCCCTCTTAGTGCCTTATAAGTTCATCATATTTTATTTCATCTTTGATGTAATGTTGTCTATTCAATTGCATGTAAATTTTGAATACTTGTTTACATAGATCTCTCTTTTCGGTAATGTACAAATTTTCATTACATGGTTGCAAGTTTCCTTTTAGTTTGGTATTAAAAAATTGCATGGAAATAGTATAGATATGAAAATATATGAGAGTTTTTTAAAGGCATTTTAATACATATCTGAGTGTTTTGGATTTTTTGTTATAATTGGTTGGCTATAGATTTATGGGTTTGAAAAATATTTAGTCAAAAGGGATCTTGAATGTACTTTCTTATTAGGATTTTGTCAATAAAGGTTTTCAGATAACACTCTGGGACAAAATAGACCTTACTATTGGATAGAGGCTGACCAAGAGATGAAATGATATAATATTTAATTCATTTCTAAAAAGGTTAAAGAAAGAAAATAATTGTTTCGTTCCTAGCCCAAGTTGTATTTTCCAAACCAAAGGTAGTCATTTGAAAAATAAATAAAAAAGTATTTATGGTAGTTTTAAAATATTTGCTATTTGAAATAATGAAAAATAAATAAAAACTCTATATAAGGGTATAGATCAATATCAAAAAGTGGTAGGTACTATTCGTTTCTACCACCGTATGTAATCTACATCATTTTTCACCATAGGTCCTATCGGTCAATGGGTTTTGTGATTCCAACTCATAGTCTGATGGGGTCCCCTATCCCCCAAATACTATTCAACTTCTTAAAACAAAAAATATAAAATGTAAAGAATCACTAATTTAAATAAAATAAAAATAATTTTTTTATCAAAAAAATAGTAGTACTTAGCTATTAGTTTTCCATTGGTGCATAAACACTTCCAATTGTTCTTCTTGGGGTTTAATTTTGTACACTCTATATAGGAAAATTGGCAATTTATTAAAATAGATATAACTTTCATCCAATTTTAATATTTTTAATATCTTATAGTCAATATAAATATCTCTTTGAGTACTATATAGCAGTACAAGTTTGGTTCCGTAATTTTATTATTCCAATTGGTTTCTGGGGTCTCAAATCCAAATGTTCTTGGGTACATAATCTTGAGTATACATAACCATTTTTAAAATCTCAAATAGGTGTTGAAGATAATAAGTAGTATTATTCATAACTTGATGTTGTTAGTTTCTTAGTTTGATGAGTAGAGATAGCCAAGAACTTGTTTGATCAATTGTAGGTGCCTAAGATTGAGGGTGTGATTGTGTGAGCATCCAGGTGAGTCAACAAGAAAAAAAAATGAGGGCTTACTTTTTTTCTCATGACATTCATGGAAGTTCAACTGATTCTTAAATTTGGTACTAGATAGTAATTTTTTACAGGTGTTTTTGAGTTGGACTTTAATGGTGATAGATATATAGGTTGTCTTTGATGTTGAAGATATTATTGGACATGGATTTAGGAATATATTATCATATGGGTGATGGTTGTTAGAAATTACACTTTTTAATTGGCATGACATAATCAAGTTTGTCTTGGTTTGGTGGTGATTTGGTTTGATGTTAGGAGGTTGTTTCTTATCTCTTGAATTCTTTATTGGTTCCTTCATTGTGGTGCTTGGATGGGGAGAGCTATTTGGAAAATCAGATCTAAGGTTGATTTGGTGTTTATATCATGTGGTCTATATGATTATTCTCTTAAATAATCTCATTTTATAGGCTACTAATTTGATGATAAGTTTTCATGTATTCGTATTTTGATATATGAATTATGTAGCTATGTGAGTAGGCATGTTGGTACACAACTAAAACAAAACATGAAGTCGGGACACAATACCATGTTGCCATCAATGACAACATAGTGAAACCAACCAATTGAGTGTCAATTAAAAACAATCTCCCCCTTTGGCATTGATGACAACGCTCATGTGAAAAATGGTCAAGGTTTCATCTGTCGGTTTCATCTTGCCTGCTCCCCCTAAGTTGAATATTCATTAATGCAAAATAATCCATACTCCATATCTCCCCCTAATGTATTAAAAATTTTCTATTATTTTTCACATCTATATCACTCCCCCTTTGACATCAATGCCATAAAAAAGTCTAAAAAGAATGTCAATGATTCAAAAATTTATACAATGAATATCCCAAAAATATCTTATCGAAGCTTAACATATTTTAAAATTTTCGGATAAGCCTTTCCCAATATCTCAAGATAAGTATCCCAACTAGTTTTAAAAGTACCTTAAATAGATACAAGTCCATTTAATATATGTTCAAAAGATTCTTTCTCATTTATCTCTATCGGTGTGGGCTTTCCCACCATATCCACACATTCTTTCTTATGTACACTGAGTGAATCCAACTAGGGACTCACTAAGCCTCTTAGAATTCTGGCTCTTCTTATAATTTTGTCTTTTTCCTTCTCAAGAGAAGAAATTTGGTTTTCCAAAATCAAAATTTGACCATCAATGGATGTAGTCAATGATGTCAATCTATCAAAAGAATTAGCTATATTTGTAATTTTCTCCTGAAGTTCTTTTATTTTCTTGTCCACATTGACTATAAGAATATCAATAATACAACAAATGCTATAAATATTTGTACTCTTCTTTATAGAATTATCTATCAGTTTTACTTTTTCATCAATTTTCTTCTCAGATTGAATCAGCTAATCAAATGCAACTATCTTACCTTGAGTGAACCTCTCTAGTGCTTGCCGGTTTGAAATCTATTGTAAGGATTGAAAATCCTTTGAAATATGCTCAGTAATTATTTTAACTTTTCCAAATGGGCTCGCTTCATTGTCAATCTTGCATTCTGAGACTAGTTTGTGTAAAACAGTGATTGATCGATCAATAATCCCTTTATCCATAGATCCCTCCTTCATTAGTTTTTGTGTTACCATCATCATCAATTCAACAGGATTCATCTTTGTTATGTTTTTCTTTTCAATCTATGAGGTGTCAATTGATAACAATGATGGACCAACTACCGGTTCCCTGCCAAATTCCCCTTTCTTCTCATTTGATGATTTATCCTTTATAGCTTCCTCACTTACACCGGTGGCTTCGCCACTTGGTGGAGTCTCCGTAACTGCTGGTTTTTTCTGTAGGAATCATAAACTCAACCTGTACATTTGTATCCATAGGACTGATATCTCAATATAAGTATCCTGTACATAATCAGCCTTTTCACTCTTTGTATTAGCCAGTATCTTAATATTTTTCTATATACTAGTATCTACGGGGGGCTTGATTTCCAAGTTATCTTAATATTTTTCAAAACTAAGGGTGAATTACCCATAATACCCTTTCCTTTTCCTTCAACTGGGGTGTCTATAGTGTATGTATTTGATTATGATAAAGTAAAAAATCCCGTATTCTCTTCAAAGAACTTAACCCATGCCTTTTGAGTCCTTTATTATTTCATTTACCCTTCCTAGCATCACACTAGTTATTATATGTTTTCAATTAATTTTGTTTTTTATCTTCCACCTCAAGTGTCCTTTCCATTTCCTCTAGGGCAATAGTAACACAAACAAAAAATAACTCTTGAATTTTAATATGCTTATCTTCTTTCACAGTTGAGAGTCTTCTAGCATCTAACATATTATACAATTCAGTCGGTATTTGGTTTTCAATTTCTATTAAAGATTTCTTATAAATATCCAAATATAATAAGACTACTTCCTCTACCTCTCTTTTCTCATCATCCTCTAATTTTTCATAATAAAACTGTACATTCTTTAATATGCCATCCTTAGTGATTTCATCTATTAATTTTGCACAAGGTTTAGGTGGAACATTACCAGATTGAATAGCTATATCAGTTTCATTCTTCTCCTTTCTCTTTGTAGTACCAGATGCAGTTGAAGGTGTTGCCTTTGGTTCTTGCTTCTGTGTTATTATTTTGAGTGTAACCTTACTAACTAGTTTCCTTTTAGCTTCTACTTTTGTTTCCTCTATTTTCTTCCTAATAACCCTCTTGAATTCCAAGGGTGTGTCATCCTCAGATTCAAACTCTGTAGTAACAGATTCAATGTATACTTTTGGATTCTTCCTCTTCCCACCTTTCTCCGGGACAACATCAATTAATGCTTTGATGTCTAGTGAGACCTTCTCAGCAAATTTGCTTGCTTGTCTTTCCCGTTTCTCTCTCTTCTTTCAGTTGAACTCTGTTTCAACCTCACATGTTTTCTGTTGTGCAGTTCCATAGGGTATCTTTGCCTCATCAATAGGTGCATCAATCAACATTTTCTCATAAGCATCAAGAATCAATGAATCCACTTCATAGCCCATTTATTTAATCTAAACCTTCTAGGGCTTAGCATATGTTAGTTGAATATTTTTCTAGAATACGCTTAGGAACCCTTACCCTAGACTTTATTGATTTCTAGAATTATTTTAAATATCCCTATACCTTATCATCTCTCTGACGTCCTAAACCAATAATTGAATATTTCAATTGTCTCCCTACCGGGATGTCAAATTTTCATTGTCTTTTACCAGAACTAGGTGTATCATTCACGAAAAACAACAATAAATAGACTATCAAGTTTTCATACTGAAAGGTTCCCTTCTTTTCTCCCTTAATGTTTTGTAGGTTTATTAATAACACATCTAACATCCAACCGCATAGATCCAATTTCATAATTTCTCTCATCATTTTGTATGCAACCAAAATGCATGAACTAGAAACAAAATTCTATCAATTTGACTGAGTTACCTTATACTTGATGATCATGCTATCGAATTTGACGTCCATGTCAGTAATAGTGCATACTCTCATAGATCTCCTGTCTGATGTCACACCGGTAATTTTGTTCATGAAATCATTTGAAACCTTCTTATCTAGATGTTTCCCAAGAGATGGTAAACTAGTAATTGCCCTGATGACTTCCTTGGTGATCTTGTTAGGTGTATCTAACTAGATAAATTCCCCATGTACTCTACTCAAAATATACCTAATCATCTCATCTTCAATGTGTTTGTATGCCAGTTTGATCTTTCCAAATTCTCCAATCAGCTCACTCATGTACATGCCCTTAATTTCTTATGTTCTTAAGTCCTCAATGTGACAACGTATGTATGTCCTAACATCTTCAACATACACAAATCCCTCTGGAACAGGAGAAAATGCTCCAACTGAATCTACCAGGGTAGCCACATCTGCATACCACTTGAAAATTAGCTTCGGGCGGTCCTTGATCTCTACTATAGTTGGGTTTACAACAAAGATAGGAATAGAAGATGGTCCCACTTCCATGTTTAAAGATAAATACCTATTGATCATTTTTTATAAAAACCCTTAACAAATTCTTCCAATCATCAGTGAAATCACTCAAGTAGAAATCTAATTTCTCTGAAATGCCTTTGAGTGCTCTTAATTGCTCTTGATCACTCTGAAATTTATTTGAATGCAAGGTGATCAATAATGAAGTGAGTTAGACCTTTTAACCTCCATGAAAAACCCTAATCTTCCATTGACATAAATGACCGTCGTTTAAAGACATCCAATTTCGAATAGAATATATCCATGCCAGATAAACATCTCTAATGTTTGGAACATCTTCCAAAACCTCTTCCCGGGGTATATACAGCATCTTCATGAATTTTCCCTACCCCTAAGATATCTGCCTCAATTACTGGATGAGATATCTTCCGTTGCATAGGCAACCTCCTCTGTCGGATAAGTAACTAGGATATTTCTATCTGATGGTTATTATTTTGTTTTCCTAACCCATCTCTGAGTATGATCTTGCCAGATTTCACTAACCTTCTCTTTACCTTTCTCATTTGATCCTCCATTACTAACCGGTAGATTTCTGCTTCTACAAAATTTTAGCTATATGTCCAACCTCATTACATGCATAACATGCAACACTGTTGCTTTGAATTGCCTTGCTAAAATTGGTTAAATTGCTTGACCTGCACTGATTAGCCATATTTCCAAACTTTCCACATGCATAACATTTGACATTCATTCTAAAATCTTCTGTCTTATGACCATACTTATTGCATTTAGATCATTTACCAGGAGCAGAATCAAAGTTTTGATTTGCTCTATTTTTACATTATCTAGCCATGTGACCAAATCTATTGCAAACAAAACATCTACCATTTAATTTAGAAGCATTAAATTGCCTTACTAGTGCCTTATGGTTTTGATCTTCATTAAGAGTTCCAAAACTCTTTCTTTGCTCAAATCCAAGTCCATTGGAATCTCCAATCTACCTTTGTCTCTTCAACAAATCATCTAGCTATGCTGAACTAATCTTGAATTTTTCTTTATACTCACATGCAATAGTTAAATATTCTCTCAGAATTATCATTTGTCTCTGAAGCTCTTGTTCATTACTCTAGGATTGTACTAAATCAGTTCTCAACATATCATTCTCACGAACCAACCTCCCACATTCTTCAAATTTGTTCTTCAGGGATACAACAAGATTTTCTTCCTTTTTCTTCTAGTCCTCAATCTCCTTTGACATCCTCATAGTTATAACTTGCATTTCAGTTTTCATAACCATGTTCTCCTAACTTAATTTCTGACATTGTTCCTTAAATGCATCTTTCTCTTCATCATCCCAACTTTGCAAAAGTTCCTTTCTCTTAGCCTAAACAAATGATAACCTCTCTTGTAGGACAATAATGAATTATTTAGCAGAATTCAATTTATCTTGTAGCTTTAAATTCTTCAACCTTTCAGCATCATAATCTTCACGTGCCATCTCAAGTTGCTTCTCTAAGGTCATGTCCATGGATTTCAAATTCATGATATTCCTCAAGTTGTTAAACTTCCTCTAAGGCACAAGGCTCTGATACCAATTGTTGGAATCTAATAACACTGAGAGGGGGAGTGAATCAGTGTTATACCAAAATGATCAATTTTAGCCTTATTAAAATATGCATACACCAACCGGTATACCGGTACATACAGAATTGAAAGAAGTAAAGAAACCAATAAGACAATCATAACACACATAATTATACGTGAAAAACCTCAAACGGGAAAAAATATGGTGGCATTTGTGACCCACAATATCAATTCACTAGCCATATGAAGATATATTAAAAAATATGAGGGGCCTGCACCTACAAGAAGGCTTACAACCTAGAGAACATTGCTCAATCACAAAAAGGAGTCTCACTAATTATATATAAATCTAGACTACAATTTAGAGAAGTGATGAATTATTAAGATAACATCTTCTATGCCTAAATACAGTTCCGGTTTAAGCTCTACCTGTTCCGGTCTGAAACCCTAAACCATTTACTGGAATAACCCTTACATAAATATCCACACATACATATAATCTCTTTGATATATTTCACATCATATTACATTCGCATATCCATAATCTCCTATATAAAAAATGATCTAGTCCAACTGACCTATATACCTTATGCAATTTTCATGCCTTATGTCATCTTACATAGATAATTATAATATTAAATTACATGTGGGCTAGATAACTTAAATACATGAATATCAATATCAATTATCGATGTTGGATCCAAAAGATTTCGACCTCCAATACTGATAACCATATTGTAAACCATGTCGGCCTCCAATACCAATAACCAAAGAAATACTTATGTCCTACTAGTGCCGGTGTCGGTGCCAGTGTAGTATCCATGAAATGCCTACCAGTACACAATTGAACCAAAACATGAAACCAGAACACAATACCATGTTTCCATCAATGACAACATAGTGAAACCAACCAATTGAGTGTCAATTGCCAACATTAACCTCTTAATTTTGTAAATTTTGTTTACAAATTGAATAAGACAATTAGGAAATTGAATTTGATAAACAAAACACTTTTTAGATCTAAGATAGCCGCTACAAGCAATTTTTACAAATTACAAGTTCAATTTTAATTTTAAAAGCTAGGGTTTTGAATGATTTAACCACTAATTTTGTAGAAATTTAAACTTGCAAATGAAAAATATACAAATTTGTTCAAAGGAAAGCATGCAAGATGTCAGGTTCACCAAAATGTAATGTGGTGAAATGTGAATGAGAGATCAAGAGGAAAGCTAGCCTTTCCCTCCAAGGACAGATGAGATTTTCACTATAGATTTCTCATTTCTAGTAGATGGAAAAATATACACACAATCGAATCCAGAAAAAAATACACTAGAAATGCAAAATGGATTGTGGAAATCTCATAGCTTTATAGATTTCTCCTCAAACACTTTTCACCTAGTTTCATTCAGAAGAGGAGAGGAGAATTCACTAGATTCAACCTTCAATGATAAAGATTGAATTCTGAATGAAATGAGAATGATGAGTTGATCCTCTCTTCCTTATTTGAAACATAAAGATTGATTCAATTATGTAGTGCAAAAGTGAAAAAGAATTGATTATAACTTAAGATCGGAATATGGGATGAAGTTGTGCACCTGGATCTGGCAATAATATGTTGAGACAAATTTGTCTTGCGAATTTGAGGAAAAGTTTCTCGGATCATGGCGAGAATGTACACGGTCCTCCAAAAAATTTGTGAAACAAAAAGGGTTTTTCTGGTCTGCTAATGGAGCCCAAATCCAAAAGTATAGTTGCGCACATGGAACCTACACACAAAAAATAGATTAAAATGGGTTGGGATTGGGGGTTTACCTTTAGGTCAAACCCTAGTTTTGGAATTAACCAAGTAATTAAAGAAAGTACTTGCAAGTAGATGTAAATGAAATACTGAATTGTAAATCACCGCAAGGGAGATTGTAGTAGCAATGTTGATGGAAATGCTTGTCTGGAATTGAATATTGGAATCGATCTACTCTCCAATGGTTGAATCCTTGACTTGAATACCACACCTAGTCTTGAAGGGAGACTTGAGATGTTGAATGCTTGGAAGGAATGCTTGAATTCTTGAATTCTTGATTGCTTATGCCACTTGATTAATTATTGCAACTTTTTCCAACTTATTGAGCTTATACAAATGAGAGGACAAATGCCCCTTTAATACATATTAATGAATTTGATTTTCATCATAGGTCGATGTCGAGGGAGTTTTATTTATCATTACTTGCATAGCCCACAATGCATTCTCTAAAAAGGTCCTTCTCCAAAATAGGGTGAGGATAGGGACATGGCCATGCCTTTCATAGGTGGGACAGGGGCACCATGCCCCTGTCTTACCCCTTTCTCCAGGGCACAATGTGGAAATGGTGATGTAGAGGCCAAGGGAGACGCTGATTCCGATGGTTGAGTAGTCTCTGGTCTTTGTTTAGGCTAGAGAATTCGATCTCCCATGCATTAGGATCCTAATGTAGTTAAAAATTGCTAGGGCCGTAATTTTATGACACTACAACTTCTTTGAAAGAGAAAGAGAAGGAAATAAAGAACTCAAGTCTTGTGATGAGTTGCAGTGTTGAGAAGAAGGATGCAAAAGTTATACTGGATGATGACATGAATTTGAAGAAGGATCCTTTGGATGGGTTTATTAACAAAATGGTATTAGTTGGCAGTGAATTTAGATTTTTGGTGGCAGATAAGATGAGTTCTAGTGGAAGGAATAGATTAGATATGTAGAAGAAAGATGGTGGTAGTAAGAGACAATGTGTAGGTATGAAGTAATGAAAAAGGGGAGAAGAGGAAAAGAAGTTGGGGAATTCAACTGAGTTATTGAAAGGGGTAAAGAGGAAGAAATTTGTAGACAAAGATGGCATTTGGATCAGAAATGCGGATGGGGTCTATATTCTAAATCCTTTTCAATGTTCATGAGTTGCCTCTCATGGAAAATATTTTTCCACCTGGGGTGTCTGATGCAGGAACATCCCTAGTCGTGGAGCAATCTTGCATCAACCAAAAATATTTTTGCTTTTCAGTTGTTCTTGTTTTGTGTTACTTCCTGAATTTGCTAGTAGTTCTTCATTTTTCGTTGAAGATCGGATTCTTGGCTTCCAGATGTGTTCCTATTTCTTTTTGTATATTTACTATTCATTTGGACTCTTTTCCAGCAAGTTATTGCTTTCAGATTGGTTGTTTCCTGGTTCTAGAGTAGTTTTGAGTTTAACAACTTGTTGAAGATTTTTTCTCTTGCAGAGCAATTTCTTGACTTGCGGATCTAAGTGGCATTGTGCACGATGTTCATAGACCCTTGGCCAACCTTCCTTGGTGGTCTTCACTTCTTTATTATCTTTGGTAGAAGTGATCTTTATTCTTTGTGTCCGACCTCTTTTACACATTTCATTTTTTTATTTTTGGAGAATGTGATCTCTTGTGGTCGACCTAGATGTGTTCCAGATTCTATTTATATTGTTGTAACTGATCCTTAGAGGAGCAATGAAATATTGTATGAGAACGATTTATATATTATGTTGTTTGGATACCTCTTTGAGGTTCCAATATATTGAAATATGAATTGTAAGTTGTTCTAGGACTGTAAGTCTACATATATAACGGATGTTCTCGAACGTTTTATGATGAAACTATAATGTTGCAGATATTTGAATCAAAAATTTTCTCTATGTTTTGTTTTTTCTTCTGTTGTGTTAAACTTGCTACGTGATCTAGACTATTCTATTTTAGGACCCTTTGGATTATGGATACATCAGAGATGGAGGTTGTGTGTAAGAATTTTCTATCCCTTGAGTTGTGTCTAGTATATATTTTTTTCTTATTGATTTGTGGATAATATATTGGGTGGATTTTTTAATATCATGTTTTTCTCCCAAAAGGGAAATTTCCCCATGTAAATCACTATGTTGTGGTATGCATGCCTTTTATGCTTATTTTTGTTAGGTTTTTGTAACTACTGTAAAGATATGTGAAATTTTTACATTACCCTCCTCTCAATATTATTGTAGAATGTTGTTCTACTACTTAACTTCCATACAAATGTGAGACAATAAATGGTCCTAAAATGCTTAAGGGAATGGAAAATCAAAATGAGTGAAAAAGAGAGTGTAAAAGTGGACTTATCATTAAAGGGGTACAATTTATAACATGGTCTAAAAAGGTATACAATACCTTATCCCAACACCATCAAGTCAAAGTTCCTCAATAAGGCTTATATTATTGTTAGGCATTGAAGGATAAGAAAATAAATTATAAATACAATGAACATGAGAATCAAAAAATTATTTACCAAGATGCGAGTTAGAAACTCTTGAAGGATGGTGATGTGAAGGATATGTGTCCAAAGACTCAACATGAGTTTTAGAACAACAATAATTCTGTATGATATCAACATGCCTACAAATCATCCAGATTTAAAGAAATAATATTATCTTGAAATCTTCAATATATGTACTATTACTATGTATGTTGGTTTCATGTAGAGGTGATTCACATTATAAATCTTTTCTTACTATATGCTCGTCATTGTTACAAGGCATATGATCATCATGGAATGTGTGAATAAAGGAACTTAGAATCATATCTAATAGCATAGGATAGACACTAATCAAGTCAATGAATGATGGAAGAGATGAAATATGGCGGAGTGAAATCTCCATAGAGAAGACACTCACATCCATAGTATAAAATTATATTTGTATATGAACAATAGATGTATCATATGATATGAGAGATATGCCAAAATTTAAAATAAATTAATGCAACTTAGGGAGGGAAAAATATCTAATAAGTTCCATAATGATGGGATATTAAAGATAAATCACTATGAATTTGCTAACCCTAAGGGAAATATATAAGCATATAAAAATAAAAAACCTAGACATATCTAGATATTAATGAAAAATAGAATTCTATTAGACTTAGAAATATTTATTAGAAATATTAAAGGTAAAATAAGGTTGTGGAGGATCAATTGAGTTCTCCAAATGTAAAGAACAAGAAAATTTTCTTAAGTTTTATTTAGGCAAATCCAAATAAATGAATAGACAGAAACATAGTTTACCCAAACTAATAAATGATGCTACTAGGCAAGGTTGATAATCTAATAATTAATCAATAGAATTGAATATTAAATAAGTATACTTATCTCTAACAAATGAATACATAGATATATGTTAGGATCTGAAAAAATAGATTTGACATCAATAGTTGCCTTGAAAATAAAAAATATTTGTTGAAAATATGTAGTGACAAGTTTATGGATTAGGGACAAATCCATGATTATGGATCTATATTGCACTTTCAAACTTGTAGTATATAATATGTAGACCATTTTTCTTCACTTTACATCATGTTTCTTGTCTTTGTGTATGGTTAATATATATGAATTGTCAATATTTATAAATACCTTACCTATCTCAAGGGGACATGTTCTCCTTGGTCAATATGTATAAATAATTGAAAAAACCAATCTCTAATCCTACATATGGTCTTATGATGCTTGTGTAGAACAAAAGTCATTTTTGTATGTATATTAAAAAAGTGAGAATCCAAATAATAATCAGATAATGCTTTAGATGTGGAGATGATTGAAATGAATGCATCAAATTTCTCTAAATACAAGGACATAGTAGTAGACTGTTCAAATTTATGTTTAATTTAAAAAAATATTCAAGTTGACAATTAATTAAATTTGAATTTGGCTGGACAAGTTTTTTATTTTGACAATGTTCCAATGCTTACAAATTTGTTTTAAAATAAAATAAAAGTTAAATAAGAATGAATAATTCTATAAAAATATATGTAAAAGATAGATTGATCGTATAAAGAATGAGATGATTTAAAAAAAATATATCATTTAGAATTAAATGAGAAACGACGTGGACATACAAATTTCACGTTACAACTATTTGAATATTTTTATAGATTATTTCCCAGTGATATGCGGGCACAATAAATCGAACGCCGATATCCCTTACTCTATATCTTAGATAGAACCATATACATGTTCCCCTGATTTTATCTATGCTACCACCTTTCACAAGATTCTATTCATTTGTAAGAATTAGTTTGGTTGGTTACTATCATAGCAGTTCTTTATCTTTTATAGAACCATATATATATGTAAATATGTTCCGCTGATCATATCTGATGAACGTATCTTATTGGGTAGCTTTAGAGAAGAAACTAAAGATGCAGATATTCGTGAAGACCCTGACAGGAAAAACAATCACCCTTGAGGTTGAGAGCAGCGATACCATCGACAATGTCAAGGCAAAAATTCAAGTAGGTGTTATTTTGCGTGCACATTTATCGAATTAGGTTTTCTCAATTTCCTATCTCTTATCGAAGATGGGTTTTTTATTATAGTAATGGAATTTTTATGTTGAGTGCTGTAATTGATTGTGATGTTCCAGGACAAGGAGGGTATCCCACCAGATCAGCAGCGGTTGATATTTGCTGGGAAACAGTTGGAAGATGGACGAACTCTTGCGGATTATAATATCCAGAAGGAATCAACGCTGCATCTGGTGTTGAGGTTAAGGGGAGGCCTTTCCATCAAGGTGAAAACCCTTACTGGAAAAGAGGTAGAGATCGATATCGAACCCACTGATACCATCGAGCGGATCAAAGAGTTGGTCGAGCAAAGGGAAGGAATACCGCCCCTACAGCAAAAGTAAGTAGTTATTCACGTTGTTTTTTAGATTTTATTGTACCCCTAGTTCGTGATTTGCTTTGATGTGTTCGGATAAAGATCTGTGGTATTCGTAGGGTTGTTTGAAACCTAATTGTTCCAATATCTTTTTCCCTATATTTTATTTTTTTCAACAAGAAAGATTCATAATTCCACAAATATAACGCTTATCCAACCTCAAAATCATAAAAGAGTTATCCATCCTGATAATTGCAGCTTCCTGTAGTGAGAGAATAGAAAGACGTAAGCCATATATATGCCTGTGTCAAGGTGTTGAAACAACAAAATACTTTTACTGATTTCCATGATTAATATTGTCCTGCAGGCTCATCTATGGGGGAAAACAACTGAACGATGAAAAAACGGTCGAAGATTATGGTTTAGAGGGAGGTTCTGTTCTCCATCTTGTGCTGGCATTGCGCGGCGGCTGTTAATACATTTGTTTAGAGCTAAGCAGCAGTGATAGTTGTCATTCTTCTGTAAGCAGCTGTTATTCTTCTATACTCCTGTTACTTGTTGAAAGAGAGCAAATATGAATAAAGGCATCTATGCCATTTTGCTCCATGATTTTTTCCTGTCAACAATCTTATATCTACAAATTTTCCCTCCCGATGTTTGATTTCCATATCTGCTTGGCAATGAAGAAATTGATGAATATAAATACAAACATTCGTTTTGTTCTTTATGATGTTTTATTGAGATAGTACTGCATTATTGTAAATGGAGTTTGATTGTCATGGTTTATATTATTATATGGGTAGGGTAGTTTATGTTGTAAATTTCGAATGGTTTCGATATTAGTTAGCAGGGTTAACAGAATACTGTAATTTTTGTTGATATACTGTTGAAAAAGTTGTGTAGAGAGGCTTTAAAACTAATAATCAGAGACTGGAGTTGATTCTATGATGCAGGGTAAGCGGAATACTGTAAATTTTTGTTGATATACTGATGAAAATAATTGTAGAGTAGGGTTCAAAGCTGAAAATCAGACTGTAATTGTATCGGTTTTTTCTATAATAATAGAATCTGAAATATTTACCGATAAAAAAAGCTCTATAGCCATCTTAATTTCACGTTGAATTGAAGTGTGGATCATATAATCTCATGCCCAAATAAATCCAGACCAAGTATGGTATACACTGAATGGAGATGCACTTAATAGAAACACTTAATCTAGGTGCACTACTGTTTTGGCATTAGTATTTATTGATGAATGTCTTTTGCACAAAAACATTATTTTCTCTATCGTTAGTACATTTTTTTTTTAACATAGAATGACTGCAATGCATTGCACAAAATGTTATTCACATTTTAGAATCACGACACTTGAAAGTTTATTTATATCTAAATAGAGATATTTTAGTAGAGACAACAACTATGAACCACTTTCAATGAGAAACTCCTCACATGAAGTGCAAGAGTAGGGCTCTTTTCTAATAGTAGCAATAGGCACACACCTCAATAGAGTTCTTAGAGAATTCACCGTTGCCAACACTTCCAACAACCACACCATTGTTCTAAGTTTTCTACAAACTAGGACGACTTCAGTACTTCAACTTGTAAGCTTTCATCACAATAAGACAATATTCCTTTGAAACCCTAGGAGCCTTACAAAGAGTATCAATCAGGGTCAAAGGGATAGTTACCCCTCTCGACATCATACAATTTTAGGCAGAGAAAAGTAGAAAAGTAGAAATCATCTCTTGAGGACTTGCCCAAGGTCACCCGATTGAGAATCAGATAAGTTTGTCAATGACATTCCTCTACACCTCCATCCACAACTCGAAGAGGAAAATTTCACTTTTCCACAACTCCAAGAGGAAAATTCCTCTTTTCAAAAACTAAATGCTTTCCTCTACCCCTCCAGCCATAGTTCCATGAAGGAATCATCCTCATCATCCACATACGGGCTACTTCATCGATCAATGGATTCTCCATTGTAATTTTTCCATATCCTTCATTCGTTGTATTCTCCCTCCCACTATATAGAAATTTCACAAACTTTTTATTGACTCTATACATGCTCTCTCTTGTGTTTGCCTCTCCATGATCCTCTGCTCACCGATTCAAATTTGGGGGTAATAAATTTCAAATTTTTACATCGTAGAGGGAACTCTTGAGGTTCTAACACACGTTGATAGCTCTTTGGCATAAAGCATCACTATTACACCATAGGGTCTCCTCTTTGTCTTTTTTCTGTTTCTGGTTTTGTATATTTTGTTTTTATTATTAAATGAAAATAATTTATATTGATTTTTATAAAAAGTCTAAGAGATTCAGCTTAGAATTCTACTCTAGATGTCCCTATTCAGAATTGAACTTGGGTCTTCATAATGAGAACCTAGTGTTTTAACCAGTTAAGCTCAACCCTTTGGACGTGATTTTCCTACTATTAAATTAGAGGGGTACTTGAAGAGATTTGAATAGGTAGGGGTGAAATTGATAGGCCTAGAATTGTCAAATGAAATGAATGGGAATTAGACAACATATTTAATGCAAAGCTTAACCATATATCTAAAATGTTCATATTTATCAATATGAAAATTAATGTCTTGTTCATCATCTAGATGATTGGCCAATTTCTTGTGTATCTACTAAATATATAATGTAAAATATAATATTCCTACATTTACAATTATATACATTTTTTTAATATGAAGCTCTAGCATTTGAAGGATAGTTTATTTTCTTTTGTAGTTTTTTTTATATTGCCAATCATTTAGAGACATAGACTTGGTAAATTGATAGAGTTTTTTTTCTCATATTGATATAGGTTTCCATGGTTCTTAATCACCATTTTAAGAGAATACTATATGTGACAAATTTTCCACAATTTTTGTGTATTGATTAAAAATTCATTACTTTTGAGTAATGAATTTTTTAGAAGAAAGTAATTCAAATTTAATATTTGTTATTTTTTTGAATTGAAATTGGAGAACCTATATTAGTTGATTTGATTTAGGAGTAACCCTAAAATCCATTCAATCATATGCTAAATGATTTGACATTTATCTAAGTTAAAAATGTTAATCAGTTATCCATAATTCTTTTAAGTGAAAATGCTCCTACGGTAAGAAAAATTTGTATTGAAATAAAGGCACATGATAATATTTGTTGCATTCATATTCATCAAAAACTAAAATAAAGTGCACTCTCTTTATTGAAAAGGTTATATCAAAATCATCTTCGATCAAACTTTCTTTAATAGAACCTCTCTACTCTTTAATCTTGCCAGTAATGCAGTCCCACACCTATCAAAATGTTGGAAAAACCAAATTTATATTATGCTTTAGGGAGTCAAATGAATTCATTTATAATTTTTGTTTTATAAGTATGTAGTCCTTAGTATAAGATCAAATGTAGGTTTTTTATTGAACATTAAGGTCTTTGTTTCCCACATGTGGAAAAAATGGGAAAATAGAGGTATTGATCTATCCTCATTTCAACAAATAAAGGATAAGTTAATTCAAATACATGCAAAAAAATTTATGCATGTAATTATACACCTCTTCAAAATTATAATTACTTTAACTTAAATTAACTAAAAACATATATGCAACAAAAAATCATGAAAAAGTATCCATACACTTACTACTATATAGTACACTTCAAATTCTCTCTATAGATTATTCCAAGTTATAATCTTGCATAACTACAATACTACTATATAGTACACTTCAAATTATCTCTAACAATTATTCAAAGTTAAAAAAATGGTTCTATAAGAAAAAAATATGTGAATCAAACCTGTACTTTTACATATTGCTCAGAACTAGCTTTATAACTAATTTAGCCTCTCTGAAGTTCAGGGGAACCCCACTTCAATTTCAAATGAATTAATTTTAATTAAAGAACTAGCATGAACTAGATTTATAATTAATTTACTCTAGTGAACCCCACTTCAATTTCAAATGAATTAATTTTAATTAAAGGTTTTCTAAAAAATTGGTACATATAATGATGGATGAAGTCGATAGCAATTTCATTTTAATTGAAGTTTCATTTATTAAAGTTTAAGCTAGGCATTAAAAAAGTTTAAAGGTTTTTATTATATTACATTTCAAAGCACGCCTTCAAAACATACTTTTTGTGATTCCTTAAAAATAATTATTAGAAGTGGATTTATTAATATGTATGTTAGTGTAGGTACAATAGTTTTTTCACACATGCATGGAAGTACACGGTCGTGGGGGGTCTGTACACCACCCCACAAAAAGTCATTTTAAATTATTTTTAAATATTCAACAATCCATCTCTACACAATCATTTCTCTCTTTGTTTTCTAATAACATTTTGTAGAATCAATTTTTTAAAAGTGATGGGTGTGTTTTTTTTATTTATTGTGAATGGTTGTATGGCTAGTCAAGGGCTAATTTTTTTTGCTTTTTTTTTCAATTTCAGTCAAATATGATAAATTTTATGTCAAAATTTATCTCTCAGCCAACCTAAATCCAATGTTGAGGTTCATTTCATCTCAAGAGGTCATATAAAAAATTTCCCTTGTAAAATTCTCACATGAAAGCCCATTATAATTGACTTTTTTAATCCATTATTCTAGAAACAAAATCTAAAACAAGCCATCATATAAAAAAACCCAAAATCCTTAGATGTATTAAGATAAGTTACAAATATGTTTCGTACAGCCCAAGTTGGCCTAGTGGTGGAGAACATGTGCTCTTGAAAGAGAGGTCACAAGTTCAAATCCCAATGGGGGTAGGGTATGTACACCTTATCGGCTTCGACCCTTTACCAATAAAAAAAAAACTTACAAGTATGTTCCATACCTTACAATGCCATAAATATTTCATGCATAGTCTTGGCTTCAACTTTGTACCTTGTCCATTCATGACATGGTTATAAATCAAAGTCCAACCATGAAAACATTGATACCAACCCACAAGATATACCATAGAAAACCCCTCATTAGGGAAACACCTACCCTCCAAAATCATCCATACTTCATCTATTTTTCAACAAATAAACAGTACATGTACTTACAGAGTTACAATAGATAATTTTGAAACATCAAGCATTTCAGTGAATTCTTCATGTGTCCAAGTATGAATCCACACATCCCATTCCATGCTTAATATATGCACCCCTCATAAAGACTCAATAATGATAGCCTAAACACCCAAAAAATCTAAACTACTAAACATATTTTTTCTTATATAAACTCAAGATCACACAAATAAAACCACATGGTAAAGTAAAACCATGTGATTCAAAATCATGAGTTAACAAAATTATTGAACCCACTTTAATATTCGATACTAAGTTTTCACTTCATTGAAATTATTCAAATATTAAATGAAATACATTTCCCCAACGTGAGAACCACATTAAATATATTTACAAATGTTATATACAACACATAAATTAGCCCCAAAAATGTTAACTCCTAGTGATGCACATCCATATAGGTCCTCCTAGGTACACCACACACATTAATAAAATAAATATTATAAATACTATGCAAGGTTGTGATATACAGAAATGAGCTTCACTAGTTTAAACATGCAAACTAGGAATCAAACCCAATTGCATCAATTACACTAGAGAACAACCAATAAGCCCAACTTCAAAACCTTGAGAGAGATGGACATGATTATTGATTGATTGTTCTCTTTTTTATTTTATTTTTCTTGGATAATGATTAAGATGGTAGAAAGAAAGACCTAGGATAAATAGTGGAAAAGTGGCCATAATTAACATAAATAGACATATGCAAAACTGAAAGACAGTTGAAATATACAAATTTTGAGAAAAGATAGAAGAATTTATGTCTCGAATTTAATATCAAATTGATTGGACATTGTAGTTAGGTGCCCTAGTTCTAATAAAAAATTTCTATAGAACATGATTCAAATTGGTCTCAAAAATCTCCAAATTGGATTTCAATCAATTTAAAGGTCAAAATCCTAGGACTATGTTGGCATAAAACTAGGGAAATAGGGCACTAGGTACTATAGACCTACAGGACTAGGGCACCAATCATCATAGACCTAGATAACTAGGATACTAGACACCATAGACCCTACCCTTTCTACTAAAATTTGTCTCATTGCCTCTGTTTTAGTCTAATGATGCAATTCTCTTATGACAATTCCTCTAGGTTTTGACGCAATAACATCATAAATCATAAGAAAATCCATCATGAAGATATAATTTAATATTGCTTATGTATTATTGATTCTCCTTGTACTCAAATATGTTATTGAAGATGAATATTTGCTTTTGAATTGAAAAGATGAGATAATGAGATGAATTAAGAATTATATCTTACATAGAGTTCTCAATGTATTTTACATTTTTGGCCAACTTACAATGGTAATTTTACTGCAAACCAGTGTTGCCCTTTAAACAACAAACCGATTAATACACAAACAAGACAAATAGCAAATAAAGCATTCACCCATAATAACACAATCACCATAACACAAGAGATTTTGACGTGGAAACCCAAATGGGAAAAACCATGGTGAGTAAAACTCACAAGTCTACTATTTGCAGAATAGCAAACAGACCAGTTAAGGCCTTATAATGTTCTTCACTAGAACATATCTTGTTTGGAATCTAGATCTCTGTTAGGAGATAAGTCCTATTAAAGACTACCCTGTTAAAGAATTTAGGAGATAAGTCCTATTAAAGGCTACCCTGTTAAAGTATTTCAGATCCACAACTATGAACCACCTTGTTAGAGGATTTAGAATAGGCTTAACTGAGCCTACCTGGTTAAGGGTGTCTGAGTGGTCAAAGAGATTAGTAATCAACAAGTAAATGATCTACAAAGTAGCACAAAATGCTTCTTTATATCCTTGATTGCTCTCTATTAATGCACTGAAGAATTACTTTAGTCTTCTATCCTTCACTCGTTGAATCTTTGTCACAAGATACTTTTTGCAAAGACCTAATCTTACACAACAACTCACACTCAAAACCCTAGAAATGATACATCCTCATATAGGAATCTGATTTCATGTCGGTCCAATGAGATTAGATTATAATTTCCTAGGTACAATGCATCTAGACACAATTGTAACACAACATAGAATCACCGCATCGGTGTCGGTGGATGCTAACTCATCACACTTTACAAGTTTTCCAATTAACAAAAGAAAGTATACCGATTACTAGTTTACAAACAAAGACTAGTAAACTGGAACATAGTATTCCAATCTTAAAAAGATTGGCTACCACTTGGGGTCGTCGTACCACTTGAGGTCCTTGGTCATGATTTGACCAGTAAGATCCTTTAGCAATCACCGACAGTCTTCTACAAACAAAGACTATGCATACATTGGCATATAATACCAGTTTAAACAATACATCACATACTACCAGTTGAGAATAACTCATATAGAAAATAGGTGTGTGTCCATCAATGACAATCACAACTAAGTACAAATATCATCAAAATGCCAACAATCTCCCCCTTTGGCATTGATGGCAACACTTAGGAAAATTTTATATCTAAGTGCTTACAAAACAAAAATGATGCCATAATCAAAATTACTCCCCCTAAGCATATACACTACTCCCTTTTCCAAAATTACAAGCATGTACTACTTCCATTTGCATAAAAGTTTCAATCAATACCACTCCCCCTTTGCTAATAATGACAAAGTAACACAAACATGCCGCAAAGAGTTACCAAAATCATATTGCATAACATGAAAATAGAATATATGTTTATGAAAATAATGAGTAAAACTTATCAAAAATGGATTGAAAGTCTTTCAGAAAGTCCTTCATGTCTGTAGACCAAGTGTCTAGGAGTTAGGCAGAAATTTCACTCTGAGTATTCATCTGGAATGCTAACTCCTCCATGGCATCCACAATGCTCATTTCTTGAGTGACAATAATAGCTTCCATGTTCAGAAAGAACTTCTGAAGAATCTACAACTTAGGTAACAAAAGCAATTGAAGTTCCTACAGATCTCTGAATCAATCTTGGCAATCTATTGTCTGTGAGTCTGTACAGTCTACCCATACACTATGAAGGAATCATATGGCACTTTGGAGGTCTCCATGTACTGCTTTAATTTCAATTGGAGTTAAACTTTCTTCTTCATAGCATCATCACAAAATAGAATACATAAAGGACCGACATGAAGTAAGTATGAAGGAAAAAAACCTTTTAAATGTTTTGCATATCATAAGATTGGTCATTTTGCATCTAGATGTCCTAAAAGGAATGAAATATTTGAGGAAAGAGTTAAGAAATAATTCAAGGCTAATCAAAACAGATATAGATTCAAGAGAAACAAACAATGTTACATAGTGGATGAGGAAGGAGTAACTGATGACTTTGAGGATGAACTGCCAGAAGAATCTTCTAGTGGATTCGACAATGGAAAGGAATAGACATTCTATGCAGTAAAATAAGATGAATTGGAACCGGCTATTAAGAATGAAGAAAAGGCTCTTGCAACAAAAGTTGAAGATAAAGATGAACAGGGAATTGATAGTGGATGCTTACATCATATGACTAGAGATAAAATAAAATTTTTGTCCCTGCATTAATACAATGATGGTCAAGTAAGATTCGGAGATGAAAAAGCATGCATAATCAGAGGTAGAGGTACTATTTACTCTAGATGGTAAGCATAATACTGACAATGTCTATTATGTAGAAGGTTTAAATAATAATCTTTTTAGTGTTGGTCAATTGGTGGACAAGGGATTCCAACTTCAATTCAAGGATAGAAAATGCAAAATCATTAACAAGACTGGTTTGGAGATTTCTACCAGTACTCAGACTGGAGGCAATATCTTTCATCTAAAAACTTGTAATAAGACATGTTTTATTTCTCATATTGATGAGAGTTGGTTATGTCATAAAATGTCATGTCATGTTAATTTTGATTGAATTGTCAAGATCAGTTCAACAAAAGAAGTTAGAGATATACCTAAGATTACGAAGCCTCATAATCTGGTATGTAAGGAATGTCAATTGGGAAAGCAAGTTAGAACTAATTTTAAGAGCATACAAGATAATCTAATGATTTTCTTGATTTGATTCATACTGACTTATGTAGACTAGCAAGGACTAGAAGCTCTCAAGGTGATAGGTACTTCATGATGATAATTGATGATTATTCTAGAATGATCTGGGTGACTTTTCTTAGGGAGAAGTCTGAAGCTTTTGAGAAATTCAAGATCTTTAAAGGAAAAGTAGAAAATGAAACTAGACTAAAAATAAAATGTCTAAGATCAGATCAAGGCGGTGAGTTCACTTCAAATGAATTTAACAGTTATTGTGAGACAAATGGAATTAGGAGACAATTATCTTCTCCTCGGACTCCTCATAACAATGAAGTGGTGGAAAGAAAGAACATAACCATTTTGGATGCAGAAAGAACCATGATGATGGAAGCCCAATTACCTCACATCGACTAGAGAGAAGTAGTGAGTACAACAGTCTACACATTCAATAGAGTTCATATCAAAGGTGAAACCGGTAAGACTCCTTATGAATTATGGTTTGGACATACACCTACTGTTAAATATTTCATAATTTTTGGATGTAAACGTTATATCAAAAGGGATGATTCAATTGGGAAGTTTTATCCTAGATGTGATGAAGGAATATTTCTTGGTTATTCTAATCAAAACAAAGCATATAGATGCTATAACAAAAGTTTGCATAAAGTTGTGGAAAGTACAAATGTGAAAGTGGACGAGTAGTACAAAAATCATTCCATATCATATGATAGGGAACCGACAATGAAAAAGATCATAACTGAACTGATAATGCCTCAAACGGCACAAGACACTGAGACTGTTACATTAGTAAATTCAGAAAATTCAACTGTGATTGATGATCAGATCACTGAACCTGAAGTTTAGAAGACTCCAAGGTATGTAAGATTAAACTACTCTGAAGATCAAATCATTGGAGATAGGAACAAGGGAGTTATGACTAGAAGAAGACTGGCAAATAAAGAGGTATGTTTTATTTCTCAAGTTAAATCGACATCTATTATTAAAGCTTGTAAAGATAAACATTGGTCAAAGGCTATGGAAGATGAATTAGATCAGATAGAAAAGAATGAGACTTGGACTTTAGTTCACCAACCTAAAAATAAGAATGTTATTGGAACTAAATGGGTTTTTAAAAGTAAACTAAATGAGAATGGTCAAGTTATAAGAAACAAGGCTAGATTGGTTTGTAAAAGATACTCTCAAAAAGAAGGAATTGATTATGGTGAGACTTTTGCACCTGTAGATAGAATTGAAGCTGTTAGACTATTTCTTGCTTATGCAACATATAAGAACTACAAGGTTTATCAAATGGATGTTAAATGTGCATTTTTGAATGGTGAAATTGAAGAAGAGGTATACATTGAGCAACATGATGGTTTTTCACTGACAGATGATAAGGATATGGTTTGTAGGTTAAAGAAAGCATTGTATGGATTGAAACAAGCTCCCAGAGCTTGATATGTAAGGTTGGATAAATATCTTTTGAAGTTTGGTTTTACTAAAGGAAGTGTTGATACTAATTTATATAAAAGATCATTGATGATGATATTCTGATTATTGAAGTATTTGTTGATGATATCATTTTTGGAGGAGAAGATAAAATGAGCATGGAATTTGCTAACAATATGAAGAATGAATTTGAAATGTCCATGATTGGTGAAATGAAATTTTTCTTAGGTTTGGAGATTACTCAAACTAACAAAGGCATCTTTATCTGTCAAACAAAGTATCCAAGGGAATTGTTGAAGAAGTTTGGTATGGATAATTCCAAACTGGTAAGTACCCCTATGGTGACAAGTGAGAAATTATCTATCAAAGATACATTTGCACCGGTAAATTCAACAAGGTATAAGTCTATGATTAGTGGCTTCTTATATCAAACTTAGACTAGACCAAATATTATGAATATTGTGAGCATTGTTTCAAGATATCAAAGTAATCCTAAGGAAAATAATGAATGTAAAGTAAAGAGGATATTTTGGTATCTATAAGGAACAACAAAATATGGCATGCATTATCAAAGATACTATTCATTCCGACACTGATGAGTGGTGCTACTACTCAGGGAGAGTAGTCAGCTTTGAGATTCACAATATTTTGATATCTATGTCATATCTTTGGCATTGATGTCAAAGGGGGAGAGATATTGATGTGAAAAAGAAAACTCAAGAGCTATACAAAGATATTATTCAAAGGGAGAGACTTGTTTGGCATTTCTTGGTACTTACATGTTTTTCACATTTAGTGTTGCCATCAATGCCAAAGGGGGATATTGTTGGAAATATGGAAGGATTGATTATGTGTTGCATTGATATTTTGTCATTGATGTCAACACTAGTTCTTATGACAAGTTACTGATAGACAGGTTTTGGTTACCGATAGAAGATCTAGTGTTACCGACAGTAGTGACTATCGTTTGGTTATATGTGGTACATGCTTCTGAAGAATGTCTTGGTCAGATAATATTGACTTGGTAACTGGATGCTACCATACACTATAGTAAACCCTTACTGACATAGGTTTAAGGTTTTACCAACAGAGCTTTTTATGAGAATCCTTGACAAGATACATAAGTCATTCTGGTGTGGTTTCTAGGATGCAGAAGATGTTCTTTGATCATGATTCAACCAGGTGGAGATATCTCTTTGGCATGGTGGACCGAGAATAGGTCTGGTCCCTATCTAGGTTGTGGACTAGTATCATGTTATCGTGTTCTCTACACGTTACCGAGATAATTTATGGATTGTTTAATGTTATTTTGGTTTAAAGATGACATGGCATATCATTGTAATATGGATTTATGTAATAAACTTATTGTAATATCTTTATGTGGTTAACCTAATTGGTTTAGGCCTTAGGGTTGGTATAAATCAATGTAAGATCTCATTGTAGATCATATATATATGTGTGTGTGTGTGTCGAGATGAAAAAGGAAATGTACTATGTGAATATTGTAATATCATTTAGGCAGATGATTAGATCAACCATTTAAGATCGAATTGGGTTTATGTAAGAGGTCAAAGGCCTCCGACATTGAGCTTAACTAGGACTGTAATCAGGCATGGTAGATGCTATCTCTGATAGTTCATTCTACGAGATTGTTGTCCAAATATCTTGAGGTGGTTTTAACCTCTTTGTAGTCAGTGAGACTCTTTTGTAATGGGCAGTGTGCCTTCCTACATGCGTAGGCCCCTCATTGTATCGCATAGTTTCTGTAGAAGTATCATCTGACTGTTGGTAGGCTTCCCATTGTGGTTTTTCCCTTTATCAGTTTTTCCACGTACAAATCATGGTGTTATGTGGTATGGTTGCATTGTGTTGATTATCTATTTATTTGTTGAGCTGCATTGATTATTGATATCTGTTTCTACCGATATCTATTTCTGCTATTCAGGTATTTAATGTTTAGGTACTCCGGTTTAAGTTTATATAGTGGACTAATTGTTATAATCTATTAACAAATGATTCACACCCCTCTCTTCGTTGTTCACCTGTTATACTAACAATTTCTAGCCCATTCCTTGGTGAGGAATTTGAAAAGGGCCCTGTAGTCATTGTCTTCCTTGCTTTTTCCTTTGGTAGAATGTTCCTACAGAAGACACAGAGTGGTTGCCGAGAAATGCATCATGTTCAATGCAAACCTAGAGACATCTTGCATCTTTATTTCCATGGCCTCCATTCTGTTGGTAATTTCTTGCAGATTATCAAATAAACTCTCCACTTTCTTACCCAAATCCACTAGGTTGTTGTCTTCTTCCTCCTTTATGCTGCTCACTTCCTGCACCACCATCATATTCTCAAATTTGAGAGTTGGGGAAGGATAATTTGTCTGGGATTTGGGGCCGGCCTCTGGACTCATAGAATTTTTAGGGATTTTCGAGGTATGGGTGGAGCTAATAGAGTGTGGGGTTAAGGTAGACTTAAACAGGGCCACATTATCAAAGGGGATGGAATTCCCAGTTCCATGGGAAGAGGAGGGGTCTCTTAGATATTTTTCAAGGGGTTTGGAGGCCGGGTTCTAACATCCTCAGGAGAGTGCTTTTTTTATTACTATAGGAGCCAATTTCAGGTAGCCAAGGAGGGCTTGTATCCAGTTTATTGGTAGCAATAGCTAGGGGACAGTTTTCAGCCACATTCTAGATGAAGATAGTGCGGTGTGGGCAAAGGGCTAGGTGGAAGTTGTAAAGGCGAAGGATGAGGCCTTCATGCAGAATGGGGAAGTCTTTTCCTTTTTTATTGGCCTCAACATTATCCTTAACATTTGAATCCAGGGAATCAAGCAAGAAAATCAGAATGGAGATGTAATCCGTATTTCTAAGGTGGTTAAGGAATGGGAGGTGGTAATAGTAAAAGATTCCATACCTTCCTTTTAGAGTGAAATATTTGATAATGATATAGAAGACCTCATCCCATGGTGGTGAAAGCTCCTCCCGATTGAAGCCGCCCACACTCTTCACCGATTTCCCACCATCACAAAAAAATCGGTTCAAGCTGGTGGTATTCAAAATGCGGCTTGGTTTATTCCATTTCCTCCCCTCCATAGACAGTCCAGTCGCTTGGGCAATTACTTCTTCATTTATTTCAAAGGAGATACCCCCATGCTAACCCTTCTATCCTCCTAGGAAGCCATAAACTTATTAGATAATCTCTCGTCGTTCCCTTTCATGCTTTCCATAATTTGTCAATTCCACCTTCCGAACAGACAAACCACAACTTACCTTTTAAATCGTCAGTTTTGGTGGGTTCCAGTCTTAGCCTGTCACGCTCCATGGTTTTTTCTTCTAGCTTAGCAGAGAAGAGGAGAAATAGGGTAGCAAAAACACGAAGCTGAACCAGAGCAAAAGCAAAGTTGTGATAAAAAATTAGCCAATCTTGAGATAAAATCATGCAATAAATGGTGTGATTATTGTAAATTGTGCCTAAGTAGATATCATATTCATGAAATATACTATACTCCTGCGAGCTCTCCATCCAGCCAATTTGATTTGAAATATCCTAATTGTCACCTTTATTGCCACCAATTAACTTCGTCTAGGTGATAATTAGGAAATTACCATTCCTGATATGAGTACTATCATGATTATTGAACCCCTTTTGAATGTGATGACAAGGCCATCCGTAGCTACGTGATAAATAAAAATGTTGATTGTGATGATTGAGTCAGTTTTGAAGAATAATTAACTTAATTATATAATTAAAAAATTATTTAATTAATTAGATGAATAATTGGTACATGATTAATGAGACATTTTTAGGCATCTACACTATTAATAAAAGCCATTTCTAATAAATATTTTTAAAGGAATCACTAAAAGTATGTTTGCAAGGTGTGCTTTAAAATTTAATATAATTAAAACCTTTAAACTAATTTAATGCCTAGATTAAACTTTTATAAATGAAAATTAAATAGAAATAAATTGCTATCGAGTTCATCCATCATTATATCTGCTAATTTTTTAGAAAAACTTTAAAATTAAAAATTAATTGATTTGAAATTGAAGTGGGGTTCACCTGAACTTGTTTAGGTAGGCTAAATTGGTTATTTTTTGAATGAGTATGTAACTTTTTTGGACCATATATATATTTATTTTTTTATACTCGTTGATGTAAAAGTACAAATTTGGTTCCCTAAATTTACCATTTTGACAAATTCTAGAAATCAGGCATTCATATAGAATCATAATTTTTAGTTTGAATAGTCGTTAGAGAGAATTTGAATTGTAGTATATAGTAATATTGTAATTATGCAAGAATCTATTGAGGAAATGAGATCTGAGTATAATACCTTACTTTATTTGATGTATGGACTCCTTGATTCAATACAGATTCAGATTTACTCTAGTATGAATAAGTAAGTTTGATTTGAAATAATGAAGGATTGAAGAACTTGTAATGGAGAGATGACTGCACCTATAGTGTTACTAGTTTTTGTACGTTTTGTGTATTCCAAATGCATATCGAAAGAAATATAAATAGGTGAACGGAGAGGCATGTCCATATAGGGACATGTCTCTACTTGGACTAAGTCCATGTAGACTCATGCCTCTACATGAGACATGTCCATTCACTAATAACCACGATGGTATACCACTAATAACAATGATAATGTAACATTAGCAATGTTTGATTTAATCATGGTGATTAATATCGATTCCTTTAATCGACAATGATTATCGGGTTAATAAAGGTTTCAATGCATGGTTAATTAAACGTAATGATTTTTATTTTAATCCGATAGAAGCTATAACATTAACACTCCCTCTTAGCTAGGGAGGATTGTGGTATGATCAGTAAACTGTACTCTCAAGTTATGACAGAGGAAATGATCATCTTAATATTATAACGTAAAAATAAAGGATAGCAATATCTATTCATCATTTAAATGTTACTTTATGGTATCATTAAAGTATGATACATTTAAGAATATCAACCATAGGATATTCACCATATTTATATCTTCCTTGAATGTGCACTAGCATCAAGTCTCATGATGCCTCTCAAGGAGGATATCTGCACATGATGTCTCCATTGATACTAAATCTCATAGTATCCATCATACCATATCTTAGTAACTCAGATATGTACACTGTTATGATGTCCATAGACATTATTCATATATAATATCCATCATGACAATAGGCTAAACTATTTATAAGATCATCATCTTACAATAGTAACCATAATTAGACATCAATGAAAGATTGTCACCTTCCATGATGTCTCTACAGAATCATGTAGTAACTCACATGAAAAAATAACATACATATCTTTTAACATTAAGACATTATTGATACTCAAACTCAGAAAATATAATTACATTTTTACCATACCAAGCTTACCTCTGAAGTGATTCACTTTTAATTTGGAGAGAGTCTTGGTTAAAATGTTTGTAGTTTGTTCATCTGTGTTGATATATTTTAATTTATAACATTTCTTTCCACCATATCCCTGATGTAATGGTAGGGGATCTCAATATGTTTTGATCTATTTTGAAATACTAGATTCACATAAAGCTTAATACAACTTTTATTATCACACCATATAATAGTAGGGGGCATGGATTGTCTAAACAATCATACCAGTAGTTTCCTCAACCATATTTCTTCTTGAGCTCCCATTGATGCGGCAATATACTCAGCTTCCATGGAGCGCTGAGCAACTGAAGGTTGCTTTCTGCTGAACTAGGATATCATGGTAGATCCTAAGCTAAAAAAACATCATGAAGTACTTTTACGATCAACAACACTACCAACCCAATTTGAGTCAGAATATCCATGAAGACATATTTCTACATTATCATATTTTAGTCCCAGTCTAATAGTTCCACCTAGGTACCTCATGATGTGTTTTCTTGCTACAAGGTGTATTTTATCCGGTTCACACATGAATTGACTGAGAGCGTTTGTTGCATAAAAATGTTTGGCTAGGTATTTACCAAGTACATCAATGATTGAATTATCTATCGATAGAGAGTAGGATCGACTAATTATGACTTAGAGGTTGCATCTTTTACTTTATGTAGATTTGTTTCAATGGGTGTTGACATGGGTTGCTGTCCATCATTCCAAATTTGTTTAGAATATCAATAGTGTATTTACCTTGATTTAGTATGATATAATTGTGTTCTTGCCATACTTCTAGTCCTAGAAAGTAATGTAGGAGACCCAAGTCTTTCATAACAAATTCATAAGCCAGATCTTGTTTGCAGTTTATGATTAGATGATCTCTACCTGTGATTAATAAATCATCAACATAAAGGACAAGAATTAAAATTTTACCATTTGTTAATTTGAAGTAGAGGTTAGGATCTGCTTCATTCTTGGAGAATCCTAACTTGTTGAGGTAATTATCTATTCTTTCATACCAGGCTCTGGGGGCTTGTTTGAGCCCATAGAGAGCCTTATTCAATTTCCAAACATGAGAAGCATTATTTATGAATAATGAAACCTTCAAGTTTCTCTAGGTATACTTCTTCTATGATACCATTCATAAATGCAATCTTTACATCCATCTGGTGTATTTTCCATCCTTTTGAGGTGGCAATAGCAATTATGGTCCTTACTGAAGTGTATTGAGCGACTAGAGTATATGTTTCTTCATATTCAATTCTGGCCTTTTGAGAGAACCCTCTAGCAACAAATATAGCTTTTTATTTTTTAATACTTCCATCTGCCACATGTTTGATTTTAAATAGCCATTTGGATGTAACAACTAATTTTCCTTTAGGTCTAGGCACAATTCAATCGTGGCATCCTTCCAAGCTTGATTTTTTAAGGCTTCTTTAACATTTTAAGGTTCGGATTTAATGAGTTCACTCATAAGAGAAACATTGTTTAAATAACCTCTTGGTTTCTTGCTTTCTCTAAATGTCCCCTTGGGTGCAACATAGATCTCTACTTCTTCAATTGTTTTCCTTTCCCAGAGTGGTCTTTTTCTATTAGTAGCAAGTTCAAGAGGTTTAGGTGTATAATTCATTAGTTCATTATCTGCTACAAGTATCTCCCTTTGAATCTCAGTGCCAAGATCCTCGGTCATATCTTGAGAAGACTCATCATCTGCTTCATTAGTTTTTTTAGAAATTTTGAGCAATGTCTTTTTCAAAAGTTACATCTCTGCTAAGCTCAATTATATTCTGATCAAGAACATATATCCTGTAGACTTTGGATTTTTTACTATAACCAACAAATATCCCTTTCTTTCCTCATGGCTCTAGTTTGGATCTTTTCTCCTTAGGAATGTGGATGTACACTGGACAACCAAATATTCTTAAGTGACTTAAGTTAGGCTTATCTCCTGTGAATGCTTCTTCAAGAGTTATATTATCAAGAATAGAGTGAGGATATCCATTTTGCATATAAACAATGATGTTAGAGGCTTCAACCCAAAATGCGGTGTGAAGGTTTTGATCATGCATCATAGCCTTGGATGCATCATAGGTTTTGATCATGCTTCATATCCTTTTTTATGTTTTAGTTCTTAGGCCAGGTTAGAACCTTTCCATCCAAGAAGGTGATTTGATACCCTTTGTCTTCAAGGGGTGAGATAGAAACCATATTTGTTTTGATCCCTGGTACAAATAGTACTCCTGTTAGTTGAAGAGAAATTCTAGATTTTAGATGAACTATATAGGTCCCGATTCCTTTCACAGGGTATGTGGAGTTATCTCCTATGGTAACTTCCTCATTTTAGTTTTCTTTAAAACTATCTAGTTGTTCTATGAATCTCGTTATATGACGGGATGCTCCACTGTCAATGACTCAAGTATTCCTACTAGCTATTAATTCACTTGATAAAGCTAAGAAGAATATCATTTTCTCTATATCTTTGTCTTTACTGATTTCAGCTAATGAGGCTTGATTCTTGAGTCTTTTTTGGCACTTCATGACAAGGTGTCCATATTGGTCACATGTATAGCATTTAACCTTAGACATGTCCTTCCTTCTTTTGAATGCATGCTTGTTGTTGTCTGTTCCCCTTTTCTATTTGAAGTTTCCTTTCTTCCCTTTCTTGTGAGAATTTGTGTTTAGTACTTGAATCTCTCCATTGGTGTTGTTTAGCCCAATACCTCTAGTTGTTAGTCTAGACTCTTCCTGAATGTAGTCAATTTTTAGTTGATCAAACTTTGGAAGTTTGGATTGTGCGCTTATCCCTTGAATAAAAGCTTCCCAAGATGTAGGAAGTTCGTTGAGTGCCAACATTGTTAATTCTTTGTCATCAATTATATGTCCAATGTAGATAATTGATCCCTTAACTCACTTATTCTTATGAAATAAGATGTAATGGGTTGACCCTTGTTCATTTTTACATGATGTAATCATTGTTTTAGTGAGAGAGCTTGGTTGGTGTTGTTAATCTCATACATGTCTCCTAGGAAGGTAAACATGGCATGTGTAGTGTCCAACTTTGATATAGCAGGAACTATATGATCTTTTACTGCTTCTACTATGACCTTCATGGCTTTGTTGTTGCTCCTTTTCCATTAGATTTTATCATCTTCATCATCTAGTACAGATATGGTATTTTCCACAAAAGTATCTAATTCTTGTTCTCTAAGTGTCATCATTAATCTGAGTTTCCATGAGACAAAATTTGTGGCACCCTCGAGTCTGTCTTCAAATTCAACGTGGCTCTGATACCATGTTAAGGAAATGAGATTTGATTATAATACCTTACTTTATTTGATGTATGGACTCCTTGATTCTATACGGATTTAGATTTACTCTAGTATGAAGAAGTTAGTTTGATTTGAAATAATGAAGGATTGAAACACTTGTAAAAGAGAGATGACTGCACTTGTAGTGGCACTAGTTTTTGTACGATCTATGTCCATTTGCTAATAACCATGATGGTATACCACCGATAACAACGATAATGTAACATTAGCAATGTTTGATTTAATTGCAGTGATTTTTATTTTAATCCGACACAAGCTATAACATTAACACTCCCTCTTAGCTAGAGAGGATTGTGGTATGATCCATCTCAATATTATAATGTAAAAATAAAGGATAGCAATATCTATTCATCATTTAAATGTTACCTTACATTATCATTAAAGTATGGTACATTTAAGAATATCAACAATAGGATATTCACCATACTTATATCTTCCTTGACATGTGCACTAGCATCAAGTCTCATGATGTCCATCAAGGAGGATATCTGCACATGATGTCTCCATTGATACTAAATCTCATAGTATCCTTCATGCCATATCTTAGTAACTCGGATATGTACACTATCATGATCTCCATAGACATTATTAATATATAATATCCATCATCCATTGATACTAAATCTCATAGTATCCATCATGCCATATCTTAGTGACTTGGATATGTACACTATCATGATCTCCATAGACATTATTAATATATAATATCCATCATGACAACAGGTTAAACTATTTATAAGATCGTCATCTTACAATAGTAACCATAATCATGTAGTAACTCACATGATTAGACAACATAGATATCTTTTAACATTAAGACATTATTAATAATCAACCTTAGAAAATACAATTACATTTTTACCATACCAAGCTTACCTCTGAAGTGATTCACTTTTAATTTGGAGGGAGGGTTGGTTAATATTTCTATAGTTTGTTACATTTGGCCAAACTTGACCTAAAACCAAAATTGCGTTTTTTTATAAATGGTGATTAAGAACCATGGACACCTAAATCAATATGAGAAAAAAACCTATAGCATTTTACTAAGTCAATATCTCTAAATGATTGGCAATATAAAAAAATCTACAAAAGATAATAAACTATCCTTCAAATGCTAAAGCTTTATATTAAAAAAATGTATATAATTGTAAAGATAGTAAAATTATATTTTATATTTTGCATTTGCAAGATACACTACAAATTGACCAGTCATCTAGAAGATGAACAAGACATTCATTTTCATATTGATAAATATAAACATCTTAGATATATGTTTAAGCTTTGTCTAATTCCTAGTCATTCCATTTGAAAATTTGTAGATATAAGATTGTTGACAGGAAAAAATCATGGAGCAAAATGGCATTGATGCATTTATTCATATTTGCTCTCTTTCAACAAGTAACAGGAATATAGAAGAATGACAACTATCACTGCTGCTTATCTCTAAACAAATGTATTAACAGCCGCCATGCAATGCCAGCACAAGATGGAGAACAGAACCTCCCTCTAAACCATAATCTTTGACCGTTTTTTCATCGTTCAGTTGTTTTCCCCCATAGATGAGCCTGCAGGACAACATTAATCATGGAAATCAGGAATACTATTTTGTTGTTTCAACACCTTGCCACATGTACTTGGCCGATATTTGCACGTGCATATATATGCTTTACCTCTTTCCATTCTCTAAATACAGGAAGCTGCAATTATCAGGATGGATAACTCTTTTATGATTTTGAGGTTGGATAAGCGTTATATTTGTGGAATTGTGAATTTTTCTTGTTGAAAAAAATAAAATATAGGGAAAAAGGATGGTTCAACAAAAATTAATGGAACAATTAGGTTTCAAACAACCTTAAGAATACCACCGATCTTTATCCCAACACATCGAAGAAAGCCACAAACTAGGGTTGCAATAAAACCTAATACTTATTTTTGCTGTAGGGGTGGGATTCCTGTAGAATTTTGAAAAAGAAATCACAATTCTTAATAAAAAACAAAGTGACTTGTTTTTTTGGAATTGTACACGCCAATATATTTTATTCAAGCTTAATTAAAAAATTACATAGAGGCTGTATATATAAAGAATTTGCAGTCTAGAAGAATTAATAATAACTACAGTTCTAAATATATTCCTAACATTGCATGGAAAGCTACTAAGGCTCTCAAACTAAAAAAAGCAAACTCCTCCCTAAATTAAGAATACAATAAGTGCATGCACACCATGCTTTATTTACTAAAAAACAAACTCATGCAAAAAGCAAAACTAAAAATAGTCCTAAGGATTAATGCATGTTGGAGTACATGCTTTATTTGCATGAATAAACAAAAAACTATTAACTAAACTAATCTAGCTGCATGCTAGAGCAACATCAGTTATCAACATACTCCCCCTTGATGCTGAGAGGGCTGACAATCTTATCTCGTAGTGCTATAAACTGAGCTTTCACAATCGCTTTGGTGAATATATCTGCTAGCTGATCTTGGGTGTTGATGTGCTTCAATTTGACATCCTTCTTCTGCACCAAATCTCGTATGAAGTGATATTTCAAATCAAAATGCTTTGTTCTGCTATGATGAACCGGATTCTTGGCTAACTTGATGGCACTCACATTGTCACAATAAATTACTGTAGGTTGAGGTTTGGTGAACATAACAACAATTTGGCAAATATGGCTTATGAGGATTCAAGTTGGTTATGGCATCTTAGGTATGGGCATTTAAATTTTCATAGTTTGAAGTTTCTAACCTCACATGCATTAGTTTCTGATTTGCCCAAGGTTGAGGAACACAAGGAGGTTTGTGAAGGTTGTGCTAAAGGAAAGCATGCAAGAGAAAAGTTTCCAAAGGGCAATGCATGGAGGGCTCATCACCCACTTCAGCTTGTTCATTCAGATATATGTGGTCCTATGCAGACTAAGAGTTTGAGTAAGTCATCATATTTCATCACTTTTATTGATGATTACTCACGAAATTGTTGGGTATATTTTTTGAAGGCCAAAGATGAAGCCTTGGATACATTCAAGAAGTTTAAAGCCCTTGTGGAAAATGAGAAAGGGTGCAAGATCAAATGTTTAAGGACTGATCATGGAGGAGAGTTTTTCTCATAGGCTTTCCAAAGTTATTGTGATTTTAATGGCATCAAGAGGCAACTTACTACTGCATACACACCTCAACAAAATGGGGTAGCTGAAAGAAATAATCGTACTGTGGTTGAAATGGCAAGGTACATGATCGGGGGAACATATATATATGGTTATACATAGGATATAGAATAATCCACCTAGCAGCCGAAATGTGAAGATGAGGGCTGGCATTCGATTTATTGTGCCCGGATATTACAAAATAATTTGTAAAAGTATTCTAAATTTAAGGTTTTTAAATAATTGTAAGGTGAAATTTGTATGTGCATGTCATTTCTCATTTAATTTTGTTGTTTATTTTGACAAGATGGTTTTCACATATTAAAAATTACAAACTCTCATCCCTTACTCTATACTATTCATCTATCTATAATATTTATTTCTATACATTTATTCATTGTTATTTGGCTTATTAAATCATATTCTAAGATTAAGTTGTGCTCATGGGGGCAATGGCAGGTATGTCATAGCCAATTTCAAATTTAGTTAACTTTCACTTTTACCCTTTTTGGTGAAGTAAACATAAATTTGCAGAATGTCCTATCATGTCCTTGCATTTAAAGGAATTCAATGCATTTATTTGAATAATCTTCACATTTCAAGCATCGTTGATTTTTGATTATTATTTACATTCACGCTCTTTAATAGGCACATAAAAATTATTTTAGTTCTACACAAGCATCATAGGAGCATATTCATGATTAGAGATTGATGTTTTCAATTATTTGTGCATATTGACCTAGGAGAACATATCCCCTTGGGGTAGATCAACAACCCTATAGAATATTTATAAATATGGACAATTCATATAGATTAAGAATCATGGAAGAAGTCAAGTCACCATATGCAAAGTAAAGAAAATTGGTCTACATATTACATAGTAAAAGTTTGAATGTGCAAGATGGATCCATAATCTTGGATTTGTCCCTCAACCCCAAACTTGTCCCTACATAAATTTTCAATAAATATTTTGATTCGAAGGTAAATATCATATTGTCAAATTTATTATTTTAGATCCCAATATATTTCTATGTATTCATTTATTAGAGCTAAGTACACTTATTTCCTATTCTCTTTTATTGATTAATTGTCAAATTATAAATCCTAGATAGTAGAATCATTTATTACTTTTGGTCAATTATGTTTATGCCTATTCATTTATTTGGATTTTGCTAAACTAAACCAAAGAAAATATTATTTTCCTTTACATTTTCAAAACTCAATTGATCCTACCCAACCTTATCTTACCTTTGTTATTTCTAAATAATATTTCCAAATCTAATATATCTCTAATTTTTGTTCATATTTAGATTTTTCTAGGTTTTTATTTTTATATGTTTATATCTTTCACTTAGGGTTTTTTAATGCATAATGACTTATCCTTTATATCCTACCATTATGACACTTGTTGGGCTTTTCTCCCTAGCTAATTTGTATTTATTTATTTTAGATTTCAACATGTTCACTCTCATGTCATATGATACATTTATCATTTATATAAAAATTTCATTATATACTATGGTTGTGAGTGTCTTCTGTATACAAAATTTATTCCACCATATTTCATCTCTTCCATCCTTCATTGAGTTCATTGGTATCTATTCTATACTATTAGAGATGCTTAGTTACTTTATTCACACATTTCACGGTGATCATATGCCTTGTAACAATGATGAGCATATAGTAAATAAGTATTAATAATGTGATTCACCTAGGCATGACACTAGCATGCTAAGTAATGATACATATATTGAAGATGTCATGATAATATTGTTTAGGGAAATCAATGCGATTCATAGGCATGATGGTTTCATGCATAATTATTATTCTTCTACAACTCGTGTTGATTTTATAGACACATATCCTTCGCATCACCTTCATTCACGTGATGATAAATTGTACCTTGATAATCTTTATTTGATTCTCATGTTGATTGTATTGATATTCTATTATATCATCCTTTAATGCATGATGTGTTGGATATTGTTGAGGAGTTTTCTAGAATGATGTGTTGTCATTGATGTGAACATATTCCTAGATGTTCTAGTGTTGTAGTCAAATTGAGTTAGTTGGTTTAGTCAATGTGTTGTAGATGAGTTGTTGCAGATTAAAGGGTTTTGAGATAAATATCTCTAGTTGATTTTTCTATAGTTTCGTATATCCTCACGGTGATTTGATCGAGTTATGAGATCCAATATTGAGGTTGGTTTTTTTTGTTGTTTAGTGTTGATCAGTGTTCTAGATTTTTCTTTGCATTGCTCCGCATTGTAACATCTTGGTTTGCAGATTTGGTAGTGTTTGGGACGTTCATATTATTGGCCATTTGGAGGAATTGATTATGTGTTGCATTGATGTTTTTCCATTGATGCCAACACTAGCTATTTGGATGCTTTATCGACACCCTTCTGGTCTCGGTAAGTTGAGTGGTTTTTGGTTGATTTGAATCTGTCATGATCCGGTAGACTCTGGTATAGTTTGGCTATGGAACTAGTAAGTTGGTTTTGGTCTGATGATCAGATGTTATCTTATTTCCTTAGAAGCTTGGTTTTTGATTTCGATGAGGGTTTCACCGATAGAGATTTTGATGAAGATTGTTGATGAATTTCATAAGTGGTGTTGGTGCATCCTTCAGTATGGTTTCTGGATTCTATTGGTGATTATGTTTGAGACTTGGCGAATGGAGATCATTGTTGTAGCATGTGGACCTATACTAGGTTCCAGTTGGTCTAGGTTTTGGACCCGTTTAAAGAAGTGTGCGGATTGGACCTCTCGATACATTTCCAAGATGTCCTATGTATTTGATATTATTGGTTTAGTCTTAGGGCGACATGTTTTGTAATTATAGCTGACCTGATTGCTTATGGTCGAGTGTTTGTATATATATGTTGTAAGATCTCGTTGTAGATCATCATCAAATGAGATTATCTTAATGGAAAGGGATGTAATGTGCGAATAATGTAATATCATTCAAGAAGAGGATTTGGTCGATCATTTGAGATTGAATTGAGTTTATGTAAGAGGATTTAGTCCTTCGATATTGAGCTTAACCATAACTATAGGTGATGCTATCTTTTGCAATTCCATAGTTCTCTGGATTGTAGTCTGCATTTCTATGTAGTCAGTGAGACTCCTTTTATGATGAGGAGTGTGCTCTAGGATCCTGGCCTTACTACAAGTACACGCCCCTCAATTGTAATTCACATACTTATTGCAGAAGTATTATCTCACTGTGGGTAGTCTTGCAACTGTGGTTTTTCCCTTTACTAGGTTTTCTACGTATAAATTTTGGTGTCTTGTGGATGTTATTTATTCTATGATTATTGTTTATGCTTAATTGGTTTAAATTCTATTTTGGTATTTGGTTTAAGAATTTCCAGTATTAATGTTTTCGGTTCTAGTATTAAAGTTTCATTTGCTAATGGTTCTGGTAATTCGTGACAACTAATTCACCCCCCCATCCTCAGTTGTCTTTCGGTTATTTGAACTATCTAACAATTGGTATCAAAGTTTTGGTCCTCTTTGTAGAAAGCTTAACCTCTTGAGGAAGATCCTATGGTGTCTAACCATTCAATTTCATCCAATTCATTTTGAGCTATCTTTCGAAGAGAGATTCCTAGCCTTGATAGAACAAATTACACAGTAGATTCAGATGGAGACTTATCTTATATGTCTTGGTAAGCAGATTTGAGAGATCACATAGAATGGTGTCACACCTCATAATCTGACATTTGGAAATCCTCCTCTAGAAAACCTGGATAAGGAGCTTGAGAATGATTGTAGAGAAAGAGATGTCCTCTTGTGTGCACTTTCTGATCAACAAATAATGAGATTAACCGATAAATCATCTGGAAAGACTATATGGGATAAGTTGGAGACTCTTAATAAAGGTGACCTTATAGTGAGGATTGCTAAACTTGATGGTTACCAGTGAGATATGAAAACCTTAATATGGAAGAAGATGAAAAGATTACTGCATTCATGGAAAGGGTAAATGAGATTTTTATGTGAATTCAATGTTGTGGTGGAACTCTGAGTGAAGATAAAATTATTTTTAAAGTTTTAAGAGCCCTACCATGGGCTTCCAAGATGAAGTCTACTATTATTAATGAGTTGAGAACAATGCTTACATATCTGTCAACAAAGATACCTTGGTTGGGAAATTATCTGCTTTTGAGCTTGAAGAATTTGGACCTTTTGGAGCTGTGAAGACTGAACCTCCATCGTATGCATCTACATCTACAATCGGTAAGAAAGATTGAAAATTTTTATATGCAAAGGAATTGGAAGATATGAAGAGAGAATATGATGAGTTTGTGAAACTTGAAGCACTATTTGCTAGAAGAGTACCTAGAGGACTGGTAGGAAGTAAGTATGAAGGAATAGCACCTTTTAAATGTTTTGCATGTAATAAGATTGGTCTTTTTGCATCTAGATGTCTTGAAAGGAATTCAAGATTTGAAGAAAGAGTTTTAAAATATCATCTAAGCCTAACACTGGATATTAGAACAAGTATAAGCATAGGAAAAATAGAGACAAATATGCTACATAGCGGATGAGGAAGACATTACAGATTTTGATGATGAACCGACAGAAGAATCTGCTAGTGGTCTCGACAATGAGAAGGAATGGGGATTCCTGGCCATCAAGGAAGATGTTCTGACACTGGAAGAGAAATTCCCTAAAGAGAAGGCACTTGCTGCTAAAATTGAGGACAAAGATGAATGGGTAATTGACAGCGGTGTTTCAAATCATTTGACTGGAGATAAAGGGAAGTTTCTAACTTTGCAAGAATTTGATGGTGGTCTAGTCAGATTTGGAGATGACAAAGCATGTATGATCAAAGGAAAAGGGACTATATCATTGGATGGTAAGAGAAATACTAACAAGTGTTTATTATGTTGAAGGTTTAAGGCATAATATTTTGAGTGTAGGACAAATAGTGGATAAGGGATTTCAATTGTAGTTCAGGGATGGAAAATGCAAAATCATTAATAGATCTGGTTTGGAGATTACAACCAGTACACAGACTAAAGGTAATATATTTCATTTGAACTCCGGTGAGAAGAGTTGTTTGATTACACAGATTGATGAGAGTTGGCTATGGTATAAAAGGCTGTGCCATGTGAGTTTTGATTGCATTGTGAAGATCAGCTCAACTAAGGCATTTAGAGATATACCTAAGATTATGAAGCTCTATAATTCGATATGTAAAGAATGTCAAATGGGGAAACATGCCAGAACCTCTTTTAGGAGTATACAAGATAAATCTAATGATATTATTGATCTTATTCATAATAATTTGTGCGGCCCTGCTAAGTTTTCAAGGTGGGGTGAACTCACAATACTGGTTCCCACTTTTTGACTAGCTTTGACACTCAGTTGAATATTTTGAGAAAAAAGTTTACTTTCCAACACCTATAACTTTTAAACCGTTAAGAATTTGAAGATGATATAAACTAGTGCTTTTTAGCATCTTGTTTGTAGATTCTAAATATATTTTTTTCAAATTTGTTTGAATAAAATTTTATTGATTTTCCATCTCCCTCAAAAAGTAAGTTTTTTTGCTCAAATAACATTTTTTAAAAGTGATGTGTATCTAGAAACGTATGCTTTTTTTTTCTATAAATGATAAAAACTTAATTCTTTTAAATTTTGGTTTGTAACATCAATACCTAGGGCATGCAGTTGGTTTGATCGTGATATGTTGAATATTTTTCTTTTTATTAAGTTTTGAAATTCGACTAATTGTAATTTAGATATAGGTGTATGTTTGAACACATATCTTGTTCTATATATATCAAAATTCAATTTTCTTTTTTTTTTGGTTAGAAAGAAAACATCAATACCTAGTGCATAGATATTTTTCACAATTTTTTTGAGTTAGTTTACTATTTTTCTGAATGGATTGAACAGAGAAGTTCCTGTTCAGTGAAAAATCTACATTCATAAGAAATAAAATAAAAATATATCAATCAAATTAAATATATTAAAATTTATACTATTTAGAAAACTTATAATAAGGACTCAATACTTAAAAAAAAAAAATTTAAATGAATTAATTTCACCCCCCAAATTCTTATGTAAAATTGGTTTTTTATTAGCATTTGATAGATGCAAAGGAGACTCTATTGCAAGTATGATTTAGAAGTACAGAGGTTCTATCCAAGAAATTTTGATCTAAGAGCCTTTAATTTAACTCTCTTCAATTGGTTACTTCAAATGGGACCTCTTAAAGCTTAAATCATTATATTTTCTAAAAAATATAGGACTTCAGCAAAATTAGGGTGTACCAAAAAGTGGGAACCAGCTTTGTGAGTTCAGCTGGTGATAGATATTTCATGCTAATCATTGATGACTATTCTAGAATTATTTGGGCTACTTTTCTAAAGGAAAAATTTGAGGCATTTGAAAAGTTTAAAATAATTAAGGCTAAAGTGGAAACTGGGACATGATTAAAGATTAAATGTTTGAGGTTAGATCATGGTGGAGAAATCACATCTGGTGAGTTTAACAACTTTTGTGAGAAGTATTGTATAAGAAGATAATTTTTTGCTCCTGAAACACCTCAGAAGAATGGAGTTGTAAAAGGGAAGAACAAAACTATCTTGGATGTTGCTAGAATGATGATGATGAAAGCTAGTATATCTCATATCTACTAGAAAGAAGTAGTGAGCACAACGATTTATATATTCAACATAGTACATATCAAAGGAAAAACCGGTAAGACACCTTATGAATTATGGTTGGGAAATACACCTATAGTTAAGAATCTCAAAATGTTTGGTAGTAAATGCTATATCAGGAGAGATGATATCATTGGCAAATTTGATCCTAGATGTGATGAAGGTATATTTCTTGGTTATTCTAATGAAAGCAAAGCATGTAGATGTTATAACAATAGATTGCAGAGAATTTGGGAGAGTGCCAATGTCAAAGTAGATGAGCTAGACATAAGTCAAATAAAAGTTTATGAAAAGGAACTAGCAGTGGAAATGATCATATTTGAACTGGTAGCACCTTTACTAGAACAAAGAGATGAACAAGTTACTCTAGTAGTATCTGAAAATTTAACAATAACAGAAGAACCAGGAAGAGGAACAAAGAGTCAGAGGATTCCTAGGTATGTGAGATTGAATCATTCAAAAGATCAGATCATTGGGGATAAGAATAATGAAGTAATAAAAAGAAGAAGATTGGAAATTTATGAGGTATGTTTAATTTCACAAGTTGAACCAGTATTAGTAATTGTGGCATATAAAGATGAATATTGGTTGAAAGCTATGGAAGAAGAATTGGACCAGATTGAGAAAAATAGCACATGGACTTTGGGTCCTTGGCCTAAAAATAAGAATGTTATTGGAACTAGATGAGCTTTTAGGAATAAATTGAATAAGGATGGTCAAGTTATAAGAAATAAGGCTAGATTGGTTTGTAAAGGATATTCTCAAAAGCAATGAATTAATTATGGAGAGAATTTTGCACCGGTAGCTAGGATTGAAGTTGTAAGATTATTTCTTGCCTATGTTGTTTATAAGAAGTACAAGGTTTATCAGATGGATGTTAAGTGTGCACTTTTAAATGAGGATCTTGATAATGAAGTTTATATTGAGCAATCTGATGTTTTTTCACTATCAGATGATACACACATGGTTTGAAAGTTAAGGAAAGCTTTATATGGATTGAAACAAGCACCTAGAGCTTGATATGCAAGGTTGGATAAATATCTTCTGAAGCTTGGTTTACTAAGGATAGTGCTAATAGAAATTTATATTATAAGATCACTGATGATGATATAATGATTATTGAAGTATTTGTTGATGACATTATTTTTAGAGGTGAAGATAAGTTATGCATAGAATTTTTTAAGAATATGGAGAAATAATTTGAGATGTCTATGATTGGTGAGATGAAAAATTTTCTTAGGTTTTTCAGATTACTTAGACTGACAAAGGTATTTTTATCTATCAAACTAAGTATGCTAAGGATTTGCTAAAGAAATTGTGTATGGGATATTCTAAACCGGTAAGTACTCCTATTGTTACAAGTAATAAATTGACAAGAAAAGATGTTTCTGCACCAGTAAATCCTACAAGATATAAATATATAGTTGGAAGTATACTTTATTTGACTCAGACTAGGCCTGAGATAATGATTGTTGTTTGTATTGTTTCATGATTTTAGAGTGATCTTAGAGAAAATCACGAGAGTGCGGTGAAAAGGATTTTTTGATACTTGCAATGTACATATGAATGTGGTTTGTGGTACCCTAAGGATGATAACTTCACTTTATGTGCATATACAGATGTTGATTGGGTTGGAGATGTTGATGACTGGAAAATTACTTCCGGTGGAGCTTTCTTTCTTGGAAAGAAGTTCCTTTCATGGATCAACAAGAAACAATCATGTACTTCTTTATCTATTGTTGATGTTGAGTATGTTGTTGTTGCTACTAAGTATACATAGGTTTTTTCGATGAAGCAAATATTGAAGGATATAAAGGTGGATTGCGATACACCAGTAGTTATTCATTGTGATAACTCTACTACTATTGATATATCAAAGAGTCTGGTATTTCATTCTAAGAGAAAGCACATATCTATTAAGTATAACTTTTTGAAGGAAAAGGTGGAAGCGAATGAAGTTAGTCTGGTTTATCTGAACACTAAAGAGTAGATTGTAGATATTTTCACTAAACCTTTTCCCAAGGAATCATTTGAGTACCTGAGAGATAGATTGGGATTTTCTGCTCTTCCGGTAGAGACTTGATTGATGTGGTTTGACATCAATGCATCAGTCCAGTATGCATTATCAAAGATACTATTCATTTCAGTACTGATGTGGGGATACTACTATTTTGGGGGAGTAGTCAGTTTTGTGATTTAGTGGTTTATGTTTTTTGCTTTGATATTTTTGTTAGATTTCTGGCATTGACATCAAAGGGGGAGAGATATTGATGTGAAAAAGAAAAAGAAAAGGGGAGAGATATTGATAGGGGGAGAGATTTAGAGCTTTATAGAGATATTATTCATAGGGGAGTTTGGTCTTTGTTTCAGAACCTCATTGCTATATCTTTGAGCGACAGATTGTTGAACGGTGTCTTCCATTGGGGAGACTTGTTTGGCATTTCTTGGTACTTAGATGTTTTTCACATCTAGTGTTGCCATAAATTCCAAAGGGGGAGATTGTTGTCTATTTGGAGGAATTGATTATGTGTTGCATTGATGTTTTGTCATTGATACCAACACTAGTTGTTTGGATGCTTTACCGGCACCCTTCTGGTCTCAGTAGGTTGAATGGTTTCTGGTTGGTTTGGATCCAACATGATCCAATAGCCTCCAGTATAGTTTGGTTATGGAATTGTCTTATTCATGATACTCATGATCATATTCAGTAAGTTATTTTTGGTCTGGTGATCGGATGCTATCCCGTTTGCTTGGAAGCTTGGCTTCTAGTTCTGACAAGGTTTTCACCGGTAGAGCTTCTGATGAATATCTTTGATGAATTGCATAAGTGGTGTTGGTGGAGTTTCTGGTGAAGTTTCAGGATGTTGATGGTAATCATGTTCTAGACTTGGTGGATGGAGATCACTATTGTAGCGTCTGGACCTATACTGGGTCCCGGTTGATCTAGGTTATGGATCGACTATAATGAAGTGTGTGGATTGGACCTCTCGATGTGTTTCCGGGATGTCTTATGTGTTGGATATTATTTGTTTGGTCTAAGGCTAACATGTTTTGTAATTATGTTATTGGTTTATTATCTGGTGGCCGACTTGATTGTTTGTGGCCGAGGGTTTGTATATATAGATGTAAGATCTCATTGTAGATCATCATGGTTATGGGAAAGGGAAGTAATGTGCAAATAATGTAATATCATTCAGGAATAGGATTTGGTTGATCATTGGAGATCGAATTGGGTTTGTGTATGAGGATTTAGTCCTATGGAATTGAGCTTAGCCGAAACTATACTTAGGCATAGGAGATGCTATCTTTTGCAGTTCAACACTTCTCTGGATTGTAGTCTTGATTTCTCTATAGTCAATGAGACTCCTTTTGTGGTGAGTAGTGCGCTCCAGGCTGTTGGCCTTCCTAAAAGTGCATGCCCCTCAATTATAATTCACATACTTACCACAAAAGTATTATCTGACTGTGGGTAGTCTTCCCACTATGGTTTTTCTCTTTACTGGGTTTTTCACATACAAATCTTGGTGTCATGTGGATGACATTTATTCTATGATTATTGTTTATGCTTAATTGGTTATACTATTATTCTAGTATTAATATTTTGGGTTCCGATGTTAAATTTTTAATTGCTAATGGTTATGGTAATATGTGACAACTGATTCACCCCCCTCTCTCAGTTGTCTTTCGGGTATTTGAATTGTTTAACAACAATAACATGATAAATCATAAGAAAATACACAATGAAGATATAATTGAAGATTTCCTATTGTATATTGATGGTCCTTATGGTCAAATCTATTATTGAATATGAATGTTTGGTCTTGAATTGAAAAGACGAGATAATGAGATGAACTAAGAATTATGTCTTATAGAGAGCTCTTAATGTACTTTATATTTTTTGCCAACTTACAATCATCGTATCCCAATTTCAGTACTAGATTTGTTCATGTTAAGACCAACATATTATTCATATTCTTGAGTTATGGCGTAATTCTATTAGGAAAATGATGTCTCAACCTTTCATATATGTAAGGTTATTATTTTTAGTAAGTTTTGATTTGAGCATGGATTGGTCTGAATTTTTTCCCAATTGTTTGATTTAGATAGATAAGCATGATAGTAAATTTTGAGGGTCTTAGAGGCATTGAAACAACTCAAAAGTGTCCATAGTTGGGATATGAAATTAAAGCTTAATAAAGCATTCCATGATCTTTTTAGTTTTCTAAATGGTTTGTCAATTGGACACATGGTTCAAAAGTTATGACCTTTGAAAGTTGGGTCTCCCAAAATAGGAAATATAAAAAATGTATTTGACACATAAATGAGTTTTAAAAGGGAGTTACACATGTTGGTGTATGTATTGACACATCATATATCATATAGTATTGGAGATATGATGGGTGCCACTCTTGTGTGGTTTTTAGCCCATGGTTTTGTAATACTGTTTGATGGTTTCATGTATTGAATCTCTTACATGTTAGGTATGTGAGATGGAGGTTCTGTGTAAGAGTTTACTAGTCATGGATTTGTGTGTAGTATATTTTAATTTGTTGTTAATTTCTGAATAATATATTCAGTGGATTTTAGAGTGTGGTGTTTTTCTCCCCAAAGGGAAATTTCCCCACATAAATCACTATATTGTGGTATATAATCTATCTATGCTTATTTTTGTTAATTTTTTGTAACTATTGTAAAAATGTGCAATATTTTCGCATTACCCTCCTCTCAATATTAGTGTAGGAAGTTGTTCCACTACTTAACTTTCTTACTAGTTAGAGGCAAGAAATGGTCCTAAAATGATTAAGGGAATGGAAAACTAAAATGAGTTCTAAAGAGAGTGTGAAATTGGACTCATAATTAAAGGGGTATAATTTACAACATGTTCTACAAAGGTATACAACAACTTATCCCAACACCATCAAGTCAAAGTTCCTCATTAAGGATTATAATGCCATTAGACATTCAAGGATAATAAAATAAAGTAAAAATACAATGAACATGAGAATTAAATAAATATTTATCAAGATAGAAGTTAGCATATCTTGAAGGAAGGTGATGTGAAGGATATGTGTCCAAAGAATCAATGTGAGGTTTAGAGTAATAATAATTATGTATGATATCAACATGGCTACATATGATGTGGATTTATTGAAATAATTTTATCTTGACATCTTCAATATATATATAATTACTAAGTATAATGGTTTCATGCAAAGGAGACTCACATTATAAACCCTTGCATACTATATGCTCATCACTATTACGAGGCATATGATAATCATGGAATGTGTGAACAAAGGAACTTAGAAGCTTCTCTAATAGAATAGGATAGGCTCACTAATTGACTCAATTGGCAATGAATGATGTAATAGGTGAAATATGATGGAGCAAAATATCCATAGAGAAGACACTCACATCCGTAGTATAAAATTATTTTTATATATCAATAATAAATGTATCATATGATATGAGAGATATGAACATGCCAAATGAAAATTAGTGAGGGAAAATTCTCTAATAATTGCCATAATGGTAGGATATAAAGGATAAATCGACATGCATTCTTGAACCCTAAGGGAAAGATATAAGCATATAAAAAATAAAAACCAAGACATACTAAATATGAATTAAAAATTAGAATTATATTAGACTTGGAAATATTTATCAGAAAACTTAAACGTAAGATAAGGTTGTGTAGGATCAATTGAGTTCTTCAAATGTAAATAACAATAATATTTCTGAAGTTTAGTCTAGGCAAATCCAAATAAAATGAGTAGGCATAAACATAGTTAACCCAAACTAATAAATGATGCTACTAGGAAGGGTTGATAATATAATAATTAATCAATAGAAGTGAATGTAAGATAAGTGTACATATCTCTAATAAATGAATACATAGATATATGTTAGGATCTAAAATTATAGATTTGGCATTGATAGTTACCTTAGAATAAAACATATTTGTTGAAAATATGTAGTGACAAGTTTATGGATTAGGGAAAAATCGATCATTATGGATCGATGTTGTACTTTCAAATTTGTAGTATGTAATATTTAGACCACTTTTCTTCACTTTGCAACATGTGTCTTGTCTTTGTATATGGTTAATATATATGAGTTGTGAATATTTATAAATACCTTGAGGGGATGCTGTTATATCCCAAGGGGACATATTCTCCTTGGTCAATATGTACAAATAATTAAAAATGCCAATCTCCAATCATACACATGCTCTTATGATTCTTGTGTAGAACAAAAATAATTTTTGTGTGCATATTAAAAGAGTGTGAATGCAAATAATAATAAAATAATGCTTGGGATGTAGACATGATTCAAATGAATGTATTGAATTTCTTTAAATACAAGGACATGGTAGTACATTGTTCAAATTTGTGTTTAACTCATAAAAAAATTCAAGGTGAAAGTTAACTAAATTTGAGTTTGGCTAGGACAATTTTGTCATTTTGACAATGTCCCAATGACCACATATTTATCGTAAAACATAAAAAAAGCTAAATAACAATGAATAACTCTATAAAAATATATATAATAAATAGATCAAAAGTATTAAAAATAAGATAATTTGGACCTAATAAAACTTTACTCATACCAACATTAGGCATTGGAAAATTGATTGTTAGGCATTGGAAAATCGATTGTTAAAGTTGTTGGTGATGAAGGAAGGCAGAATGCAAAGGAAGAAAATTCTCCAGTGATCCCCCCCTACACTTTCCCAGCGGTTGGTGACTCTCCCTGGTGGTCCTACACATTCGTTTGATGACAGCAACCCATCTCGCAACCCGCAAAATGTCTCCAAGTGGTGTTGTGGAGGAGGTTTCCCTCCTCCACGAGGTTTGAATTTCTCTTCCCTCTACATTTATTACTTTTCATTTAAGTTTTTATTTTCACCCGTGTTCTTCTACCTCTCTGTTTGTACTCCCATTTAGCTCTTAAAGGAGCATGAATCTAATGGCACATTTATGGCTCCCCTAGGGCCGATCTAACTGCCCCTAACAATGACCTCCCTAACCCTATTCTAGCCATTAAACTTGTGTTTAGAGACGTTGTGGCTATGGCTTCTCAGAGAACTATGGATCATGGCAGATTTGTGGCTTCCTATGGTGACAAAGGAGGCCATAGTGAAGGTAAGGATCCTGATTCCGATCCTGCTACTATGCGCATTTCTCCTAATACCTCCATGATTAATGAAATCATGTTGGACAAAAATAGGCTTAAAGAGACTGTGATCTTCTTTTGTTTTATTGATATTGAAAAATGTCGCCCAAGGAAATTTATGGATGATTGGTTTCATAATTACTGGAATTTAAAGTTAGGCTTTAAAATTTCTTTCTGTCAACAAATTCAGAAAGGCTTGTTTGTTATCTATTTTGCTAATTATGAGATGCAATCTGAAGTCTTAAAAAAACAATACTGGGGGGTTGGGAAAAAATCGTTCCGTGCCCTCGGATGGACCCCTGAAGCTATTTGTGAAGGAGTCTTAGCACTTTTGTGCCCTAGGTGGGTTTTGCTAAAAAACATTCCACCCTTCCTCTGGAGATTTATCCTGCAGCTTATGGAGCCCATTGGAAAGATTATCCGAATCGATGAGACCTCCCGACTCATCCCCCACCTTGATGCCCGTATCTTGATCTCGCTTAAGCCTGGTATAGACATCCCTAAAGTGTTAGACCTCAATATTGAGGGTGACATTTTTTCATGCCCTCTCGAAATACTTGGGGGTTTGAATGCTTGTTTCCTCTACAAAAGGGAAGGGCACCTCAGGAATAGCTGCCCTATCATCAGGAGAAACTCCAAAGCTAAGAGGAATGACTCGGCTCCTGTCATCCCCCCACCTCCCTCTGCTTCATCTGTACCCCATGAAGCCCCTCTCTCGGCCTCTGTTTCTAATCAGTTTAACTACTCCCCCAACCACCCTGTCCCTTCCTCTGTGAACCTTGACCTCAACCCCCACTTTGGCAATTTTAACACTGCCCCTCCTCCCCATTCCTCGATTGTCCAAGCCTTGGAGCATCTTGAATGTGAGCAGGATGAATTCCAAATGCTTATCCACAAATCAAAAAAATGTAGAAGGAAAAGTGAGCTAAAAGACAACGTGCTCAAAACACCTAAGCTTAACAAGAATAAAAAGAATGACACCATCGTCGATCATGTTATGGTCACTCGATCCTCGGTGAACAAATCTAGATCTATCTCTATGGTCAAAACCATCATTCAAGCCTTTGAAAATTTGGAACTGATTACTACTAATTCCATCACTATGGAATGTTCAACTAGACCTTCGAGTTGATCTCCTCTCCTAATGGTTGTGGAATCACGCTCAGAGTTCTCCTTGACGTCTTCCCTAGTGATGTAATCAATATTACTCAAAGATTGAAACCTATTTGTAATAGCCTTATTGAAATTGAACACGACTCTGACATTTATATTATTCCGACCACAAAGGAAGACCCTTCTCTGCTCTACTCACAAGTTCCTTACACACTGAACAAAGACCTCTCCCTTTCACATGTTGAAGCACAGATGGATCTTGTGTGCGGAGAATATGGAGAAGACCCCCCTGAGGTTCTGGCCAAAAAGCTTGGATGACCAAGTGGATCCAAGAATAAGGGGCATCCTGCCACTAAGTAAGCCCTTCCCCCCCCTCCTTTTTGTTGATTATGATGAAATACGTATCATGGAACGTTAGAGGTCTAGAAGCCCCAGACAGGAAATATATCATCAAAGATTCTCTCAGATCGATTAAGAATATTGATTTTCTTATGCTGCAAGAGCTTAAAATTACTAGTTTTAATCTTGAGATTTGTCTAGACTAAATTTGGAATGATTCACTTAAAAACTGCTTAGATCACCCCAAAGGTAGAGGGGGCATTGGTCTTCTTACCAATAATAAATGGGAAAACACACCTTACCTTAAGTGGTCTCTCCCCCTGTAATAGGGTTGTTTGGGCAACCTTCGCTCTTAATAATTTCTCCTTTGGGGTATGCATTGTGTACGCCCTTAATGACTATAAAGACAAGAATTTCTCTGAGACTATCTTGCTACTATCAATGACAATCCCTGGATTCTTGGTGGTGATTTCAATATGATTGAACATCAAGATGAAAAGTCTGGTGGTAACCCCTTTGAGTGGAAACCATTTGAAAAACCTCAATGGGATAGATTGATTCAACACAAGGACCTACTTGACCCGCTGCTTGGTAACAAATACAACCATGGCAGTGTTTAGTACGCTTGGTGTAACTATCAGAAGGGAGCCAATAGAATCTACTCCAGGCTCGACTGCTTCTATATTAACAAGAATTACTTCACCCTTGTGCCTGATGAGCATGGTGCTTCGATTTCTATCTGACCTGCTACTATCTCTGATCACTATCCTTTTGCTACCCTTATTAAGATCTCCAATTCCTCCCCTGCCCCTGCTTGCTTGAGTAGGAAGTTCCTCCTCAACACCTCCCTTCTTCAAGATCCAATGGTCCTCATAGCTATCTCCATGGTCAGATTCTTTAACTCAAATGATCATCGACTCCTTTCCCCCACTGCTAGATGGATTGATAACCTTTCTGCATGGCAGAAAATTCTCCAAACCTTTGGACAAAAGAAGGCTATCAATTCCAGATGCCTTGAGAACGCCCTTTCCTGCAATCTTTTTCATCTTGAGGCAAAACTACAACTTTTTGTTGAGAACGAGGAGCTCCTTTCTTAGCTAACTAAAGCAAGGGATGCCCTAAGGCAGCACCAACAGGTTAAAATTAGAGTGGCCATGGTTAGAGCTCGCCATCACTGGCTTAAATTTGGCGATAAGGGTTCAAAATTCTTCTTCAACCTCCTGAAACATAAGAACGTTAGGGAGAGAGTGGATAGATTGGTTGTGGACAATAAAAAACTTGTGGATACCCCTGACATTGCTACTGCTTTTTTTTCATTTTTTCAGAATCTTTTCACCTCTGAAGACTCTGTGGATGCGATGAGACCGAGGCTCAAATGTAAAGAGATCATCCCTACTAGGATTTCCCATACTGAATCCCTTCTCCTAAAACAATGAATCTCCATTGGTGAGATTGAGAGAGCTATCCACTCTCTCAGCGATGGTAAGTCCCCTGGCTTGGATGGCCATCCTATTGAGTTATATAAAGCCAACATTGACTGGATCAGTAAAGACCTACTGGAACTCTTTAATGAGGCCATCACTAATGGATCTCTTGGTAGAGACATTAATCAGGGCATCATTAAGCTCATTCCTAAAGAGGGGGACAAATCTCTCATCAAGAATTGGAGACCTATCACTTTCCTCAATGTTTCCTACAAGATTCTCGCCAAAGTTCTTGCCTTCAGACTTGAGACTATCCTCCCCAGATTCATATGTTCTACTCAAATTGGCTTCATTAAGGGTGGGTATATTCTTGAAAACCTGATTACTAGCTAGGAGGCTATGGAATGGGCTAAAACCTCTAGACAAAACTCTGCCATGTTCCTCCTTGATTATGAAAAGGCCTATGATAGAGTGGAATGGGACTTTATCCTCATGATGCTGTGATATTGTTAAAGTTGTCCTTAAGGGTGCATGTGCCCTTATTGAAGTTAATGGCTCACTCTCCTCCCCTATAATGCTCACCCGATCCATCCAGCAAGGCTGCCCCCTTGCCTCTACTTTGTTTGTGATTGCTTCGGGTGCCCTTTTTTATCTGGTGAGGGATGACCCAATCTCCTGTAGCATAAAGGCTTGAGACTCCCTGATGACACTGAACTCTTAAATATTCAATTTACTGATCATACCTCTCTCTTTCTTGATCTTTCCAAACATAACTTTGAAGCTGATAGTCAAAAAATAAGGCTCTTTTGTGACATCTCGGGTGCCCGGATCTCCCAGAATAAATCCATCCTACTTGGGTGGCAGGACGAGCCTCTCGATTGGGCCTTGCACCTTGGCTACCAATGGGGTGGCCCTAACAAAATTGTTAGATACCTCGATATACCCTTCTCCCTATCTCCCTCCATCAGAGATATGTGGCTTTGGATTAGGGGAAAGATCAACAAAAAACTGAATAAGTAGAACAATAAATTCCTCATTCCTCTCCCTTGCTAGTCAGGTACAAGTCTGCAAAAAAACCTTTCCTCATAGAGTATCTACTACTCCTCGGTCTGGATGTTTAGCAATTATCAGATCTTTGAAATACAAAAGGTTATCAGACGCTTCCTTTGGTCGGATGGAAAGGGGGGAAAAAAAACCATGCTATTAACTGGAAATGGTGCTCACTTGATAAGAAACTGGGTGGTCTCGGGCTTAAAGACCTCAGATTGCAAGGGATCTCCCTTGCTGCTAAGTGGATATTTCATGCACTCGATGGCCAGGCACCCTGGAAGATCTTGATTAGGAACAATATCTACACTATCCTCAATTATGATGATTCTATAGTACACCACCTTAATCGCCTCTGGTACTATGACTTGGATGCCTCCTTTTGGCAATCTGCTCTTAACAGACTCTGGAAAGCTCTGGTTGCTCCAAAAATTAAGTGCTTTAATTGGCTGCTTTTACTTGATAGGCTGCCCTTGAGAAACTATAACGATACTGTTGATCTCTGCTCGATTTGTAATGTTCTTGACTCTTCCAAGCATATTTTCTTTGATTGTATTACTGCTAGAGATATTTGGTCTATCTTTGGTTTCTTAATTCCTTACATTGTTTCTATCATAGAGATTGTTATTGGCTTTATTCATAGCATTAAAAAGGATGCCAACCTTCTTTGGTCTATTTTATCTGCTAACATTCTTTGGTATATCTGGAAGATTAGGAATGAGGACAGGTATCAGGATCGAATAAGGACCCTTACTGAGGCTTTTAGAAGACTCACCTTTCATAACATTCTTGTGCAGGTCTTTGCTGTCGTGGACATCGAAAGAGACAAGGTTTTGCGGTTCCTACAAGATGGCTCTTCTACCATGTTTGTCTATGAGATGAGATGCGGGTATGAATGGATGCGGCATGCTAAGAACATCTCCCTATTTAAACAAGCCCTCAACAAGCTCACTAAAGAAATCAAGGACAATAGGGGTCCTTCCTATCACCGGATGGAAATGTTGATCCAATTACAGGAAAGAAAAAAAGTTGTTTGGATGGAAGGCCCGGCTGGCTGGACCACTTGGATGGAGGATCACAACTCCATCCTTCAGTAACTTCTGATATTTTGCTGCCCCTTTTTGTTGCTGGCTATATGCCCTTTGTATCCGGACTTCCTACTTAGTGTTTGTCTTTTTATGCTATGTACCTATAGCTGCTCGATCTGACAATCTGAACCTGCCAGGCTGAGGTTTCTCCTCCCTGATCTGATTGTAATATTTTGTTCTCTCTCCCCTCGATTTTAATATAAAATAATAAAATAAGATAATTTACATAAAATTATATCATTTGTCAATATATAAACCCTAGACTCTAAAAATAAACATAAATGAGAAACCACGTGGACATACAAACTATTTGAATATTTTTATAGATTATTTCCTAGTGATATGCGGGCACAATAAATCAAATGCCGATATCCGTCATCTGCACTTTATATCTTACATAGAACCTTTCGCAAGCTTCTATTCAGTTGTCAGAATTAGTTTGGTTGGTTACTATCATGATAGTTCTTTTTCTTTCTTTTTTTTATATATATATATATATAGTTCCTCTCATCATATCTGATGAACATATCTAATTGAGGAGGTTTAGAGAAAAAAAGTAAAGATGCAGATATTCGTGAAGACCCTGACAGGAAAAACAATCACTCTCGAGGTCGAGAGCAGTGATACCATCGACAATGTCAAGGCAAAAATTCAAGTGAGTGTTATTCCTTGTACACATTTTATCCGATTAAGTTTTCTCGATTTCCTATCTCTTATCGAAGATGGGTTTTTAATTATAGTAGTGGATTTTGTATGTTGAGTGCTGTAATTGATTGTGATGTTCCAGGACAAGGAGGGTATCCCACCAGATCAGCAGCGGTTGATATTTGCTGGGAAACAGTTGGAAGATGGACGAACTCTTGCGGATTATAATATCCAGAAGGAATCAACGCTGCATCTGGTGTTGAGGTTAAGGGGAGGCCTTTCCATCAAGGTGAAAACCCTTACTGGAAAAGAGGTAGAGATCGATATCGAACCCACTGATACCATCGAGCGGATCAAAGAGTTGGTCGAGCAAAGGGAAGGAATACCGCCCCTACAGCAAAAGTAAGTAGTTATTCACGTTGTTTTTTAGATTTTATTGTACCCCTAGTTCGTGATTTGCTTTGATGTGTTGGGATAAAGATCTGTGGTATTCGTAGGGTTGTTTGAAACCTAATTGTTCCAATGTTTTTGTTGAACCATCCTTTTTCCCTATATATATTTTATTTTTTTCAACAAGAAAGATTCATAATTCCACAAATATAACGCTTATCCAACCTCAAAATCATAAAAGAGTTACCCATCCTGATAATTGCAGCTTCCTGTACTGAGAGAATGGAAAGACGTAAGCCATATATATGCCTGTGTCAAGGTGTTGAAACAACAAAATCCTTTTACTGATTTCCATGATTAATATTGTCCTGCAGGCTCATCTATGGGGGAAAACAACTGAACGATGAAGAAACGGTCAAAGATTATGGTTTAGAGGGAGGTTCTGTTCTCCATCTTGTGCTGGCATTGCGCGGCGGCTGTTAATACATTTGTTTAGAGCTAAGCAGCAGTGATAGTTGTCATTCTTCTGTATGCAGCTGTCATTCTTCTATATTCCTGTTACTTGTTGAAAGAGAGCAAATATGAATAAAGGCATCTATGCCATTTTGCTCCATGTTTTTTTCCTGTCAACAATCTTATATCTACAAATTTTCCTTCCCGATGTTTGATTTCCATATCTGCTTGGCAATGAAGAGAAATTAATGAATATAAATATAAACATTCATTTTGTTCTTTATGATATTTTATTGAGATAGTACTGCATTATTCAAATTGGAGTTTGATTGTCATGTTTTATATGGTAGAATAAATATTTGCGTGAGCAAGCTGGCTGCTTGTCATGCTGTTGCAGTATGCATATATAACAAATGAAGTGGGATGTGTATATCAACTATCTCAATCTCCATTTACACATTGAAGTAAAAATCTGCTGAGCAGTATTGTAGTTATGTACAATATGCTGTAATGTACTAATAGTTCTGTGTCATATGCATACTTTTAAAAATAAATATGTCAATATTGTTAAATGGGTAGGGTACTTTCTGTTGTAAATTTCGAATAGTGTCGATATTAGGATAGAAAAAAGCTCTATATAGCCATCTCAATGTCACATTGAATTGGACGTATGGATCATATAATCTCATGCCCAAATGAACCTAGACAAGTAATTGTTCCACTGATTTTTGTTTTACCCATTGCAAGGGTCATTTTTTTCTAAACTTTGTTTTTATTTTAGCTCAACACCATAAGTCCACACGGAGATTGCTTATCCATCCCCGAAACCATAAAAGAGGTATCCATTATCCTATAAACCATAGAGGAGGTATCCATCATCCTTAGTTTATAGGAGCTGTCCCCTTATTTTCTTCCTCATGCACATCCTCAACGATAGTAATGAAGTCAACAATTTTTAATTTTTTTGAGTTAATGTTGATGCATCCAATTGCCAAATTTGAAAGATGAAGGTAATTTGAGTTTGGAGCAACTTTTTTTTAATTCACAAGTACACAAAATTAACCACACAACAAACACCTCTTGAATTTTGTGATCAGATTTGTAACAAAGTATTCCCCTAAAGCACCAACAATAAACATAAAGATCTATTCACCTTAAAAGCTAAGAACCATTTAGAAGAGTTCATGAGTAGTCATTTGGATTGAAAAATGAAATTAAGAAAAGATTATTCACGTAATGACTACCTCAAATTGAACTCTTAGTTTCTATTTTTGAAGCACTCATCTTATGCTGGGACTGTTATTGCAAAATCTCCCAACAAGTGAGTTCTTAAACCAAATAGTCAATTTAGCAATAATAGAATTAAGGATAAGAAATTATATTAGCCTCTCCACCTTGGCTTGAGTATAGACAACAACTATGAACTATCATCAGTGAGAAACTCCTCACATGAAGTGGAAGAGTAGGGCTCATTTATAATAGTAAGAATAGGCACACACACCTCAATAGAAATATTGGAGCATTCACCCTTGCCAACACTTCTGACAACCACATGATAGTTATAAGTTTTCTACAAACTAGGACCACTTTAGTAGTTCAACTTGTAAGCCTTCATCACAATAAGACAATATTCCTTTGAAACCCTAGGAGCCTTAGAAAGAGTAGCAATAGGGGTCAAAGGGATAGTTACCCCTATCGACATTATACAATTTTATGGAGAAAAGTATAAATCATTTCTTGAGGACTTTCCAAAGGTCACTTGATTGAGAATTAGATAAGTTTGTCAATTTCACAAACTTTTTATGGACTCTACACATGCTCTTTCTCTTGTGTTTGCCTCTCCATGATCCTTTGCTCACCATTTCAAATTTGGTGGTAATAAATGTTGATGGGTTTAAAAGCCACAAATCTACACTATCACACCACAAGATCTTCCCCTAAAAATTTGATGTAAGGAATCTCAGTTGTTAATGTGGTAGAGGGTTGATAGCTCTTAGGCATAAAGATTCACTATCACACCATAGGGTCTCCCTTTTTTAAAAAATTTATTTTTTAGTATAAAATGAAAAGATTTTTGGTTGATTTTAATAAAAAAGGACTAGGAGATTCAAAATTTACATGTTGTGTCATGTAACTCCAAAATTTATAACCCACACTAGCAAGAATTAGTAATTTTCCTTTAATAAATTATGTCTAGACTTTTTGGGTAATATAGTAAATTCATATTGATCATACCTTAACCTAAAGGTTCAACCTTATAAATATTGTCATCTTTGATGCAATTTTGATGTTTTACCTTGATCTCAAGTCAATATTTGAGAACATGACTGCACCTCTAAGTTGATAAAATAAGTCTTCTATTTAGGACAACAAATATTTGTTCTTAATAGTGATTTTATTAAGATTTCAATAATCAATACACATTCTTGGTGCACCCCAAGAATACACACTATATATTATTAGACACTTTCACTCAATTCCTTGAAGTAAACTTTTATTTAATGTAGGTCAACCAAATTTGTCTTTTTAGTTCTATATCATGAAATGCTTCAGAAAATACATCCTTGTTTTCTTATAAAGGTGGGTGATCATTATTGATGGACATTTTTTGTAGCTTCAAATCTACACATTTCAAAATATCTTTTAATTCACTCAATTTGTCTAGTTTAGATTATTGAAAACAATTTATTTCTAGCATAACATAATAAATCCCAAGGTCATTGCCAAAATATTAATGAGATCTAGACCTCAAAAATTTAAAATAATTTTTTCAAGTAATAAAGTTCTCAATTATAATTATAATATTAATATTTATTAAAAATATACATGATAAATCATAATGAATGAAATATTTTTTCTTGGAAACTTGAATTACCAAAATACAATTATAAAATAGTATAGTATATTTAGAATTAGGTGTTGTACACCTTATATAATGTTTATAATGTTTAATTTATTATTATGTTTGTGGTACACCTAACATGACCTAGAAGTATTTGAATCACTAGGAGTTAATATTCTTGGGGAAGAATGCTATTGCTAATCATTTAACTATCAATGCTTTAGACTCTCATTATGTTGACTTCTCTCTTGAGGATGATGTCTCCTCTTGGGAGGAATTTGTGCCCCTCACTACTGTTGAAGCTTTTTGTGTGGGGGAAAAAGCGAGACTAGGTTAATCATGCCCTAATCCTACCTTTTGACACACATTACGGAATATGAAAGAGCCTAGAGATATCGCACAATTGGCTACTTCTTTTTGTGAAAGAGAGAGCCACGGGATATCTATTAGGATTTCTATTCCCTTGTTGAAATTGTAAGATCAAGTAATGCAAGTTCAAACCCTAATCCCAAAATGCAAGTATGAACTAATAACAAGATTGCAGAATTGAGATTAAACAATGAACAGCTGTAAATACAAGGATGAAATAAGAATACAGATGTGTACCCGGAGTCAAAATCGGACTAAAAATGTTCGGGACAGGGGCGCGGGCGCTACTGTCCTGAAAACTGCACCGGAAACTACTGTTCTGCACTCTGGAACACTGTCGGAAAGCTGTCTGAAAGCTGTCTGTCCGGAGGACCAGGGCGCCCAGCGCCTCTGTCCCACGGACTAGGGCACCCAGCGCCCCTGTCCTGGCAGGACCAGGGTGCCCAGCGCCCCTGTCCCAGTCTTCTGCTCTGCAATTTGATACAGAGTGTTGTCTCGACCTTCTCTCTCTGGATCTGTATCCCGCGGCGTCGTCTGAATCCCGAAACCTACAATGATATCTGAAAAAGGGGTGTATGGGCGGCTATATAGGGTTTTGCCTTAGTCAAACCCCTGCTTCGGTGATTTCCACCTCCACGAATAGCCAAGTTGTTTTGTAAAATGTATTGTGTGTGCAGACCTAGTGTGTGTGCAAGGTCCTAAAATGCAAGAAAGCAAACTAGAGCAACCTAGAAAGTAAACACTAATTGCTTGTAAATGATAACGCAAATGCTCTAAATCAAGATGCAAAGTGATCTAAAGCATGAATAAATGATGTATTGAAGCTTATGTAAAGACATGAAAACAACATGAAATCATACCCAACCCTCAAGGGAGGAGTACAAGCCAATCTTCAGTCGGTAATCTCCTATTGTTCTTCAATGTCTTCCAAGCCCTAAGTGGATGAATGAATTTGATAGATGCTTGATAGAAGGATGTTGTAAGATGTTGAAGTCTTCAAAGATCTGCTCTTTCACTGCATATGAAGTTCCTGAAAACAAAATTCTGATCCCTTCAAATGAAGGAAGAGAGCTCTTATGTAGGAAACCCTAGATCATAAATTCGTATTTTGGCCAACCTAGAGATTGAATATCCCGCCAATTTCTTGGGGTTAAGCTTTATTTTATGATTGGATCGCGCTCCTAAAATTTCGGGAAAAATGTCCGGGACCGTGTGCACTCCGGGCGCCACGGTCCTAACAACTTTTCACCAAATTTTCAGGGCCGTCAGATATGATGATTTTAGAGAGAATCCCGAAGTTACAGGTGATTTCGAGATGTTTTGACCCCCGAAATTAAGCCCCCAAGCTCAGAATAGGGCCTAATTAGGGTTTTTGATTAAGTGATGTATTGGAGGAATAAAATGCGAAGGGCGCGCTTTAGTGAAAGGGCCCAACTTTATGATGTAGAGAATGATGAAATAGGACCTTTAGACCTAATTAATTTGATTAATTAAGTGGTAAAGGGGAAATGCCATGCAAAGTGCAACTGCGCCAAGGCGGGTGCTAAACTAGGTGTTAAATTGTACTGCTTTAGCAAGTGCGTACAATTTATGATGCTACATCTAGCCCCCACTTTAGCGGTCATATGAGTACTACGTGTATATGCAAGCTAAAGTACAGAAAGTAAACATTATTTGAAAAAGGATATATCCATAAGTTGTCGGACGAAGCCCCCAGCGGTATCTGCAGTACACAGTTAGGAACCGCACCCTACAAAACACACATTAGATCACAAAAATCACCTAATGCTTACTAAGGAAAGTGATGAAATCTGTGAGTAGCTGTATGCCCCCCCTGTTTCGACTTGCTTATTAGGGAGGTGAAACAGGGTAGCATGTTTACTTGCAACAAATTGTGTAAGGTAGTATTGATGAGGGGTGTTCACTAAATAGGCTTCATCATAGCACTTTTTGGAACATCCCAAGAGTAGGGGAAGGAAAATACAATTCCAACGCAACAAACGGCTCGAAAATCGCATCTCCCAAACCCAAGTTATGATAAAATGAATGGTAGAGGAAAATTAGGGTTTCAAAAAGTAAGAATAAACAAATGAGAGTATATACCTCGAAAGTGACACTTGTATTCGTCACTTTGTCGATTTCAGAATACTATTCAGTGCAGCAGAGCCCACATAGCCGTCATCATGCCTTCACGACGACCGGAGCATCCCACGAGGATCGAGATCCTGCGCCAGGCCATGATCGACGACGAGCCACTGGACAAGGTGAGTTGATTGAACGTTTGACTTTTGATTTTTCGCATGTTTGACTTTTTTGTGATCGTATGCGACCCTGAAGGCTGACCGGGGCCCACCCAGGGCGCCATGGTCCCTGTGGGGCGCCCTGGTCCCCCCAGGGCGCCATGGTCCCTGACAAGGGCGCCATGGTCCCTTCAGGGCGCCATGGTCCCTGACAGGACACTATGGTCCCCAATCAGGGCTTGGCGAGGGGTTTCAGGACTAGCACACGATGTTCGACAGTTTGCATTAGCGATTTTGATGATTGAGTACTGATTACAGTTATGTTTTTGTGTTGCAGGGCCTTCTGTACATGAGAGAGCATACAACGTGACATATTCTTCGCAGTTTGCGAGATCAGATTCCGCGGCTGACTCAGTCAAAGAGAGACACACTATCGATAGTGGGATTGTGGTATGTGATCCTCATGCCAGCCATTCGGTTCCATCCTGCGATGCTGATGGCATTGATGGAGCAATGGGATCCTGACACATGCACGTTTCACCTTCCAGTAGGAGAGCTGACAGTCACACTCGAGGATGTGTACCGTATACTTCATCTTCCTATCAGAGGAGAGACTGTTACATACGCGACTGATCGGTCAGTGGAGGATCATCAGAGAGAGCAGGTGTATTGCATAGGGAGAGTCATGCCGAGCGAGACGAGAGGTCGCATCATGGTCAGCTGGCTCTTACATCCTACAGGGGAGGTACCTCTTCTGAGATGCCTTATGATAGCCATCATAGCACTAGCCGTCTGCCCTAATGGGCAAGGCACACACATGCATGGGGGTCTCACATGGTGTATCAGAGTGATGGAGAGACACAGGAGAGTGTATGCTTGGGGTCGGAGTATGCTTGCGCATCTCTATCACGACCTTGAGGAGTATGTATTTGGACAGGGTTGCAGTTTGATGACATGCACACTTCTGCAGGTGTGGATTTTAGAACACTTCACATGCACCAGGCCCGTCGACTTTCCGCTGAGTACAGTGAGAGAGCGACCTAGGGTGTTCGCTTATCTACTTACCAGCGAGTGGAGATTTGGAGATTTGTTATATTGGAGAGTGATTTTTGACAGAGTGACAGCCAAGGTGACAGTATGGAGACCTTACCTATGGATGCACAGATGGGATGGGATGGAGAGACAGTTAGCATGCCTACAGAGGAACCACCTACTACGGGGACGATATGTACACATCATAGTCCCTTCCTACTTTGACCGAGTACGGAGGTAGTTAAGGCTAGAGCAGTGTGTTCCAGCCGATGTGCCCATCTATACTCGACACTTGCGGGTCCTTCCCAGACGTAGAGCAGTAGCGAGACCAACGATAGATGACATCGAGACTACAGACTTAGAGGGATCTGATCAGGATGTAGTCACTGACTATTCTGCAGAGCCTGGAGCACAGCGGAGGTACATCTCATGGTTTATGAGATCATATCCAGGTCCTATCTTTCCACCAGATCATCCGACAGGCTATCCAGGCCCATGGAAACATGGAGACCAAGACGAGGACCAGGGATCCAGGTCAGAGGAGCCAGAGGAGGGAGAGGGTCATGAGGAGGTGGGAGATCCTGATCCACCTACAGGCGATCAGCCCAGTGCCGAGGAGGAGGAGGAGGATACAGATAGAGAGGAGGATGAGGGAGATGCAGGTGATGATGCGGATGAGGACGAGGATGAGGATGACGAGGAGGAGGACAAGGAGGAGGATAGAGATGATGAGGAGGAGTCGGATGCAACTCCCCACCATTCAAAAGACGATACCATAGCACTAGATCCACCTCTTATTCCCCAACAGGGGGAACATGAGGTGATACGGAGGCCTGTCCCTAGTACCGTCCAGCCTACACCCATCGTGGATAGATTATTTGAGCGAGGGGAGCCTAGCGGTTCCCAGGCACAGATACTACCATATCATGATCCCTACTGGCGCGAGGGAGATCTAGGTATAGTAGGTTTATATTGATTGATTAATGTTTTGATGATATAGAATGGTACTAACAAAAAAATCTATTCTACTGCCACAGCTAATGTGCAGGAGTGGCATTCCTTAATTCAGCAGGCAATGACAAACATTTCCATGATAGCACAGATCCCTAGTTCCTCACAGATTGCCTATAGGCCTCAGGGGAACGCGGGTCGGCATGAGGATTTGTTTATCCCATTTCGAGTACAGGTAGATATATGGAGGGAGAGAGAGAGAGTCCTATCAGAGGACCTCCAACAGGCGCGGCAGAGAGAGAGAGTCCTATCAGAGGACCTCCAGCAGGTGCGGTGAGATCTAGCAGCGGCTCAGACCGAGGCTACCACCTATCACGCGATCCTTATGGATAGGGATCGCAGGAGTTCCTCTCGGAGTCACTCACGATCTGTATTGTGCTACACACCCATGGGTCCACCTTCACGGCCAGATCAGGAGGGAGCGTCCAGTCGACATTCTCCAGCCACTAGCCCTAGGGATAGGAGGTGATTTTATGATGTAGGAGAGGTCACATTTTTGGATGTACAGTGACTTATATTTGTATACGATCCACACATATGTATATGTATATATACATGCTTCTCTTTTGTCTCAAATGCGTTATCTTTAATGCTTAAAACAATGTATATTTTGTTTTGATTAAATCTAATACATCTGGTAAATGTACATGTATGTTCAGAATTTAATTTCCATGTGATTGATTTCTCAATGCTCCATGATTAAATTGATACATGTGTGACTTAATTAAATATTTAATCAAGTACAACATTGATGATAAGGAAGAAATATGCATTAAGTCTAAGAATTATATAACTAATGTGATTTAATTTTTAATTTAAACACAACATGATACGATTCTACTTAACACATAAGACACTGTATAATATGCTAGCATAATGGAATGTAAATCTTTCACAATTTACATAAATTAATTCAAAACAAACCATAAAGTAGGAAGACACGCTTGTCAGGAATGAAGCAATATAGATTAAACATCATAACATTTAATTCTATTTTGCTTTAATGAAGAGACACTAACATATTATCCAATGTTTGAAGAATTGAAAAGAAGATAAATAAGGAATGAAGAATTAAGCATAATATCTACGCAAGTGCGTAGCATTGATAGGTTCTTTAAGAGGCGTACTGTCTACATCCGCTATTTTGTAAGCACCTGATCCATAATCCTCAATAACGATGTATGGTCCAAGCCAATTAGGACTGAATTTTCCCTTTTCTGCAGGTAAGGCATTCACATTGCACTGATTCTCTTAGAGGACTAAGTCACCTACTGAGAAGGAACGTTGAATAACCTTATCATTATAGCTTCGTTGTAGAGTTTTGTGATACGCTTGAATATGCTCAAGAGCATTTATACGTTGTTCATCAAGCATCTCAAGCTGTTGAAGTCGTTGTTCCCTATAAGAATCATCATCTACTATACCTTTGAGAGAAACCCTAAGTGATGGAATCTCTAGCTCTAAGGGCATAATAGCGTCAGCACCATAAACAAGATTATATGGAGTAGTTCCCGTAGCAATTCGTACACTCGTTCGGAGGCCCAAAGAGCATAGATTAGCTAGTTACTCCAATCCTTACCATGCTTATTCATTGTTTTGCGAAGAATTTGTTCAATTATCTTATTGGATGATTCAGCTTGACCATTTGACTGAGGATAGTATGGTGTAGAAAATCGATGTTTGATATGATACTTCTCGAGGAATTTCTTCACGTCCTTGTTCTTAAACGATGTCCCATTATCTGAGATAATAGTAGAAGGTATCCCGAATTGAGAAATGATGTTTTCTAGAAGAAATTGACAAATCACTTTAGCAGTGGTAGAGCGAAGGGGAATAGCTTCTACCCACTTCGTAAAGTAATCTGTTGTGGTTATAATGAAGGTGTGTCCTTGAGATGAAGGAGGAGAGATTTTACCAATAAGATCCAAACCCCATGCGGAAAAAGGCCAAGAAGCTACTTGAGAACGGAGTTCTTGGGCAGGAGCATGAATCAGATTATTGTGTTGTTGACATTGATGACATTTTTTAACAAATGAAAAGGAATCCTTCTGCATAGTTTGCCAATAGTATCCCATACGAAGCAATCTATGAACTAAAGATTTGTCCCCAAAATGCCCCCCACAGGCACCTGAATGTGCCTCTTCAAGAGCAACAAGGATTTCCGACTTGTTAAGACAACGAAGGAGAAGACCATCATAACCCCTTCGGTAAAGGACATTAGAAAGAATGATATACCTAGTAGACAGCTTGCGGATTCTAGCCCTAGTGTTCCTATTAGCGGAATCAGGAAAGGTACCATCGGTCAAATATCTTACGATATGCGAGTACCATTCATCTGAGTCTATAAAATCACAACATGTTATCAAGCTAGAATCGTCTACAATAGCTGGAGAAATAAGGTTGTGAATAATGAATTTAAGATCAACCACAGGGTCCTCTAAAGATACAAGAGAAGCCACACATGCCATTGCATCCGCATGTCGATTATCTTTTCGAGGAATGGGTTCCATAGTATAAGAATCAAATTTCTGTAATAAAGAGATGGAAAGATCTTTATATTGTGATAATTTGTCTTGTTTTGCTTGATATATTCCTGTTACTTGTCTTATAATCAATTGCGAATCTCCATAGATATGTATGTGTTTTATGTTCAGAGCTAAGGCTACTTTTATTCCCGCTATAAGAGCCTCATACTCAGCAATGTTATTGGTACACAGGAAATTTAGACGATAGGACAAGGGAATGGGTTTCTTTGTAGGAGAAATCAGAACAACACCTGCCCCCGATCCCGTACGACACTTAGAGCCATCAAAGTATAACTCCCAAGTTTCATCTTTCTCTATAGAAAGAATGAAGTCGTCAGGAAAGGACTCAGGGTTAGGGAAGGAGAAAGGTGAAGGGGCCTCAACTAAGTGATCGGTCAATGCTTGTCCTTTAATTGCTCTTTGTGAAACAAATTTAAGGTCAAATTCAGTTAACATCATAACCCACTTAGCTAGATGTCCTGATAAATCAGTTTTAGAGAAAAGATGCTTCAAAGGATCAAACTTTACCATGACATGGACTTCTGAATTTAAAAGATAATGTCTCAATTTTTGAGTCGCAAATACCAAGGCCAAGCATTGTCTTTCTATCGCAGAATATCGGGTCTCGTAATCGAGTAAGGTATGACTTATGTAATAAACCGGACATTCCTTACCATCTTTATCATGTTGTGCCAACAATGCTGCAAGAGCATGAGAGGAAGCAGCTGTATACAGAAGGAAGGGTTTAGAAGGTTCGGCAGGTTGAAGAATAGGAGGACTAGCCAAATACACTTTTAAATCTTCAAATGCTTGCTGACAATCCTCATTCCATTGAAAAGTGATATCCTTTTTAAGAAGTTGAGTAAAAGGAAAGGTACGATCCACAAGCTGAGACACAAACCTACGAATAGCTTGAATCTTTCCTTGTAATCTTTTAAGTTGAGACACATTTCTAGGAGGTGGCATGTTGACAATAGCATCTATTTTCTTAGTATCCACCTCAATCCCACGATGCGAAACTATGAACCCTAATAGTTTTCCACTATCCACACCAAAAACACATTTGCGGGGATTCAAGCGCACATGATATTTACGAATTCTTTCAAAGATTTGACGAAGGATTTTAACATGATCCATGCGAAGAAAGGATTTGGCCAAAATATCATCAACATAATCCTCTAAAATCTTATGCATATAATCATGAAAGATAAGGGTCATCGCTCGTTGATAAGTTGCACCGGCGTTTTTAAGTCCAAAAGGCATCATTATCCAACAAAACGTACCCCAAGGAGTGGTGAAAGCAGTTTTGAATTGATCTTGAGGGTTAATAAAAATTTGATTGTAGCCTGAAAAACCATCCATGAAGGATAACAAGGCATGTCCTGCCGTAGAATCAACTATCATGTCAATGTTTGGAAGAGGGAAATCATCTTTCAAAGAAACCTTATTTAGATCCCGAAAGTCAGTACACATTCTTATTTTGTTGTCTGGTTTAGCCACAGTGACAATATTTGAAATCCATGGGGAATAGTCAATAGGGTGGATAAATCCAGCCTCCAATAACTTTTCAATCTCAGCCTTAACAAGCAAAGCTACCTTAGGATTCATTTTTTGAATCTTTTGTTTCACGGGCTTAGCATCAGGAACTAAGACAATATTATGAGTAACGATCTTAGGATCTATACTAGGCATGTCAGAATATGCCCACGCAAAGATCTCAGGGAATTCATGCAATAGTTCTTCATATTGTTTCTATTCCTCTTCATCCAAACATTTCCCAATTTTAATGACTTTCTCTTTATTGCAAGGATCCATCTTAACATCAGTAGTGTCACTTATGAGAAGATTACTTTGTTGAGGAGTATCCTTTAACTGAGGGAATTCTTTCACAATCTCGTCATTATCAATCTCTTTTCCAAAATAGGCTTCAGCGTTCAAACAATAAGGGAGTCCCCTATTGTGATGATAACGAGGAAGAGTGTCATAGGCTCCCAAGAACTCAGCTAAAGCATCGTCGGTAGGGAAAACATCCAAAGCACAGGCACACGAAGGATCCCCATCAATATACTTAGGATGTTGTATTGATAGAGATGTAGAGATAGCATTAAAACTAATGCATGGTCTTTTAGAATCTTTAGTACGTTTGCAGGGATTAAAGCCAAGTCCAAAGGCATAATTGTGAAAATTAGTCTCTAGAGGAACTCTTATCCCTTGTTCATGAGCACCACAACCTTTTCCATGATGCCCATGCTTAGCAAAAATGCAAAAACCACGACCATAACGATCAGCCATTTCAGGAAGAGAAGGTGGTTTTTCATAAGACAAAGAATCAAACTCTTCATAATTAGAGATGTGAGGAGAAGAAGTTTGAGAGGCAGCCACAAAATTATTACTCATAGATTCAGGTAAGGTTGATTGATTTTTAGTTTCTTCTTTCTTTTCAACTTTATGATTTTCAGCTTCTTCCTTCTTTTCAACTTTAATTTCTCTAGAAGGAACCTTATATTCACCCACAAAGGTAGGATTAAAATCAAGGGATCCCCAATCGTCGTCTTCGAGGATCTTCCCAGGATCAAAATCCTTCTTATGTGTAGTTTCAAGTCAAGAAGAATCTTCCCCAAGAGCTCTAGACTCATCCAAAGAATTTTGATCATCGGAGAGCGAGGATTCACCGATAGGTATCTTATTTAAAGAGTCATCACTAGATGAGGATGGCTTAGAAGAACCCCCCTTAGAAGTGGATGTTTGAAAACAAGCTTGAAAATTAGTATCACCTATCAAGGTATATGTCTTATTGTTATAAATAAATTTAACTTGTCTATGCAATGTAGAAGGGACAGCTTGCATACTGTGAATCCAAGGTCTCCCTAGTAGCAAGTTGTATGTTAGATTTCCCGACATAACATGGATAGGTGTAGGCAAAGTAACAGGCCCCACTGTGATGGGTAAGGTGATAGTACCTAATGAAGTTTTAGCCACATTATCAAAGCCTCGAATAGGATGAGAGTCCGGTTCAATTAAGGATGTATCCACATTCATCTTATGCAAAAGATTAATGCTACACACATTAAGACCAAAGCCATTATCCACTAGTGTTCGTCTTATAGCCGTGTCTTTCATGATAACCACAATCATCAAGGGATCATATTGATGTTGGATTTCACTAGTAGGCAACTCATCTTGGGTAAACATAATTTGAGCTTTAGGATTCATCACAAAGTTAACCAAAGATGCTATATTACTAGATGTATTCGGTGGAGGAACATTCAAATCTTTCAAGGCATCTTGTAACATTCCATGATGAGCGGAAGAAGTTTGAATCAAATCCCAAAGGGATATCTTAGCAGGGGTAGCTTTAAGTTGTTCTATGAGATCATATTCCTTGCTAAGAACTTGCGAAATACGGGGAGCTTGTGGAAGCACCAGTTGATGATTCGGAAGAGAAACTGGGATAACAGGAGGAGGACTAGGTTGCCTATTATTTCTGGTATGATAAGTATGGGCAACCGCATGATAACTCTCTCTAGTTATTTGCTTGGCATAATTATAAGGACTTATAGGTTGTCTTCCTTGCACAGTGATGATTGGTTTATTCGGAGTACGAAAGGAATCATGATCATACCCTCCTTGGACAGTAAGGAGAGGTGACTTAGAAACTTGAAAGGTGGGAGAAGGATAAGCTCCTTGGACTTCAAAGAGAGGCTTTTTATGCTCATTCAAGTTTATCATGTTAACCAATTTAGAAGTCTTGTTCTTGCTTAAAGATTTCGATAAAGCCACAAAGTCATCAAGAGCATAATCCAACAAAGCATGATCATATCTATTAAAAGGTTTATCTTTTGATTCAAAAGGAGACATCTCCTCATAGAGGGGATTGTTGAAAACAACCATGTTACTAGATTCAGTGGAAGAGTTGATAGGAATGTATCCTTGAGAGGAATCATTCGACTTATCTTTCTCATCACACCTAAATGGCATAGTAACAAGGTTTATGAGTTTTTGGTAAAATGAAGGTTTGGCATCCTTAGGGTTTAAAAACTCATCTAAAGCTTCATCTAATTCATCTTGGCTATACTCATAATAATCATCGAAAGCATGAACATTTTGCAAATAAAAATCTGACATTTTGAAAAGATTACACAAAACTTAAACACCAAATGCAAAGAAACACACTTTTTTTTTTTTCTTTTTCTTTTTAATGAAAATGAAATGAAAACACACTAAATCTAGATCTAGATCTAACAAATGCAATGCAAGAGGAAGAAATGATAGATTCACGTTGGGTTCACCAAAATGTGTGGGGGAAAAAGCGAGACTAGGTTAATCATGCCCTAATCCTACCTTTTGACACACATTACGGAATACGAAAGAGCCTAGAGATATCGCACAATTGGCTACTTCTTTTGTGAAAGAGAGAGCCATGGGATATCTATTAGGATTTCTATTCCCTTGTTGAAATTGTAAGATCAAGTAATGCAAGTTCAAACCCTAATCCCAAAATGCAAGTATGAACTAATAACAAGATTGCAGAATTGAGATTAAACAATGAACAGCTGTAAATACAAGGATGAAATAAGAATGCAGATGTGTACTCGGAGTCAAAATCGGACTGAAAATGTTCAGGACGGGGGCGCGGGCGCCACTGTCCTGAAAACTGCACTGGAAACTGTTGTTCTGCACTCTGGAACACTGTCGGAAAGCTGTCTGAAAGCTGTCTATCCGGAGGACCAGGGCACCCAGCACCTCTGTCCTAGGGACCAGGGCGACCAGTGTCCTTGTCCTGGCAGGACCAGGGCACCCAGCATCCTTGTCCCAGTCTTCTGCTCTGCAATTTGATACAGAGTGCTGTCTCGACCTTCTCTCTCCGGATCTGTATCCCGCGGCGTCGTCTGAATCTCGAAACCTGCAATGATATCTAAAAAAGGGGTGTATGGGCGGCTATATAGGGTTTTACCTTAGTCAAACCCCCGCTTCAGTGATTTCCACCTCCATGAATAGCCAAGTTGTTTTGTAAAATGTATTGTGTGTGCAGACCTAGTGTGTGTGCAAGGTCCTAAAATGCAAGAAAGCAAACTAGAGCAACCTAGAAAGTAAACCCTAATTGCTTGTAAATGATAACCTAAATGCTCTAAATCAAGATGCAAAGTGATCTAAAGCATGAATAAATGATGTATTGAAGCTTATGTAAAGACATGAAAACAACATGAAATCATACCCAACCCTCAAGGGAGGAGTACAAGCCAATCTTCAGTCGGTAATCTCCTATTGTTCTTTAATGTCTTCCAAGCCCTAAGTGGATGAATGAATTTGATAGATGCTTGATAGAAGGATGTTGTAAGATGTTGAAGTCCTCAAAGATCTGCTCTTTCGCTGCATATGAAGTTCCTGAAAACAAAATTCTGATCCCTTCAAATGAAGGAAGAGAGCTCTTATGTAGGAAACCCTAGATCGTAAATTCGTATTTTGGCCGACCTAGGGATTGAATATCCCGCCAATTTCTTGGGGTTAAGCTTTATTTTATGATTGGATCGCGCTCCTAAAATTTTGGGAAAAATGTCTAGGACCGTGTGCACTCCGGGCACCACGGTCCTGACAACTTTTCACCAAATTTTCAGCGCCGTCAGATATGATGATTTTAGAGAGAATCCTGAAGTTACAGGTGATTTCGAGATGTTTTGACCCCCGAAATTAAGCCCCCAAGCTCAGAATAGGGCCTAATTAGGGTTTTTTATTAAGTGATGTATTGGAGGAATAAAATGCGAAGGGCGCGCTTTAGTGAAAGGGCCCAACTTTATGATGTAGTGAATGATGAAATAGGACCTTTAGACGTAATTAATTTGATTAATTAAGTGGTAAAGGGGAAATGCCATGCAAAGTGCAATTGCGCCAAGGCGGGTGCTAAACTAGGTGTTAAATTGTACTGCTTTAGCAAGTGCGTACAATTTATGACACTACACTTTTATTGATCCTTCTATTGTGGTCTCCTTTGTTGTTCTGCATTAGCCTCTTGTTGGTCTATTGAAACACTCTATTGACACTACTGATTGTAACCCTACATGGTCCCTCCCAATTGATCTCTCTTTTGATGGTCCTAATGACAATATCGCCTGGACAATGGTTTCTCATAGGTGGAAGGGGAAGTATTCTCCCCTCCCCCGAATCCCCCTTTGTTTAGGTTTGGGTGTCTCTTCGCTTCCTTGATTGGGGTTTTGGGTGTTTTCTAGTTTGAAGAGGTTTTATTTGCTTTGTTTGACCATGTGTTTTTTTACTACCTTCAGGCTATTGTTTTTCAGGCCAACATCCAGTATTTTGGTGCTATTTGTGTGATCTTGATATTATTTGGCTATGTTAAGGGTTAATGCCTTGGCTAACACCACTTGACTAATCAGAAACATTCTTGGGGCTACATTATATGTTGTATGTAACATTGTGAAATATTTAATGTCCATGAACTATCACATGGGTTCACTTGGGAGAGAGATGAACTAGGCAAAGAAGCTTTTGAACAAGCTTTGGTGGCCCTCATGAGGCAATTGGATTGTAGACAAATGCATATGGAGATCATCCATGAGGAGGCCGATCTGATCACTGAGTGCACTTCCCATCCTCATAAGAAATAATTACTTGATGGTTAGGTGGAAGTATGGCAGGAAGGAGCTATGGGCTGGGTGGAATGGCTCCCACCTATGGGCAACAAAACTCACCAGATGCTGAAATCTTATTTCCTTAGTTGTTGACTAATATGTTATAATGTCAATTTTGTTTATAAATATGTACAATAGTTGTAATCCCTATTTTTATGGAGGTGCACGTTAATTGTGTATTTTGTATATGCACCTTCTATTGGTGCCCCGACGACTGCTGAACTCAGCCTTTTTGCTGAAGCTATGTAATGCTTTTTTAATATTTAATGTGGGATCTCACATTGAGAAAATAAATTTAATTTAGATATTGGATAAATATTAATAAAGTGATACAATTATGGGGTCAATTATTTTTTAATCTCATAATATTAGTCACATGGTCATATATAAGACCACTTGGTAGTTTTGTGTGAGCTTGTTCTTATAAAAATAAATATAAGGGTAGTTATCTAAGGCTGGCTAGTTGGTGTTTTGAATCATTTTTGAAAGAGTGCAAATGTGAAGCATAATATGGGATGTGTGTAGTCATGGTTGGACACATGGGGGATGCACTCAAGAGGTTTGATGTTTCAAAAGTGTTCATGGAGGCTTTGAATATATATTATAATTTTTACTTTAAATAATATATTTGAAGTGGATAATTTTTAAAGTTGAGTTTTTTCCTGTATGAGGGTTTTCCCTAGGTATATTTTATTGGCATTTGACTGAACTGAAAAATGATTGATTGGTGAATGTGATGAAGAGACCGAGATTTATGTTTGATGACTAAGTTTTGTGTTGTCATTAATGGAAAACATGTTTTTGTAGTCATCTAAGTCTTAGAATCCAACCAGTAAGGCTTAACCAGTACAAAAGATAGTTTAACAGAGAACCAGTAATTAGGACTTCAACTAGTAAACAGTGAATAGAGTTGAATTCTAACAACTGGTACAGGTGATTCATGAAGATTTAGATGATGCGATTTAAAAAAAATTATGGATATATGCATTTGGATCTATTTTAATGATCGCATTGGCAGATTCAACTAGATAAGTGAGATTTGATGAACACAACAGGCATTTTGATGAACAATTAACCAGTAGTAATAAACACACTTTAATCGGTAAACTAGTACAAGTATTGTCTTATTTTTTATTTCTTATGTTGGTGGCCGAAATAAGTAAGGTGTGTAATGTAAGAATTAATAGATTCATTGAACCTAGGAAATTGTTCCAAGGTTGCAGCTGACTAAGAGATGTTTGTAAAAAAGTGTGATGAGGTATAAAGTTGGTGTGCATATGTAAGAGTGAGAGATCATTAGAAAAGGATGCAAATTTGATTGTGCGGTGATTATTGAAGCTTTGTATTGATGTTTTGTTGAATTTTTGGGGATCTGAAGTATATCTTATCAGACACAGAGGTGTTACATGAAGATCATTTAAGTGTTGTTTTCCTAACAGTTTGCACCAATAAAATCCCCTAACCGAGTAGGTCCTAACATGGCTTAATTTGTAAATCCCCTAAAAGGGTAGCTCTATATAAGAGTCTTAAATCCTCTTGAGAGGTTGATCCTAATAGGTCAAAGCTCCTAATAGGGCTAATCATTTAAATTACTTAACTAGGTGACTCCTAACTGAGTCTTCTCCTAACAGGGCATATTTGTAAGACCTTAACCGGTAAAGATTTATATTCCATAGATAGTTAATCTTGTGGGTATTAACTCCCATCGTGGTTTTTCTCTTCTGGGTTTCCACGTATAAATATCTTGTATTATGTGTAATTTTTATTGGGCATTTGGTTATGTGGTGATGTTTATCTTATGTTTATTAAGTTTTAAGTTGTTTAAGCTGGTGATCAAATTGATATTGTTTATGCTTGCACTGATTCACCCCTGGTATGCTATAAGAATCAGAGGACCACTTGACATGGACAAATTGAGCTCAACTGAGTTGATGGAGATTTCCACTTCCATGCAATCTCGGGCCAAGAAAAAGAGTATTAAAGAACAACAGAAGGAGGCAGAAACAATAACGAGTATAGTTGAAATTTTGTCAAGTCTCCTACCAGAGATTGATATAGATAATTTTCTTACCCCTATTGATAAGATTGGACTCGTTGTTGATATCGAAGGTGGAAATATTGTAGAGAGCCTATAAATAATTTGAAGCTATCCTTGCAACACCAGAGATGAGCACAATTGACATTGTGGAGGAGCCTGTTGGATAGACAAAGACACATGTGGAGATAACCGACACTATTTTGGAGACATGGCATAATGATTTGAAACAATTACATTCTCATTTTAGTGATGCTTTTTTGAAGATTGCATTGTAAAGACAATTAAAATCCTAGATCTATATATACTGTGCAATTTTGAGGCAAATGTTGATGTAACATGTATTTATATTTCATTTATTTAGTTCTTTGTTTGGAATTGTTGTCAAAGGGGGACTAATAGTTGAAGAGTCTGTCAAAATTTTGTATGTAAAAGTAAAGCGGGAGTAGTAGTATAAGTCTTTTGTAAGTCTTTTATTTTTGTAATAGCATGAAATTTCTAAGGGGGAGTATATGTCATGAAGTCAATTTTTGTATTGCACACTTAGTTAACAAATTTTTTCTTAAGTGTAGCCATCAATGCCAAAGGGGGAGAATGTTGACATTTGACTGAACCAAAAAATGATTGATTGGTGAATGTGATGAAGAGATTGAGATTCATATTTGATGAGTAATTTATGTGTTGTCAGTGATGAAAATAATTTTTTTGTAGTCATCTATGTCTTGGAAGCCAACTGGTAATGCTTAACTGGTACATAAGATAATTTAATAGAGAATCAATAATTAGAACTTCAATGGGTAAACAATGAACAAAGTTTCATTTTGACAACCGGTACAAGTGATTCATGAAGAGTTGGATGATATGGTTTTAAAGAAATGATAGAGATAGGTATTTTGAGCTATATTCATAAATGCATTAGCATATTCAATTAGACAAGTGAGATTTGATGAACAGAGCAGGAATTTTGATGAACACTTAACAGGTAGTGATAAAGACACTTAAATTGGTAAAATGGTACAGGTTTTGTCTTGTTTTTTATTTCTTATGCCAATGGCCAACATAAGTAAGGCATGTAATGTAAGAATGACTAGATTCATTGAACCTATGAATTTGTTCCAAGGTTGTAGCCGACTAAGAGATGTTTATAAAAAGTGTGATGAGGTATCAAATCGGTGTGTGTATGTAAGAGTGAAAGAGCATTAGAAAAGGATACAAATTTGATATGTGGAATTTTCATGTATAAATATATTGTGTTATGTGGAATTTGTTTTATTGGGTACTAGATTATGAGATGGGATTCCTCTTATGTTTGTTAAGTTTTAATTTGTTTAAGTTGGTGATCAGATTTATATTGTTTATGCTTGCACTTATTCACCCACTCTTAGTGCCTTATAAGTTCATCATATTTTATTTCATCTTTGATGTAATGTTCATCAATGCCTTATAAGTTCATCATATTTTGTTTCATCTTTGATATAATGTTGTCTATTCAATTGCATGCAAATTTTGAATACTTGTTTACATAGATCTCTCTTTTCGGTAATGTACAAATTTTCATTACATGGTTGCAAGTTTCCTTTTAGTTTGGTATTAAAAAATTGCATGGAAATAGTATAGACATGAAAATATATGAGAGTTTTTTAAAGGCATTTTAATACATATCTGAGTGTTTTGGATTTTTTGTTATAATTGGTTGGCTATAGATTTATGGGTTTGAAAAATATTTAGTCAAAAGGGATCTTGAATGTACTTTCTTATTAGGATTTTGTCAATAAAGGTTTTCAGATAACACTCTGGGACAAAATAGACCTTACTATTGGATAGAGGCTGACCAAGAGATGAAATGATATAATATTTAATTCATTTCTAAAAAGGTTAAAGAAAGAAAATAATTGTTCCGTTCCTAGCCCAAGTTGTATTTTCCAAACCAAAGGTAGTCATTTGAAAAATAAATAAAAAAATATTTATGGTAGTTTTAAAATATTTGCTATTTGAAATAATGAAAAATAAATAAAAACTCTATATAAGGGTATAGATCAATATCAAAAAGTGGTAGGTACTATTCGTTTCTACCACCATATGTAATCTACATCATTTTTCACCATAGGTCCTATTGGTCAATGGGTTTTGTGATTCCAACTCATAGTCTGATGGGGTCCCCTATCCCCCAAATACTATTCAACTTCTTAAAACAAAAAATATAAAATGTAAAGAATCACTAATTTAAATAAAATAAAAACAATTTTTTTATCAAAAAAATAGTAGTACTTAGCTATTAGTTTTCCATTGGTGCATAAACACTTCCAATTGTTCTACTTGGGGTTTAATTTTGTACACTCTATATAGGAAAATTGGCAATTTATTAAAATAGATATAACTTTCATCCAATTTTAATATTTTTAATATCTTATAGTCAATATAAATATCTCTTTGAGTACTATATAGTAGTACAAGTTTGGTTCCGTAATTTTATTATTCCAATTGGTTTCTGGGGTCTCAAATCCAAATGTTCTTGGGTACATAATCTTGAGTATACATAACCATTTTTAAAATCTCAAATAGGTGTTGAAGATAATAAGTAGTATTATTCATAACTTGATGTTGTTAGTTTCTTAGTTTGATGAGTAGAGATAGCCAAGAACTTGTTTGATCAATTGTAGGTGCCTAAGATTGAGGGTGTGATTGTGTGAGCATCCAGGCGAGTCAACAAGAAAAAAAAAATGAGGGCTTACTTTTTTTCACATGACATTCATGGAAGTTCAACTGATTCTTAAATTTGGTACTAGATAGTAATTTTTTACAGGTGTTTTTAGTTGGACTTTAATGGTGATAGATATATAGGTTGTCTTTGATGTTGAAGATATTATTGGACATGGATTTAGGAATATATTCTCATACGGGTGATGGTTGTTAGAAATTACACTTTTTAATTGGCATGACATAATCAAGTTTGTCTTGGTTTGGTGGTGATTTGGTTTGATGTTAGGAGGTTGTTTCTTATCTCTTGAATTCTTTATTGGTTCCTTCATTGTGGTGCTTGGATGGGGAGAGCTATTTGGAAAATCAGATCTAAGGTTGATTTGGTGTTTATATCATGTGGTCTATATGATTATTCTCTTAAATAATCTCATTTTATAGGCTACTAATTTGATGATAAGTTTTCATGTATCCGTATTTTGATATATGAATTATGTAGCTATGTGAGTAGGCATGTTGGTACACAACTAAAACAAAACATGAAGTCAGGACACAATACCATGTTGCCATCAATGACAAAATAGTGAAACCAACCAATTGAGTGTCAATTAAAAACAATCTCCCCCTTTGGCATTGATGACAACGCTCATGTGAAAAATGGTCAAGGTTTCATCTGTCGGTTTCATCTTGCCTACTCCCCCTGAGTTGAATATTCATTAATGCAAAATAATCCATACTCCATATCTCCCCCTAATGTATTAAAAATTTTCTATTATTTTTCACATCTATATCACTCCCCCTTTGACATCAATGCCATAAAAAAGTCTAAAAAGAATGTCAATGATTCAAAAATTTATACAATGAATATCCCAAAAATATCTTATCGAAGCTTAACATATTTTAAAATTTTCGGATAAGCCTTTCCCAATATCTCAAGATAAGTATCCCAACTAGTTTTAAAAGTACCTTAAATAGATACAAGTCCATTTAATATATGTTCAAAAGATTCTTTCTCATTTAGCTCTATCGGTGTGGGCTTTCCCACCATATCCACACATTCTTTCTTATGTACACTGAGTGAATTCAACTAGGGACTCACTAAGCCTCTTAGAATTCTGGCTCTTCTTATAATTTTGTCTTTTTCCTTCTCAAGAGAAGAAATTTGGTTTTCCAAAATCAAAATTTGACCATCAATGGATGTAGTCAATGATGTCAATCTATCAAAAGAATTAGCTATATTTGTAATTTTCTCCTGAAGTTCTTTTATTTTCTTGTCCACATTGACTATAAGAATATCAATAATACAACAAATGCTATAAATATTTGTACTCTTCTTTATAGAATTATCTATCAGTTTTAGTTTTTCATCAATTTTCTTCTCAGATTGAATCAGCTAATCAAATGCAACTATCTTACCCTGAGTGAACCTCTCTAGTCCTTGTCGGTTTGAAATCTATTGTAAGGATTGAAAATCCTTTGAAATATGCTCAGTAATTATTTTAACCTTTCCAAATGGGCTCGCTTCATTGTCAATCTTGCATTCCGAGACTAGTTTGTGTAAAACAGTGATTGATCGATCAATAATCCCTTTATCCATAGATCCCTCCTTCATTAGTTTTTGTGTTACCATCATCATCAATTCAACAGGATTCATCTTTGTTATGTTTTTCTTTTCAACCTATGAGGTGTCAATTGATAACAATGATGGACCAACTACAAGTTCCCTGCCAGATTCCCCTTTCTTCTCATTTGATGATTTATCCTTTATAGCTTCCTCACTTACATCGGTGGCTTCGCCACTTGGTGGAGTCTCCGTAACTGCTGGTTTTTTTTGTAGGAATCATAAACTCAACCTGTACATTTGTATCCTTAGGACTGATATCTCAATATAAGTATCTTGTACATAATCAGCCTTTTCACTCTTTGTATTAGCTAGTATCTTAATATTTTTCTATATACTAGTATCTACGGGGGGCTTGATTTCCAAGTTATCTTAATATTTTTCAAAACTAAGGGTGAATTACCCATAATCCCCTTTCCTTTTCCTTCAACTGGGGTGTCTATAGTGTATGTATTTGATTATGATAAAGTAAAAAATCCTGTATTCTCTTCAAAGAACTTAACCCATGCCTTTTGAGTCCTTTATTATTTCATTTACCCTTCCTAGCATTAGACTAGTTATTATATGTTTTCAATTAATTTTGTTTTTTATCTTCCACCTCAAGTGTCCTTTCCATTTCCTCTAGGGCAATAGTAACACAAACAAAAAATAACCCTTGAATTTTAATATGCTTATCTTCTTTCACAGTTGAGAGTCTTCTAGCATCTAACATATTATACAATTCAGTCGGTATTTGGTTTTCAATTTCTATTAAAGATTTCTTATAAATATCCAAATATAATAAGACTACTTCCTCTACCTCTCTTTTCTCATCATCCTCTAATTTTTCATAATAAAACTGTACATTCTTTGATATGCCATCCTTAGTGATTTCATCTATTAATTTTGCACAAGGTTTAGGTGGAACATTACCAGATTGAATAGCTATATCAGTTTCATTCTTCTCCTTTCTCTTTGTAGTACCAGATGCAGTTGAAGGTGTTGCCTTTGGTTCTTGCTTCTGTGTTATTATTTTGAGTGTAACCTTACTAACTAGTTTCCTTTTAGCTTCTACTTTTGTTTCCTCTATTTTCTTCCTAATAACCCTCTTGAATGCCAAGTGTGTGTCATCCTCAGATTCAAACTCTGCAGTAACAGATTCAATGTATACTTTTGGATTCTTCCTCTTCCCACCTTTCTCCGGGACAACATCAATTAATGCTTTGATGTCCAGTGAGACCTTCTCAGCAAATTTGCTTGCTTGTCCTTCCCATTTCTCTCTCTTCTTTCAATTGAACTCTGTTTCAACCTCACATGTTTTCTGTTGTTCAGTTCCATAGGGTATCTTTGCCTCATCAATAGGTGCATCAATCAACATTTTCTCATAAGCATCAAGAATCAATGAATCCACTTCATAGCCCATTTATTTAATCTAAACCTTCTAGGGCTTAGCATATGTTAGTTGAATATTTTTCTAGAATACGCTTAGGAACCCTTACCCTAGACTTTATAGATTTCTAGAATTCTTTTAAATATCCCTATACCTTATCATCTCTCTGACGTCCTAAACCAGTAATTGAATATTTCAATTGTCTCCCTACCGGGATGTCAAATTTCCATTGTCTTTTACCAAAACTAGGTGTATCATTCACGAAAAACAACAATAAATAGACTATCAAGTTTTCATACTGAAAGGTTCCCTTCTTTTCTCCCTTAATGTTTTGTAGGTTTATTAATAACACATCTAACATCCAACCGCATAGATCCAATTTCATAATTTCTCTCATCATTTTGTATGCAACCAAAATGCATGAATTGGAAACAAAATTCTATCAATTTGACTGAGTTACCTTATACCTGATGATCATGCTATCGAATCTGACGTCCATGTCAATAATAGTGCATACTCTCATAGATCTTCTGTCTGATGTCACACCGGTAATTTTGTTCATGAAATCATTTGAAACCTTCTTATCTAGATGTTTCCCAAGAGATGGTAAACTGGTAATTGCCCTAATGACTTCCTTGGTGATCTTGTTAGGTGTATCTAACTAGATAAATTCCCCATTTACTCTACTCAAAATATACCTAATCATCTCATCTTCAATGTGTTTGTATGCCGGTTTGATCTTTCCAAATTCTCCAATCAGCTCACTCATGTACATGCCCTTAATTTCTTATGTTCTTAAGTCCTCAATGTGACAACGTATGTATGTCCTAACATCTTCAACATACACAACTCCCTTTGGAACAAGAGAAAATGCTCCAACTGAATCTACCAGGGTAGCCACATCTGCATACCACTTGAAAATTAGCTTCGGGGGGTCCTTGATCTCTACTATAGTTGGGTTTACAACAAAGATAGGAATAGAAGATGGTCCCACTTCCATGCTTAAAGATAAATACCTATTGATCATTTTTTATAAAAACCCTTAACAAATTCTTCCAATCATCAGTGAAATCACTCAAGTAGAAATCTAATTTCTTTGAAATGCCTTTGAGTGCTCTTAATTGCTCTTGATCACTCTGAAATTTATTTGAATGCAAGGTGATCAATAATGAAGTGAGTTAGACCTTTTAACCTCCATGAAAAACCCTAATCTTCCATTGACATAAATGACCGTCGTTTAAAGACATCCAATTTCGAATAGAATATATCCATGCCGGATAAACATCTCTAATGTTTGGAACATCTTCCAAAACCTCTTCCCGGGGTATATACAGCATCTTCATGAATTTTCCCTACCCCTAAGATATCTGCCTCAATTACTGGATGAGATATCTTCCGTTGCATAGGCAACCTCCTCTGTCGGATAAGTAACTAGGATATTTCTATCTGATGGTTATTATTTTGTTTTCCTAACCCATCTCTGAGTATGATCTTGCCAGATTTCACTAACCTTCTCTTTCCCTTTCTCATTTGATCCTCGATTACTAACCGGTAGATTTCTGCTTCTACAAAATTTTAGCTATATGTCCAACCTCATTACATGCATAACATGCAACACTGTTGCTTTGAATTGCCTTGCTAAAATTGGTTAAATTGCTTGACCTGCACTGATTAGCCATATTTCCAAACTTTCCACATGCATAACATTTGACATTCATTCTACAATCTTCTATCTTATGACCATACTTATTGCATTTAGATCATTTACCAGGAGCAGAATCAAAGTTTTGATTTGCTCTGTTTTTACATTATCTAGCCATGTGACCAAATCTATTGCAAACAAAACATCTACCATTTAATTTAGAAGCATTAAATTGCCTTACCAGTGCCTTATGGTTTTGATCTTCATTAAGAGTTCCAAAACTCTTTCTTTGCTCAAATCCAAGTCCATTGGAATCTCCAATCTACCTTTGTCTCTTCAACAAATCATCTAGCTATGCTGAACTAATCTTGAATTTTTCTTTATACTCACATGCAATAGTTAAATATTCTCTCAGAATTATCATTTGTCTCTGAAGCTCTTGTTCATTACTCTAGGATTGTACTAAATCAGTTCTCAACATATCATTTTCACGAACCAACCTCCCACATTCTTCAAATTTGTTCTTCAGGGATACAACAAGATTTTCTTCCTTTTTCTTCTAGTCCTCAATCTCCTTTGACATCCTCATAGTTATAACTTGCATTTCAGTTTTCATAACCATGTTCTCCTAACTTAATTTCTGACATTGTTCCTTAAATGAATCTTTCTCTTCATCATCCCAACTTTGCAAAAGTTCCTTTCTCTTAGCCTAAACAAATGATAACCTCTCTTGTAGGACAATAATGAATTATTTAGCAGAATTCAATTTATCTTGTAGCTTTAAATTCTTCAACCTTTCAGCATCATAATCTTCAAGTGCCATCTCAAGTTGCTTCTCTAAGGTCATGTCCATGGATTTCAAATTCATGATATTCCTCAAGTTGTTAAACTTCCTCTGAGGCACAAGGCTCTGATACCAATTGTTGGAATCTAATAACACTGAGAGGGGGAGTGAATCAGTGTTATACCAAAATGATCAATTTTAGCCTTATTAAAATATGCATACACCAACCGGTATACCGGTACATACAGAATTGAAAGAAGTAAAGAAACCAATAAGACAATCATATAAATGAGAATCATAACACACATAATTATACGTGAAAAACCTCAAATGGGAAAAAATATGGTGGGATTTGTGACCCACAATATCAATTCACTAGCCATATGAAGATATATTAAAAAATATGAGGGGCCTGCACCTGCAAGAAGGCTTACAACCTAGAGAACATTGCTCAATCACAAAAAGGAGTCTCACTAATTATATATAAATCTAGACTACAATTCAAAGAAGTGATGAATTATTAAGATAACATCTTCTATGCCTGAATACAGTTCCGGTTTAAGCTCTATCTGTTCCGGTCTGAAACCCTAAACCATTTACTGGAATAACCCTTACATAAATATCCACACATACATATAATCTCTTTGATATATTTCACATCATATTACATTCGCATATCCATAATCTCCTATATAAAAAATGATCTAGTCCAACTGACCTATATACCTTATGCAATTTTCATGCCTTATGTCAGCTTACATAGATAATTATAATATTAAATTACATGTGGGCTAGATAACTTAAATACATGAATATCAATATCAATTATCGATGTTGGATCCAAAAGATTTCGACCTCCAATATTGATAACCATATTGTAAACCATGTCGGCCTCCAATACCAATAACCAAAGAAATACTTATGTCCTACTAGTGCCGGTGTCGGTGCCAGTGTAGTATCCATGAAATGCCTACCAGTACACAATTGAACCAAAACATGAAACCAGAACACAATACCATGTTTCCATCAATGACAACATAGTGAAACCAACCAATTGAGTGTCAATTGCCAACATTAACCTCTTAATTTTGTAAATTTTGTTTACAAATTGAATAAGACAATTAGGAAATTGAATTTGATAAACAAAACACTTTTTAGATCTAAGATAGCCGCTACAATAAATTTTTACAAATTACAAGTTCAATTTTAATTTTAAAAGCTAGGGTTTTGAATGATTTAACCACTAATTTTGTAGAAATTTAAACTTGCAAATGAAAAATATACAAATTTGTTCAAAGGAAAGCATGCAAGATGTCAGGTTCACCAAAATGTAATGTGGTGAAATGTGAATGAGAGATCAAGAGGAAAGCTACCCTTTCCCTCCAAGGACAGATGAGATTTTCACTATAGATTTCTCCTTAAACACTTTTCACCTAGTTACATTCAGAAGAGGAGAGGAGAATTCACTAGATTCAACCTTCAATGATAAAGATTGAATTCTGAATGAAATGAGAATGATGATTTGATCCTCTCTTCCTTATTTGAAACATAAAGATTGATTCAATTATGTAGTGCAAAAGTGACAAAGAACTGATTATAACTTAAGATTGGAATATGGGATGAAGTTGTGCACCTGGATCTAGCAATAATATGTTGAGACAAAGTTGCCTTGCGAATTTGAGGAAAAGTTTCTTGGATCATGGCGAGAATGTACACGGTCCTCCAAAAAATTTGTGAAACAAAAAGGGTTTTTCTGCTCTGCTAATGGAGCCCAAATCCAAAAGTATAGTTGCGCACATGGAACCTACACACAAAAAATAGATTAAAATGGGTTGGGATTGGGGGTTTACCTTCAGGTCAAACCCTAGTTTTGGAATTAACCAAGTAATTAAAGAAAGTACTTGCAAGTAGATGTAAATGAAATACTGAATTGTAAATCATGTCAAGGGAGATTGTAGTAGCAATGTTGATGGAAATGCTTGTTTGGAATTGAATATTGGAATCAATCTACTCTTCAATGGTTGAATCCTTGACTTGAATACCACACCTAGTCTTGAAGGGAGACTTGAGATGTTGAATGCTTGGAAGGAATGCTTGAATTCTTGAATGCTTGATTGCTTATGCCACTTGATTAATTATTGCAACTTTTTCCAACTTATTGAGCTTATACAAATGAGAGGACAAATGCCCCTTTAATACATATTAATGAATTTGATTTTCATCATAGGTCGATGTCGAGGAAGTTTTATTTATCATTCATTGCATAGCCCACAATGCATTCTCTAAAAAGGTCCTTCTCCAAAGTAGGACGAGGATAGGGACATCGCCATGCCTTTCATAGGTGGGACAGGGGCACCATTCCCCTGTCTTACCCCTTTCTCCAGGGCACAATGTGGAAATGGTGATGTAGAGGCCAAGGGAGACGCTGATTTCGATGGTTGAGTAGTCTCTGGTCTCTGTTTAGGCTAGAGAATTCGATCTCCCATGCATTAGGATCCTAATGTAGTTAAAAATTGCTAGGGCCATAATTTTATGACACTACAACTTCTTTGAAAGAGAAAGAGAAGGAAATAAAGAACTCAAGTCTTGTGATGAGTTGCAGTGTTGAGAAGAAGGATGCAAAAGTTATACTGGATGATGACATGAATTTGAAGAAGGATCCTTTACTGGATGATGACATGAATTTGAAGAAGGATCCTTTGGATGGGTTTATTAACAAAATGGTATTAGTTGGCAGTGAATTTAGATTTTTGGTGGCAGATAAGATGAGTTCTAGTGGAAGGAATAGATCAGATATGTAGAAGAAAGATGGTGGTAGTAAGAGACAATGTGTAGGTATGAAGTAATGAAAAAGGGGAGAAGAGGAAAAGAAGTTGGGGAATTCAACTGAGTTATTGAAAGGGGTAAAGACGATGAAATTTGTAGACAAAGATGGCATTTGGATCAGAAATGGGGATGGGGTCTATATTCTAAATCCTTTTCGATGTTCATGAGTTGCCTCTCATGGAAAATATTTTTCCACCTAGGGTGTCTGATGCAGGAACATCCCTAGTTGTGGAGCAATCTTGCATCAACCAAAAATATTTTTTCTTTTCAGTTGTTCTTGTTTTGTGTTACTTCCTGAATTTGCTATTAGTTCTTCATTTTTTGCTGAAGATCGGATTCTTGGCTTCCAGATGTGTTCCTATTTCTTTTTGTATATTTCCTATTCATTTGGACTCTTTTCCAGCAAGTTATTGCTTTAAGATTGGTTGTTTCCTAGTTCTAGAGTAGTTTTGAGTTTAACAACTTGTTGAAGATTTTTTCTCTTGCAGAGCAATTTCTTGACTTACGGATCTAAGTGGCATTGTGCACGATGTTCATAGACCCTTGGCCAACCTTCCTTGGTGGTCTTCACTTCTTTATTATCTTTGGTAGAAGTGATCTTTATGCTTTGTGTCCGACCTCTTTTACACATTTCATTTTTTAATTTTTGGAGAATGTGATCTCTTGTGGTCGACCTAGATGTGTTCCAGATTCTATTTATATTGTTGTAATTGATCCTTAGAGGAGCAATGAAATATTGTATGAGAATGATTTATATATTATGTTGTTTGGATACCTCTTTGAGGTTCCAATATATTGAAATATGAAATGTAAGTTGTTCTAGGACTGTAAGTCTACATATATAATGGATGTTCTCGAACATTTTATGATGAAACTATAATGTTGCAGATATTTGAATCAAAAATTTTCTCTATGTTTTGTTTTTTCTTCTGTTGTGTTAAACTTGCTACGTGATCTAGACTATTCTATTTTAGGACCCTTTGGATTATGGCTACATCAGAGATGGAGGTTGTGTGTAAGAATTTTCTATCCCTTGAGTTGTGTCTAGTATATATTTTTTTCTTATTGATTTGTGGATAATATATTGGGTGGATTTTTTAATGTCATGTTTTTCTTCCAAAAGGGAAATTTCCCCATGTAAATCACTATGTTGTGGTATGCATGCCTTTTATGCTTATTTTTGTTAGGTTTTTGTAACTACTGTAAAGATATGTGAAATTTTTACATTACCCTCCTCTCAATATTATTGTAGAATGTTGTTCTACTACTTAACTTCCATACAAATGCGAGACAATAAATGGTCCTAAAATGCTTAAGGGAATGAAAAATCAAAATGAGTGAAAAAGAGAGTGTAAAAGTGGACTTATCATTAAAGGGGTACAATTTATAACATGGTCTAAAAAGGTATACAATACCTTATCCCAACACCATCAAGTCAAAGTTCCTCAATAAGGCTTATATTATTGTTAGGCATTGAAGGATAAGAAAATAAATTATAAATACAATGAACATGAGAATCAAAAAATTATTTACCAAGATGCGAGTTAGAAACTCTTGAAGGATGGTGATGTGAAGGATATGTGTCCAAAGACTCAACATGAGTTTTAGAACAACAATAACTCTGTATGATATCAACATGCCTACAAATCATCTAGATTTAAAGAAATAATATTATCTTGAAATCTTCAATATATGTACTATTACTATGTATGTTGGTTTCATGTAGAGGTGATTCACATTATAAATCTTTTCTTACTATATGCTCGTCATTGTTACAAGGCATATGATCATCATGGAATGTGTCAATAAAGGAACTTAGAATCATATCTAATAGCATAGGATAGACACTAATCAAGTCAATGAATGATGGAAGAGATGAAATATGGCGGAGTGAAATCTCCATAGAGAAGACACTCACATCCATAGTATAAAATTATATTTGTATATGAACAATAGATGTATCATATGATATGAGAGATATGCCAAAATTTAAAATAAATTAATGCAACTTAGTGAGGGAAAAATATCTAATAAGTTCCATAATGATGGGATATTAAAGATAAATCACTATGAATTTGCTAACCCTAAGGGAAATATATAAGCATATAAAAATAAAAAACCTAGACATATCTAGATATTAATGAAAAATAGAATTATATTAGACTCAGAAATATTTATTAGAAATATTAAAGGTAAAATAAGGTTGTGGAGGATCAATTGAGTTCTCCAAATGTAAAGAACAAGAAAATTTTCTTAAGTTTAATCTAGGCAAATTCAAATAAATGAATAGACAGAAACATAGTTTACCCAAACTAATAAATGATGCTACTAGGCAAGGTTGATAATCTAAAAATTAATCAATAGAATTGAATATTAAATAAGTATACTTATCTCTAAAAAATGAATACATAGATAAATGTTAGGATCTGAAAAAATAGATTTGACATCAATAGTTGCCTTGAAAATAAAAAATATTTGTTGAAAATATGTAGTGACAAGTTTATGGATTAGGGACAAATCCATGATTATGGATCTATATTGCACTTCCAAACTTGTAGTATATAATATGTTGACCATTTTTCTTCACTTTACATCATGTGTCTTCTCTTTATGCATGGTTAATACATATGAATTGTCAATATTTATAAATACCTTACCTATCTCAAGGGGACACGTTCTCCTTGGTCAATATGTATAAATAATTGAAAAAACCAATCTCTAATCCTACATATGGTCTTATGATGCTTGTGTAGAACAAAAGTCATTTTTGTATGTATATTAAAAAAGTGAGAATCCAAATAATAATCAGATAATGCTTTAGATGTGGAGATGATTCAAATGAATGCATCAAATTTCTCTAAATACAAGGACATAGTAGTACACTGTTCAAATTTATGTTTAATTCAAAAAAATATTCAAGTTGACAATTAATTAAATTTGAATTCTGCTGGACAAGTTTTGTATTTTGACAATGTTCCAATGCTTACAAATTTGTTTTAAAATAAAAAAAAAGTTAAATAAGAATGAATAATTCTATAAAAATATATGTAAAAGATAGATTGATGGTATAAAGAATGAGATGATTTTTAAAAAAAATATCATTTAGAATTAAATGAGAAACGACGTGGACATACAAATTTCACGTTACAACTATTTGAATATTTTTATAGATTATTTCCCAGTGATATGCGGGCACAATAAATCGAACGCCGATATCCCTTACTCTATATCTTAGATAGAACCATATACATGTTCCCCTGATTTTATCTATGCTACCACCTTTCACAAGATTCTATTCAGTTGTAAGAATTAGTTTGGTTGGTTACTATCATAGCAGTTCTTTATCTTTTATAGAACCATATATATATGTAAATATGTTCCGCTGATCATATCTGATGAACGTATCTTATTGGGTAGCTTTAGAGAAGAAACTAAAGATGCAGATATTCGTGAAGACCCTGACAGGAAAAACAATCACCCTTGAGGTTGAGAGCAGCGATACCATCGACAATGTCAAGGCAAAAATTCAAGTAGGTGTTATTTTGCGTGCACATTTATCGAATTAGGTTTTCTCAATTTCCTATCTCTTATCGAAGATGGGTTTTTTATTATAGTAATGGATTTTGTATGTTGAGTGCTGTAATTGATTGTGATGTTCCAGGACAAGGAGGGTATCCCACCAGATCAGCAGCGGTTGATATTTGCTGGGAAACAGTTGGAAGATGGACGAACTCTTGCGGATTATAATATCCAGAAGGAATCAACGCTGCATCTGGTGTTGAGGTTAAGGGGAGGCCTTTCCATCAAGGTGAAAACCCTTACTGGAAAAGAGGTAGAGATCGATATCGAACCCACTGATACCATCGAGCGGATCAAAGAGTTGGTCGACCAAAGGGAAGGAATACCGCCCCTACAGCAAAAGTAAGTAGTTATTCACGTTGTTTTTTAGATTTTATTGTACCCCTAGTTCGTGATTTGCTTTGATGTGTTCGGATAAAGATCTGTGTTATTCGTAGGGTTGTTTGAAACCTAATTGTTCCAATATTTTTATCGAACCATCCTTTTTCCCTATATTTTATTTTTTTCAACAAGAAAGATTCATAATTCCACAAATATAACGCTTATCCAACCTCAAAATCATAAAAGAGTTATCCATCCTGATAATTGCAGCTTCCTGTACTGAGAGAATAGAAAGACGTAAGCCATATATATGCCTGTGTCAAGGTGTTGAAACAACAAAATACTTTTACTGATTTCCATGATTAATATTGTCCTGCAGGCTCATCTATGGGGGAAAACAACTGAACGATGAAAAAACGGTCGAAGATTATGGTTTAGAGGGAGGTTCTGTTCTCCATCTTGTGCTGGCATTGCGCGGCGGCTGTTAATACATTTGTTTAGAGCTAAGCAGCAGTGATAGTTGTCATTCTTCTGTAAGCAGCTGTTATTCTTCTATACTCCTGTTACTTGTTGAAAGAGAGCAAATATGAATAAAGGCATCTATGCCATTTTGCTCCATGATTTTTTCCTGTCAACAATCTTATATCTACAAATTTTCCCTCCCGATGTTTGATTTCCGTATCTGCTTGGCAATGAAGAAATTGATGAATATAAATACAAACATTCGTTTTGTTCTTTATGATGTTTTATTGAGATAGTACTGCATTATTGTAAATGGAGTTTGATTGTCATGGTTTATATTATTATATGGGTAGGGTAGTTTATGTTGTAAATTTCGAATGGTTTCGATATTAGTTAGCAGGGTTAACAGAATACTGTAATTTTTGTTGATATACTGTTGAAAAAGTTGTGTAGAGAGGCTTTAAAACTAATAATCAGAGACTGGAGTTGATTCTATGATGCAGGGTAAGCGGAATACTGTAAATTTTTGTTGATATACTGATGAAAATAATTGTAGAGTAGGGTTCAAAGCTGAAAATCAGACTGTAATTGTATCGGTTTTTTCTATAATAATAGAATCTGAAATATTTACCTATAAAAAAAGCTCTATAGCCATCTTAATTTCACGTTGAATTGAAGTGTGGATCATATAATCTCATGCCCAAATAAATCCAGACCAAGTATGGTATACACTGAATGGAGATGCACTTAATAGAAACACTTAATCTAGGTGCACTACTGTTTTGGCATTAGTATTTATTGATGAATGTCTTTTGCACAAAAACATTATTTTCTCTATCGTTAGTACATTTTTTTTTTAACATAGAATGACTGCAATGCATTGCACAAAATGTTATTCACATTTTAGAATCACGACACTTGAAAGTTTACTTATATCTAAATTGAGATATTTTAGTAGAGACAACAACTATGAACCACTTTCAATGAGAAACTCCTCACATGAAGTGCAAGAGTAGGGCTCTTTTCTAATAGTAGCAATAGGCACACACCTCAATAGAGTTCTTAGAGAATTCACCGTTGCCAACACTTCCAACAACCACACCATTGTTCTAAGTTTTCTACAAACTAGGACGACTTCAGTACTTCAACTTGTAAGCTTTCATCACAATAAGACAATATTCCTTTGAAACCCTAGGAGCCTTACAAAGAGTATCAATCAGGGTCAAAGGGATAGTTACCCCTCTCGACATCATACAATTTTAGGCAGAGAAAAGTAGAAAAGTAGAAATCATCTCTTGAGGACTTGCCCAAGGTCACCCGATTGAGAATCAGATAAGTTTGTCAATGACATTCCTCTACACCTCCATCCACAACTCGAAGAGGAAAATTTCACTTTTCCACAACTCCAAGAGGAAAATTCCTCTTTTCAAAAACTAAATGCTTTCCTCTACCCCTCCAGCCATAGTTCCATGAAGGAATCATCCTCATCATCCACATACGGGCTAGTTCATCGACCAATGGATTCTCCATTGTAATTTTTCCATATCCTTCATTCGTTGTATTCTCCCTCCCACTATATAGAAATTTCACAAACTTTTTATTGACTCTACACATGCTCTCTCTTGTGTTTGCCTCTCCATGATCCTCTGCTCACCGATTCAAATTTGGGGGTAATAAATTTCAAATTTTTACATCGTAGAGGGAACTCTTGAGGTTCTAACACACGTTGATAGCTCTTTGGCATAAAGCATCACTATCACACCATAGGGTCTTCTCTTTGTCTTTTTTCTGTTTTTGGTTTTGTATATTTTGTTTTTAGTATTAAATGAAAATAATTTATATTGATTTTTATAAAAAGTCTAAGCGATTCAGCTTAGAATTCTACTCTAGATGTCCCTATTCAGAATTGAACTTGGGTCTCCATAATGAGAACCGAGTGTTTTAACCAGTTAAGCTCAACCCTTTGGACGTGATTTTCCTACTATTAAATTAGAGGGGTACTTGAAGAGATTTGAATAGGTAGGGGTGAAATTGATAGGCCTAGGATTGTCAAATGAAATGAATGGGAATTAGACAACATATTTAATGCAAAGCTTAACCATATATCTAAAATGTTCATATTTATCAATATGAAAATTAATGTCTTGTTCATCATCTAGATGATTGGCCAATTTCTTGTGTATCTACTAAATATATAATGTAAAATATAATATTACTACATTTACAATTATATACATTTTTTTAATATGAAGCTCTAGCATTTGAAGGATAGTTTATTTTCTTTTGTAGTTTTTTTTATATTGCCAATCATTTAGAGACATAGACTTGGTAAATTGATAGAGTTTTTTTTCTCATATTGATATAGGTTTCCATGGTTCTTAATCACCATTTTAAGAGAATACTATATGTGAAAAATTTTCCACAATTTTTGTGTATTGATTAAAAATTCATTACTTTTGAGTAATGAATTTTTTAGAAGAAAGTAATTCAAATTTAATATTTGTCATTTTTTTGAGTTGAAATTGGAGAACCTATATTAGTTGATTCGATTTAGGAGTAACCCTAAAATCCATTCAATCATATGCTAAATGATTTGACATTTATCTAAGTTAAAAATGTTAATCAGTTATCCATAATTCTTTGAAGTGAAAATGCTCCTACGGTAAGAAAAATTGTATTGAAATAAAGGCACATGATAATATTTGTTGCATGCATATTCATTAAAAACTAAAATAAAGTGCACTCTCTTTATTGAAAAGGTTATATCAAAATCATCTTCGATCAAACTTTCTTTAATAGAACCTCTCTACTCTTTAATCATGCCAGTAATGCAGTCCCACACCTATCAAAATGTTGGAAAAACCAAATTTATATTATGCTTTAGGGAGTCAAATGAATTCATTTATAATTTTTGTTTTATAAGTATGTAGTCCTTAGTATAGGATTAAATGTAGGTTTTTTATTGAACATTAAGTTCTTTGTTTCCCACATGTGGAAAAAATGGGAAAATAGAGGTATTGATCTATCCTCATTTCAACAAATAAAGGATAAGTTAATTCAAATACATGCAAAAAAATTTATGCATGGAATTATACACCTCTTCAAAATTATAATTACTTTAACTAAATTAACTAAAAACATATATGCAACAAAAAATCATGAAAAAGTATCCATACACTTACTACTATATAGTACACTTCAAATTCTCTCTATAGATTATTCCAAGTTATAATCTTGCATAACTACAATACTACTATATAGTACACTTCAAATTATCTCTAACAATTATTCAAAGTTAAAAAAATGGTTCTATAAGAAAAAATATGTGAATCAAACCTGTACTTTTACATATTGCTCAGAACTAGCTTTATAACTAATTTAGCCTCTCTGAAGTTCAGGTGAACCCCACTTCAATTTCAAATGAATTAATTTTAATTAAAGAACTAGCATGAACTAGATTTATAATTAATTTACTCTAGTGAACCCCACTTCAATTTCAAATGAATTAATTTTAATTAAAGGTTTTCTAAAAAATTGGTACATATAATGATGGATGAAGTCGATAGCAATTTCATTTTAATTGAAGTTTCATTTATTAAAGTTTAAGCTAGGCATTAAAAAAGTTTAAAGGTTTTTATTATATTACATTTCAAAGCACGCCTTCAAAACATACTTTTTGTGATTCCTTAAAAATAATTATTAGAAGTGGATTTATTAATATGTATGTTAGTGTGGGTACAATAGTTTTTTCACACATGCATGGAAGTACACGGTCGTGGGGGGTCTGTACACCACCCCACAAAAAGTCATTTTAAATTATTTTTAAATATTCAACAATCCATCTCTACACAATCATTTCTCTCTTTGTTTTCTAATAACATTTTGTAGAATCAATTTTTTAAAAGTGATGGGTGTGTTTTTTTTTCTAATTGTGAATGGTTGTATGGCTAGTCAAGGGCTAATTTTTTTTGCTTTTTTTTTTCAATTTCAGTCAAATATGATAAATTTTATGTCAAAATTTATTTCTCAGCCAACCTAAATCCAATGTTGAGGTTCATTTCATCTCAAGAGGTCATATAAAAAATTTCCCTTGTAAAATCCTCACATGAAAGCCCATTATAATTGACTTTTTTAATCCATTATTCTAGAAACAAAATCTAAAACAAGCCATCATATAAAAAAACCCAAAATCCTTAGATGTATTAAAATAAGTTACAAATATGTTTTGTACAGCCCGAGTTGGCCTAGTGGTGGAGAACTTGTTCTCTTGAAAGAGAGGTCTTAAGTTCAAATCCCAATGGGGGTAGTGTATGTACACCTTATCGGCTTCGACCCTTTACCAATAAAAAAAAAACTTACAAGTATGTTCCATACCTTACAATGCCATAAATATTTCATGCATAGTCTTGGCTTCAACTTTGTACCTGGTCCATTCATGACATGGTTATAAATCAAAGTCCAACCATGAAAACATTGATACCAACCCACAAGATATACCATAGAAAACCCCTCATTAGGGAAACACCTACCCTCCAAAATCATCCATACTTCATCTATTTTTCAACAAATAAATAGTACATGTACTTACAGAGTTACAATAGATAATTTTGAAACATCAAGCATTTCAATGAATTCTTCATGTGTCCAAGTATGAATCCACACATCCCATTCCATGCTTAATATATGCACCCCTCATAAAGACTCAATAATGATAGCCTAAACACCCAAAAAATCTAAACTACTAAACATATTTTTTCTTATATAAACTCAAGATCACACAAATAAAACCACATGGTAAAGTAAAACCATGTGATTCAAAATCATGAGTGAACAAAATTATTGAACCCACTTTAATATTGGATACTAAGTTTTCACTTCATTGAAATTATTCAAATATTAAATGAAATACATTTCCCCAACGTGAGAACCACATTAAATATATTTACCAATGTTATATACAACACATAAATTAGCCCCAAAAATGTTAACTCCTAGTGATGCACATCCATATAGGTCCTCCTAGGTACACCACACACAATAAATAAAATAAATATTATAAATACTATGCAAGGTTGTGATATACAGAAATGAGCTTCACTAGTTTAAACATGCAAACTAGGAATCAAACCCAATTGCATCAATTACACTAGAGAGCAACCAATAGGCCCAACTTCAAAACCTTGAGAGAGATGGACATGATTATTGACTGATTGTTCTCTTTTTTATTTTATTTTTCTTGGATAATGATTAAGATGGTAGAAAGAAAGAGCTAGGATAAATAGTGGAAAAGTGGCCATAATTAACATAAATAGACATATGCAAAACTGAAAGACAATTGAAATATACAAATTTTGAGAAAAGATAGAAGAATTTATGTCTTGAATTTAATATAAAATTTATTGGACATTGTAGTTAGGTGCCCTAGTTCTAATAAAAAATTTCTATAGAACATGATTCAAATTGGTCTCAAAAATCTCCAAATTGGATTTCAATCAATTTTAAGGTCAAAACCCTAGGACTATGTTGGCATAAAACTAGGGAAATAGGGCACTAGGTACTATAGACCTATAGGACTAGGGCACCAATCATCATAGACCTAGATAACTAGGATACTAGACACCATAGACCCTACCCTTTCTACTAAAATTTGTCTCATTGCCTCTGTTTTAGTCTAATGATGCAATTCTCTTATGACAATTCCTCTAGGTTTTGATGCAATAACATCATAAATCATAAGAAAATCCATCATGAAGATATAATTTAATATTGCTTATGTATTATTGATTCTCCTTGTACTCAAATATGTTATTGAAGATGAATATTTGATTTTGAATTGAAAAGATGAGATAATGAGATGAATTAAGAATTATATCTTACATAGAGTTCTCAATGTATTTTACATTTATGGCCAACTTACAATGGTAATTTTACTGCAAACTAGTGTAGCCCTTTAAACAACAAACCGATTAATACACAAACAAGCCAAATAGCAAATAAAGCATTCACCCATAATAACACAATCACCATAACACAAGAGATTTTGACATGGAAACCCAAATGGGAAAAACCATGGTGAGTAAAACTCACAAGTCTACTATTTGCAGAATAGCAAACAGACCAGTTAAGGCCTTATAATGTTCTTCACTAGAACATATCTTGTTTGGAATCCAGATCTCTGTTAGGAGATAAGTCCTGTTAAAGACTACCTTGTTAAAGGATTTAGGAGATAAGTCCTATTAAAGGCTACCCTATTAAAGTATTTCAGATCCACAACTGTGAACCACCTTGTTAGAGGATTTAGAATAGGCTTAACTGAGCCTACCTGGTTAAGGGTGTCTGAGTGGTCAAAGAGATTAGTAATCAACAAGTAAATGATCTACAAAGTAGCACAAAATGCTTCTTTATATCCTTGATTGCTCTCTGTTAATGCACTGAAGCATTACTTTAGTCTTCTGTCCTTCACTCATTGAATCTTTGTCACAAGATACTTTTTGCAAAGACCTAATCTTACACAACAACTCACACTCAAAACCCTAGAAATGATACATCCTCATATAGGAATCTAATTTCATGTCGGTCCAATGAGATTAGATTATAATTTCCTAGGTACAATGCATCTAGACACAATTGTAACACAACATAGAATCACCGCATCGGTGTCGGTGGATGCTAACTCATCACACTTTACAAGTTTTCCAATTAACAAAAGAAAGTATACCGATTACTGGTTTACAAACAAAGACTAGTAAATTGGAACATAGCATTCCAATCTTAAAAAGATTGGCTGCCACTTGGGGTCGTCGTACCGCTTGAGGTCCTTGGTCATGATTTGACCGGTAAGATCCTTTTGCAAACACTGATAGTCTTCTACAAACAAAGGCTATGCATACATTGGCATATAATACCAGTTTAAACAATTCATCACATACTACGAGTTGAGAATAACTCATATAGAAAATAGGTGTGTGTCCATCAATGACAATCACAACTAAGTACAAATATCATCAAAATGCCAACAATCTCCCCCTTTGGCATTGATGGCAACACTTAGGAAAATTTTATATCTAAATGCTTACAAAACAAAAATGATGCCATAATTAAAATTACTCCCCCTAAGCATATACACTACTCCCTTTTCCAAAATTACAAGCATGTACTACTTCCATTTGCATAAAAGTTTCAATCAATACCACTCCCCGTTTGCTAATAATGACCTAGTAACACAAACATGCCACAAAGAGTTACCAAAATCGTATTGCATAACATGAAAATAGAATATATGTTTATGAAAATAATGAGTAAAACTTATCAAAAATGGATATAAAGTCTTTCAGAAAGTCCTTCATGTCTGTAGACCAAGTGTCTAGGAGTTAGGTAGAAATTTCACTCTGAGTATTCATCTGGAATGCTAACTCCTCCATGGCATCCACAATGCTCATTTCTTGAGTGACAATAATAGCTTCCATGTTCAGAAATAACTTCTAAAGAATCTACAACTTAGGTAACAAAAGCAATTGAAGTTCCTGTAGATCTCTGAATCAATCTTGGCAATCTATTGTCTGTGAGTCTGTACAATCTACCCATACACTATGAAGGAATCATATGGCACTTTGGAGGTCTCCATGTACTACTTTAATTTCAATTGGAGTTAAACTTTCTTCTCCATAGGATCATCACAAAATAGAATACATAAAGGACCGACATGAAGTAAGTATGAAGGAAAAAAACCTTTTAAATGTTTTGCATATCATAAGATTGGTCATTTTGCATCTAGATGTCCTGAAAGGAATGAAATATTTGAGGAAAGAGTTAAGAAATCATTCAAGGCTAATCAAAACAGATATAGATTTAAGAGAAACAAACAATGTTACATAGTGGATGAGGAAGGAGTAACTGATGACTCTGAGGATGAACCGCTAGAAGAATCTTCTAGTGGATTCGACAATGGAAAGGAATAGACGTTCTATGCAGTAAAATAAGATGAATTGGAACCGGCTATTAAGAATGAAGAAAAGGCTCTTGCAACAAAAGTTGAAGATAAAGATGAACAGGTAATTGATAGTGGATGCTTACATCATATGACTAGAGATAAAATAAAATTTATGTCCCTGCATTGATACAATGATGGTCAAGTAAGATTTGGAGATGACAAAGCATGCATGATCAGAGGTAGAGGTAATATTTACTCTGGATGGTAAGCATAATACTGACAATGTCTATTATGTAGAAGGTTTAAATAATAACCTTTTGAGTGTTGGTCAATTGGTGGACAAGGGATTCCAACTTCAATTCAAGGATAGAAAATGCAAAATCATTAACAAGACTAGTTTGGAGATTTCTACCGGTACTCAGACTGGAGGCAATATCTTTCATCTAAACACTTGTAATAAGACATGTTTTATTTCTCATATTGATGAGAGTTGGTTATGTCATAAAATGTCGTGTCATGTTAATTTTGATTGAATTGTCAAGATCAGTTCAACAAAAGAACTTAGAGATATACCTAAGATTATGAAGCCTCATAATCTGGTATGTAAGGAATGTCAATTGGGAAAGCAAGTTAGAACTAATTTTAAGAGCATACAAGATAATCTAATGATTTTCTTGATTTGATTCATACTGACTTATGTAGACTAGCAAGGACTAGAAGCTCTCAAGGTGATAGGTACTTCATGATGATAATTGATGATTATTCTAGAATGATCTGGGTGACTTTTCTTAGGGAGAAGTCTGAAGCTTTTGAGAAATTCAAGATCTTTAAAGGAAAAGTAGAAACTGAAACTGGACTAAAAATAAAATGTCTAAGATCAAATCAAGGTGGTGAGTTCACTTCAAATGAATTTAACAGTTATTGTGAGACAAATGGAATTAGGAGACAATTATCTTCTCCTAGGACTCCTCAGAAGAATGAAGTAGTGGAAAGAAAGAACATAACCATTTTGGATGCAGAAAGAACCATGATGATGGAAGCTCAATTACCTCACATCGACTAGAGAGAAGTAGTGAGTACAACAGTCTACACATTCAATAGAGTTCATATCAAAGGTGAAACTGGTAAGACTCCTTATGAATTATGGTTTGGAGATACACCTACTGTTAAATATTTCATAATTTTTGGAAGTAAACGTTATATCAAAAGGGATGATTCAACTGGGAAGTTTTATCCTAGATGTGATGAAGGAATATTTCTTGGTTATTCTAATCAAAACAAAGCATATAGATGCTGTAACAAAAGTTTGCATAAAGTTGTGGAAAGTACAAATGTGAAAGTGGACGAGTAGTACAAAAATCATTCCATATCATATGATAGGGAACCGACAATGAAAAAGATCATAACTGAACTGATAATGCCTCAAACGGCACAAGACACTGAGACTGTTATACTAGTAAATTCAGAAAATTCAACTGTGACTGATGATCAGATCACTGAACCTGAAGTTTAGAAGACTCCAAGGTATGTAAGATTAAACTACTCTGGAGATCAAATCATTAGAGATAGGAACAAGGGAGTTATGACTAGAAGAAGACTGGCAAATGAAGAGGTATGTTTTATTTCTCAAGTTAAATCGACATCTATTATTAAAGCTTGTAAAGATAAACATTGGTCAAAGGCTATGGAAGATGAATTAGATCAGATAGAAAAGAATGAGACTTGGACTTTAGTTCACCAATCTAAAAATAAGAATGTTATTGGAACTAAATGGGTTTTTAAAAATAAACTAAATGAGAATGGTCAAGTTATAAGAAACAAGGCTAGATTGGTTTGTAAAAGATACTCTCAAAAAGAAGGAATTGATTATGGTCAGACTTTTGCACCTATAGATAGAATTGAAGCTGTTAGACTATTTCTTGCTTATGCAACATATAAGAACTACAAGGTTTATCAAATGGATGTTAAATGTGCATTTTTGAATGGTGAAATTGAAGAAGAGGTATACATTGAGCAACCTAATGGTTTTTCACTGATAGATGATAAGGATATGGTTTGTAGGTTAAAGAAAGCATTGTATGGATTGAAACAAGCTCCCAGAGCTTGATATGTAAGGTTGGATAAATATCTTTTGAAGTTTGGTTTTACTAAAGGAAGTGTTGATACTAATTTATATAAAAGATCATTGATGATGATATTCTGATTATTGAAGTATTTGTTGATGATATCATTTTTGGAGGAGAAGATAAAATGAGCATGGAATTTGCTAACAATATGAAGAATGAATTTGAAATGTCCATGATTGGTGAAATGAAATTTTTCTTAGGTTTGGAGATTACTCAAACTAACAAAGGCATCTTTATCTGTCAAACAAAGTATCCAAGGGAATTGTTGAAGAAGTTTGGTATGGATAATTCCAAACTGGTAAGTACCCCTATGGTGACAAGTGAGAAATTATCTATCAAAGATACATTTTCACCGGTAAATTCAACAAGGTATAAGTCTATGATTAGTGGCTTCTTATATCAAACTTAGACTAGACCAAATATTATGAATATTGTGAGCATTGTTTCAAGATATCAAAGTAATCCTAAGGAAAATCATGAATGTGAAGTAAAGAGGATATTTTGGTATCTATAAGGAACAACTAAATATGGCATGCATTATCAAAGATACTATTCATTTCGACACTGATGAGTGGTGCTACTACTCAGGGAGAGTAGTCAGCTTTGAGATTCACAATATTTTGATATCTATGTCATATCTTTGGCATTGATGTCAAAGGGGGAGAGATATTGATGTGAAAAAGAAAACTCAAGAGCTATACAAAGATATTATTCAAAGGGAGAGACTTATTTGGCATTTCTTGGTACTTACATGTTTTTCACATTTAGTGTTGCCATCAATACCAAAGGGGGATATTGTTGGAAATATGGATGGATTGATTATGTGTTGCATTGATATTTTGTCATTGATGTCAACACTAGTTCTTATGACAGGTTACTAATAGATAGGTTTTGGTTACTGATAGAAGATCTAGTGTTACCGACAGTAGTGACTATTCGTTGGACACTTTCAGCATGTTTGGATTAATGGAATGTGTTTTGTTATATGTGGTACATGCTCCTGAAGAATGTCTTGGTCAGATAATATTAACTTGGTAATTGGATGCTACCATACACTATAGTAAACCCTTACTAACATAGGTTTAAGGTTTTACCAACAGAGCTTTTTATGAGAATCCTTGACAAGATACATAAGTCATTCTGGTGTGGTTTCTAGGATGTAGAAGATGTTCTCTGACCATGATTCAACCAAGTGGAGATATCGCTTTGGCATGGTGGAACGAGAATAGGTCTGGTCCCTATCTAGGTTGTGGACTAGTATCATGTTATCGTGTTCTCTACACGTTACCGAGATAATTTATGGATTGTTTAATGTTATTTTGGTTTAAAGATGACATGGCATATCATTGTAATATGGATTAATGTAATAAAATTATTATAATATCTTTAGGTGGTTAACCTAATTGGTTTAGGCCTTAGGGTTGGTATAAATCAATTTAAGATCTCATTGTAGATCATATATATATGTGTGTGTGTGTGTGGAGATGAAAAAGGAAATGTACTATGTGAATATTGTAATATCATTTAGGCAGATGATTAGATCAACCATTTAAGATCAAATTGGGTTTATGTATGAGGTCAAAGGCCTCCGACATTGAGCTTAACTAGGACCGTAATCAGGCATGGTAGATGCTATCTCTGATAGTTCATTCTACTAGATTGTTGTCCAAATATCTTGAGGTGGTTTTAACCTCTCTGTAGTCAGTTAGACTCTTTTGTAATGGGCAGTGTGCCTTTCTACATGCGTAGGCCCCTCATTGTATCGCATAGTTTCTGTAGAAGTATCATTTGACTATTGGTAGGCTTCCCATTGTGGTTTTTCCTTTTATCAGTTTTTCCACGTACAAATCATGGTGTTATGTGGTATGGTTGCATTGTGTTGATTATCTATTTATTTGTTGAGCTGCATTGTTTATTGATATTTGTTTCTACCGATATCTATTTCTGCTATTCAGGTATTTAATGTTTAGGTACTTCGGTTTAAGTTTATATAGTGGACTAATTGTTATAATCTATTAAGAAATGATTCACACCCCTCTCTTAGTTGTTCACCTATTATACTAACAATTTATAGCCCATTCCTTGGTGAGGAATTTGAAAAGGGCCCTGTAGTCATTGTCTTCCTTGCTTTTTCCTTTGGTAGAACGTTCCTGCAGAAGACACAGAGTGGTTGCCAAGAAATGCATCATGTTCAATGCAAACCTAGAGACGTCTTGCATCTTTATTTCCATGGCCTCCATTCTGCTGGTGATTTCCTGCAGATTATCAAATAAACTCTCCACTTTCTTACCCAAATCCACTAGGTTGTTGTCTTCTTCCTCCTTTATGCTGCTCACTTCCTGCACCACCAGCCTCTAGACTCATAGAATTTTTAGGGATTTTCGAGGTATGGGTGGAGCTAACAGAGTGTGGGGTTAAGGTAGACTTAAACAGGGCCACATTATCAAAGGGGGTGGAATTCCCAGTTCCATGGGAAGAGGAGGGGTCTCTTAGATATTTTTCAAGGGGTTTGGATGCCGGGTTCTAACATCCTCAGGAGAGCACTTTTTTTATGACTATAGGAGCCAATTTCAAGTAGCCAAGGAGGGCTTGTATCTAGTTTATCGGTAGCAATAGCTAGGGGACAGTTTTCAGCCACATTCTAGATGAAGATAGTGCGGTGTGGGTAAAGGGCTAGGTGGAAGTTGTAAAGGCGAAGGATGAGGCCTTCGTGCAGAATGGGGAGGTCTTTTCCTTTTTTATTGGCCTCAACATTATCCTTAACATTTGAATCTAGGGAATCAAGCAAGAAAATTAGAATGGAGATGTAATCCGTGTTTCTAAGGTGGTTAAGGAATTGGAGGTGGTAATAGTAAAAGATTCCATACCTTCCTTCCAGAGTGAAATATTTGATAATGATATAGAAGACCTCATCCCATGGTGGCGAAAGCTCCTCCCGATTGAAGCCGCCCACACTCTTCACTGAGTTCTCACCATCACAAAAAAATCGGTTCAAGCTGGTGGTATTCAAAATGCAGCTTGGTTTATTCCATTTCCTCCCCTCCATAGACAGTCCAGTCGCTTGGGCAATTACTTATTCATTTATTTCAAAGGAGATACCCCCATGGTAACCCTTCTATCCTCCTAGGAAGCCATAAACTTATTAGACAATCTCTCATCGTTCCCTTTCATGCTTTCCATAAATTTGTCGATTCCACCTTCCGAACAGACAAACCACAACTTACCTTTTAAATCGTCAGTTTTGGCGGGTTCCAGTCTTAGCCTATCTCACTCCATGGTTGTTTCTTCTAGCTTAGTAGAGAAGAGGAGAAATAGGGTAGCAAAAACACGAAGCCGAACCAGAGCAAAAGCAAAGTTGTGATAAAAACTTAACCAATCTTGAGATAAAATCACGCAATAAATGGTGTGATTATTGTAAATTGTGCCTAAGTAGATATCATATTCATGAAATATACTATACTCATGCGAGCCCCCCATCCAGCCAATTTGATTTGACCTATCCCAATTGTCACCTTTATTGCCACCAATTAACTTCATCCAGGTGATAATTAGGAAATTACCATTCCCGATATGAGTACTATCATGATTATTGAACCCCTTTTGAATGTGATGACAAGGCCATCCGTAGCTACGTGATAAATAAAAATGTTGAATGTGATGATTGAGTCAGTTTAGAAGAATAATTAACTTAATTATATAATTAAAAAATTATTTAATTAATTAGACGAATAATTGGTACATGATTAATGAGAAATTTTTAGGCATCTACACTATTAATAAAGCCATTTCTAATAAATATTTTTAAATGAATCACTAAAAGTATGTTTTCAAGGTGTGCTTTAAAATTTAATATAATTAAAACCTTTAAACTAATTTTAATGCCTAGATTAAACTTTTATAAATGAAAATTAAATAGAAATAAATTGCTATTGAGTTCATCCATCATTATATCTGCTAATTTTTTAGAAAAACTTTTAAATTAAAGATTAATTGATTTGAAATTGAAGTGGGGTTCACTTGAACTTGTTTAGGTTGGCTAAATTGGTTATTTTTTGAATGAGTATGTAACTTTTTTGGACCATATATATATTTATTTTTTTATACTCGTTGATGTAAAAGTACAAATTTGGTTCCCTAAATTTACCATTTTGACAAATTTTAGAAATCAGGCATTCGTATAGAATCATAATTTTTAGTTTGCATAGTCGTTAGAGAGAATTTGAATTGTAGTATATAGTAATATTTTAATTATGCAAGAATCTGTTGAGGAAATGAGATCTGATTATAATACCTTACTTTATTTGATGTATGGACTCCTTGATTCAATACTGATTCAGATTTACTCTAGTATGAATAAGTAAGTTTGATTTGAAATAATGAAGGATTGAAGAACTTGTAATGGAGAGATGACTGCACCTATAGTGGCACTGGTTTTTGTACGTTTTGTGTATTCCAAATGCATATCGAAAGAAATATAAATAGGTGAACGGAGAGGCATGTCCATATAGGGACATGTCTCTACTTGGACTAAGTCCATGTAGACTCATGCCTCTACATGAGACATGTCCATTCACTAATAACCACGATGGTATACCACTGATAACAATGATAATGTAACATTAGCAATGTTTGATTTAATCATGGTGATTAATATCGATTCCTTTAATCGACAATGATTATCGAGTTAATAAAGGTTTCAATGCATGGTTAATTAAACATTATGATTTTTATTTTAATCCGATAGAAGCTATAACATTAACACTCCCTCTTAGCTAGGGAGGATTGTGGTATGATCAGTAAACTGTACTCTCAAGTTATGATAGAGGAGATGATCATCTTAATATTATAACGTAAAAATAAAGGATAGCAATATCTATTCATCATTTAAATGTTACTTTATGGTATCATTAAAGTATAATACATTTAAGAATATCAACCATAGGATATTCACCATACTTATATCTTCCTTGAATGTGCACTAGCATCAAGTTTCATGATGCCTATCAAGGAGGATATCTGCACATGATGTCTCCATTGATACTAAATCTCATAGTATCCATCATACCATATCTTAGTAACTCAGATATGTACACTGTTATGATCTCCATAGACATTATTCATATATAATATCCATCATGACAATAGGCTAAACTATTTATAAGATCATCATCTTACAATAGTAACCATAATTAGACATCAATGAAAGATCGTCACCTTCCATGATGTCTCTACAGAATCATGTAGTAACTCACATGAAAAAATAACATAGATATCTTTTAACATTAAGACATTATTGATACTCAAACTCAGAAAATATAATTACATTTTTACCATACCAAGCTTACCTTTGAAGTGATTCACTTTTAATTTGGAGAGAGGCTTGGTTAAAATGTTTGTAGTTTGTTCATCTGTGTTGATATATTTTAATTTATAACATTTCTTTCCACCATATCCCTGATGTAATGGTAGGGGATCTCAATATGTTTTGATCTATTTTGAAATACCAGATTCACATAAAGCTTAATACAACTTTTATTATCACACCATATAATAGTAGGGGGCATGGATTGTCTAAACAATCATACCAGTAGTTTCCTCAACCATATTTCTTCTTGAGCTCCCATTGATGCGGCAATATACTCAGCTTCCGTGGAGCGCTGAGCAACTGAAGGTTGCTTTCTGCTGAACTAGGATATCATGGTAGATCCTAAGCTAAAAAAACATCATGAAGTACTTTTACGAACAACAACACTACCAACCCAATTTGAGTCAGAATATCCATGAAGACATATTTCTACATTATCATATTTTAGTCCCAGTCTAATAGTTCCACCTAGGTACCTTATGATGTGTTTTCTTGCTACAAGGTGTATTTTATCGGGTTCACACATGAATTGACTGAGAGCATTTGTTGCATAAAAATGTTTGTCCAGGTATTTACCAAGTACATCAATGATCGAATTATCTATCGATAGAGAGTAGGATCGACTAATTATGACTTAGAGGTTGCATCTTTTAGTTTATGTAGATTTGTTTCAATGGGTGTTGACATGGGTTGCTATCCATCATTCCAAATTTGTTTAGAATATCAATAGTGTATTTACCTTGATTTAGTATGATATAATTGTGTTCTTGCCATACTTCTAGTCCTAGAAATTAATGTAGGAGACCCAAGTCTTTCATAACAAATTCAGAAGCCAGATCTTGTTTGCAGTTTATGATTAGATGATCTCTACCTATGATTAATAAATCGTCAACATAAAGGACAAGAATTAAAATTTTACCATTTGTTAATTTGAAGTAGAGGTTAGGATCTGCTTCATTCTTGGAGAATCCTAACTTGTTGAGGTAATTATCTATTCTTTCATACCAGGCTCTGGGGGCTTGTTTGAGCCCATAGAGAGCCTTATTCAATTTCCAAACATGAGAAGCACTATTTATGAACAATGAAACCTTCAAGTTGCTCTAGGTATACTTCTTCTATGATATCATTCATAAATGCAATCTTTACATCCATCTGGTGTATTTTCCATCCTTTTAAGGTGGCAATAGCAATTATGGTCCTTACTGAAGTGTATTGAGCGACTAGAGTATATGTTTCTTCATATTCAATTCTGGCCTTTTGAGAGAACCCTCTAGCAACAAATATAGCTTTTTATTTTTTAATACTTCCATCTGCCACATGTTTGATTTTAAATAGCCATCTGGATGTAACAACTGATTTTCCTTTAGGTCTAGGCACACTTCAATCATGGCATCCTTCCAAACTTGATTTTTTAAGGCTTCTTTAACATTTTAAGGTTCGGATTTAATGAGTTCACTCATAAGAGAAACATAGTTTAAATAACCTCTTGGTTTCTTTCTTTCTCTAAATGTCCCCTTGGGTGCAACATAGATCTCTACTTCTTCAATTGTTTTCCTTTCCCAGAGTGGTCTTTTTCTGTTAGTAGCAGGTTCAAGAGGTTTAGGAGTATAATTCATTGGTTCATTATCTGCTACAAGTATCTCCCTTTGAATCTCAGTGCCAAGATCCTCGGTCATATCTTGAGAAGACTCATCATCTGCTTCATTAGTTTTTTTAGAAATTTTGAGCAATGTCTTTTTCAAAAGTTACATCTCTGCTAAGCTCAATTATATTCTGATCAAGAACATATATCCTGTAGACTTTGGATTTTTTACTATAACCAACAAATATCCCTTTCTTTCCTCATGGCTCTAGTTTGGATCTTTTCTCCTTAGGAATGTGGATGTACACTGGACAACCAAATATTCTTAAGTGACTTAAGTTAGGCTTATCTATAGTGAATGCTTCTTCAAGAGTTATATTATCAAGAATAGAGTGAGGATATCCATTTTGTATATAAACAACGATGTTAGAGGCTTCAACCCAAAATGAGGTGTGAAGGTTTTGATCATGCATCATAGCCTTGGATGCATCATAGGTTTTGATCATGCTTCATAGCCCTTTTTATGTTTTAGTTCTTAGGCCAAGATAGAACCTTTCCATCCAAGAAGGTGATTTGATACCCTTTGTCTTCAAGGGCTGAGATAGAAACCATATTTGTTTTGATCCCTGGTACAAATAGTACTCCTGTTAGTTGAAGAGAAATTCTAGATTTTAGATGAACTATACAGGTCCCGATTCCTTTCACAGGGTATGTGGAGTTATCTCCTGTGGTAACTTCCTCATTTGAGTTTTCTTTAAAACTATCTAGTTGTTCTATGAATCTCGGTATATGACGGGATGCTCCACTGTCAATGACTCAAGTATTCCTACTAGCCGTTAATTCACTTGATAAAGCTAAGAAGAATATCATTTTCTCTATATCTTTGTCTTTACTGATTTCAGCTAATGAGGCTTGATTCTTGAGTCTTTTTTGGCACTTCACAACAAGGTGTCCATATTGGTCACATGTATAGCATTTTACCTTAGACATGTCCTTCCTTCTTTTGAATGCATGCTTGTTGTTGTCTATTCCCCTTTTCTGTTTGAAGTTTCCTTTCTTCCCTTTCTTGTGAGAATTTGTGTTTAGTACTTGAATCTCTCCATTGGTATTGTTTAGCCCAATACCTCTAGTTGTTAGTCTAGACTCTTCCTGAATGTAGTCAGTTTTTAGTCGATCAAACTTTGGAAGTTTGGATTGTGCGCTTATCCCTTGAATAAAAGCTTCCCAAGATGTAGGAAGTTCATTGAGTGCCAACATTGTTAATTCTTTGTCATCAATTATATGTCCAATGTAGATAATTGATCCCTTAACTCAGTTATTCTTATGAAATAAGATGTAATGGATTGACCCTTGTTCATTTTTACATGATGTAATCATTGTTTTAGTGAGAGAGCTTGGTTGGTGTTGTTAATCTCATACATGTCTCCTAGGAAGGTAAACATGGCATGTGTAGTGTCCAACTTTGATATAGCAGGAACTATATGATCTTTTACTACTTCTACTATGACCTTCATGGCTTTGTTGTTGCTCCTTTTCCATTAGATTTTATCATCTTCATCATCTAGTACAGATATGGTATTTTCCACAAAAGTATCTAATTCTTGTTCTCTAAGTGTCATCATTAATCTGAGTTTCCATGAGACAAAATTTGTGGCACCCTCGAGTCTGTCTTCAAATTCAACGTGGCTCTGATACCATGTTAAGGAAATGAGATTTGATTATAATACCTTACTTTATTTGATGTATGGACTCCTTGATTCTATACTGATTCAGATTTACTCTAGTATGAAGAAGTTAGTTTGATTTGAAATAATGAAGGATTGAAACACTTGTAAAAGAGAGATGACTGCACTTGTAGTGGCACTAGTTTTTGTACGATCTATGTCCATTCGCTAATAACCATGATGGTATACCACCGATAACAATGATAATGTAACATTAGCAATGTTTGATTTAATTGCAGTGATTTTTATTTTAATCCGACACAAGCTATAACATTAACACTCCCTCTTAGCTAGAGAGGATTGTGGTATGATCCATCTCAATATTATAATGTAAAAATAAAGGATAGCAATATCTATTCATCATTTAAATGTTACCTTACATTATCATTAAAGTATGGTACATTTAAGAATATCAACAATAGGATATTCACCATACTTATATCTTCCTTGACATGTGCACTAGCATCAAGTCTCATGATGTCCATCAAGGAGGATATCTGCACATGATGTCTCCATTGATACTAAATCTCATAGTATCCTTCATGCCATATCTTAGTAACTCGGATATGTACACTGTCATGATCTCCATAGACATTATTAATATATAATATCCATCATCCATTGATACTAAATCTCATAGTATCCATCATGCCATATCTTAGTGACTTGGATATGTACACTATCATGATCTCCATAGACATTATTAATATATAATATCCATCATGACAACAGGTTAAACTATTTATAAGATCGTCATCTTACAATAGTAACCATAATCATGTAGTAACTCACATGATTAGACAACATAGATATCTTTTAACATTAAGACATTATTAATACTCAACCTTAGAAAATACAATTACATTTTTACCATACCAAGCTTACCTTTGAAGTGATTCACTTTTAATTTGGAGGGAGGGTTGGTTAATATTTCTATAGTTTGTTACATTTGGCCAAACTTGACCTAAAATCAAAATTGTGTTTTTTTTTAAATGGTGATTAAAAACCATGGACACCTAAATCAATATGAGAAAAAAACCTATAGCATTTTACTAAGTCAATATCTCTAAATGATTGGCAATATAAAAAAATCTACAAAAGATAATAAACTATCCTTCGAATGCTAAAGCTTCATATTAAAAAAATGTATATAATTGTAAAGATAGTAAAATTATATTTTATATTTTGCATTTGCAAGATACACTAGAAATTGACCAGTCATCTAGAAGATGAACAAGACATTCATTTTCATATTGATAAATATAAACATTTTAGATATATGGTTAAGCGTTGTCTAATTCCTAGTCATTCCATTTGAAAATTTGTAGATATAAGATTGTTGACAGGAAAAAATCATGGAGCAAAATGGCATTGATGCGTTTATTCATATTTTCTCTCTTTCAACAAGTAACAGGAATATAGAAGAATGACAGTTGCATACAGAAGAATGACAACTATCACTACTGCTTAGCTCTAAACAAATGTATTAACAGTCGCCGCGCAATGCCAGCACAAGATGGAGAACAGAACCTCCCTCTAAACCATAATCTTTGACCGTTTTTTCATCGTTCAGTTGTTTTGCCCCATAGATGAGCCTGCAGGACAACATTAATCATGGAAATCAGGAATACTATTTTGTTGATTCAACACCTTGCCACATGTAGTTGGCCGATATTTGCACGTGCATATATAGGCTTTACCTCTTTCCATTCTCTAAATATAGGATTCTTGGCTAACTTGATGGCACTCACATTGTCACAATAAATTACTGTAGGCTGAGGTTTGGTGAACATAACAACAATTTGGCAAATATGGCTTATGAGGATTCAAGTTGGTTATGGCATCTTAGGTATGGGTATTTACATTTTCATAGTTTGAAGTTTCTAACCTCACATGCATTAGTTTCTGATTGCCCAAGGTTGAGGAACACAAGGAGGTTTGTGAAGGTTGTGTTAAAGGAAAGCATGCAAGAGAAAAGTTTCCAAAGGGCAATGCATGGAGGGCTCATCACCCACTTCAGCTTGTTCTTTCAGATATATGTGGTCCTATGCAGACTAAGAGTTTGAGTAAGTCATCATATTTCATCACTTTTATTGATGATTACTCACGAAATTGTTGGGTATATTTTTTGAAGGCCAAAGATGAAGCCTTGGATACATTCAAGAAGTTTAAAGCCCTTGTGGAAAATGAGAAAGGGTGCAAGATCAAATGTTTAAGGACTGATCATGGAGGAGAGTTTTGCTCATAGGCTTTCCAAAGTTATTGTGATTTTAATGGCATCAAGAGGCAACTTACTACTGCATACACACCTCAACAAAATGGGGTAGCTGAAAGAAATAATCGTACTGTGGTTGAAATGGCAAGGTACATGATCAGGGGAACATATATATATGGTTATACGTAGGATATAGAATAATCCACCCAGCAGCCGACATGTGAAGATGAGGGATGGCATTCAATTTATTGTGCCTGGATATTACAAAATAATTTGTAAAAGTATTCTAAATTTAAGGTTTTTAAATAATTGTAAGGTGAAATTTGTATGTGCATGTCATTTCTCATTTAATTTTGTTGTTTATTTTGACAAGATGGTTTTCACATATTAAAAATTACAAACTCTCATCCCTTACTCTATACTATTCATCAATCTATAATATTTATTTCTATACATTTATTCATTGTTATTTGGCTTATTAAATCATATTCTAAGATTAAGTTGTGCTCATGGGGGCAATGGCAGGTATGTCATAGCCAATTTCAAATTTAGTTAACTTTCACTTTTACCCTTTTTGGTGAAGTAAACATAAATTTGCAGAATGTCCTATCATGTCCTTGCATTTAAAGGAATTCAATGCATTTATTTGAATAATCTTCACATTTCAAGCATCGTTGATTGTTGATTATTATTTACATTCACGCTCTTTAATAAGCACATAAAAATTATTTTAGTTCTACACAAGCATCATAGGAGCATATTCATGATTAGAGATTGATGTTTTCAATTATTTGTGCATATTGACCTAGGAGAACATATCCCCTTGGGGTATATCAACAACCCTACAGAATATTTATAAATATGGACAATTCATATAGATTAAGAATCATGGAAGAAGTCAAGTCACCATATGAAAAGTAAAGAAAATTGGTCTACATATTACATAGTACAAGTTTGAATGTGCAAGATGGATCCATAATCTTGGATTTGTCCCTCAACCCCAAACTTGTCCCTACATAAATTTTCAATAAATATTTTGATTTGAAGGTAAATATCATATTGTCAAATTTATTATTTTAGATCCCAATATATGTCTATGTATTCATTTATTAGAGCTAAGTACACTTATTTCCTATTCTCTTTTATTGATTAATTGTCAAATTTTAAATCCTAGATAGTAGAATCATTTATTACTTTTGGTCAATTATGTTTATGCCTATTCATTTATTTGGATTTTGCTAAACTAAACCAAAGAAAATATTATTTTCCTTTACATTTTCAAAACTCAATTGACCCTACCCAACCTTATCTTACCTTTGTTATTTCTAAATAATATTTCCAAATCTAATATATCTCTAATTTTTGTTCATATTTAGATTTTTCTAGGTTTTTATTTTTATATGTTTATATCTTTCACTTAGGGTTTTTTAATGCATAATGACTTATCCTTTATATCCTACCATTATGACACTTGTTGGGCTTTTCTCCCTAGCTAATTTGTATTTATTTATTTTAGATTTCAACATGTTCACTCTCATGTCATATGATACATTTATCATTTATATAAAAATTTCATTATATACTATGGTTGTGAGTGTCTTCTGTATACAAAATTTATTCCACCATATTTCATCTCTTCCATCCTTCATTGAGTTCATTGGTGTCTATTCTATACTATTAGAGATGCTTAGTTACTTTATTCACACATTTCACGGTGATCATATGCCTTTTAACAATGATGAGCATATAGTAAATAAGTATTAATAATGTGATTCACCTAGGCATGACACTAGCATGCTAAGTAATGATACATATATTGAAGATGTCATGATAATATTGTTTAAGGAAATCAATGCGATTCATAGGCATGATGGTTTCGTGCATAATTATTATTCTTCTACAACTTGTGTTGATTCTATAGACACATATCCTTCGCATCACCTTCATTCACGTGATGATAAATTGTACCTTGATAATCTTTATTTGATTCTCATGTTGATTGTATTGATATTCTATTATATTATCCTTTAATGCATGATGTGTTGGATATTGTTGAGGAGTTTTCTAGAATGATGTGTTGTCATTGATGTGAACATATTCCTATATGTTCTAGTGTTGTAGTCAAATTAAGTTAGTTGGTTTGGTCAATGTGTTGTAGATGAGTTGTTGCAGATTAAAGGGTTTTGAGATAAATATCTCTAGTTGATTTTTCTATAGTTTCGTATATTCTCATGGTGATTTGATCGAGTTATGAGATCCAATATTGAGGTTGGTTTTTTTTGTTGTTTAGTGCTGATCAGTGTTCTAGATTTTTCTTTGCATTGCTCCGCATTGTTACATCTTGGTTTGCAGATTTGGTAGTGTTTGGGACGTTCATATTATTGGCCATTTGGAGGAATTGATTATGTGTTGCATTGATGTTTTTCCATTGATGCCAACACTAGCTGTTTGGATGCTTTATCGGCACCCTTCTGGTCTCGATAAGTTGAGTGGTTTCTGGTTGATTTGAATCCGTCATGATCCGGTAGACTCTGGTATAGTTTGGCTATGGAACTAGCTTATTCATGATAATCATGCTCATATACAGTAAGTTGGTTTCGGTCTGATGATCAGATGTTATCTTATTTCCTTAGAAGCTTGGTTTTTTATTTCGACGAGGGTTTCACTGATAGAGCTTTTGATGAAGATCGTTGATGAATTTCATAAGTGGTGTTGGTGCATCCTTCAGTATGGTTTCTGGAATCTATTGGTGATTATGTTTGAGACTTGGCGAATGGAGATCATTGTTGTAGCATGTGGACCTATACTAGGTTCCAGTTGGTCTAGGTTTTGGACTCGTTTAAAGAAGTGTGCGGATTGGACCTCTCGATACATTTCCAAGATGTCCTATGTATTTGATATTATTGGTTTAGTCTTAGGGTGACATGTTTTGTAATTATAGCTGACCTGATTGCTTATGGTCGAGTGTTTGTATATATATGTTGTAAGATCTCATTGTAGATCATCATCAAATGAGATTATCTTAATGGAAAGGGATGTAATGTGCGAATAATGTAATATCATTCAGGAAGAGGATTTGGTCGATCATTTGAGATTGAATTGAGTTTATGTAAGAGGATTTAGTCCTTCGATATTGAGCTTAACCATAACTATAGGTGATGCTATCTTTTGCAATTCCATAGTTCTCTGGATTGTAGTCTGCATTTCTATGTAGTCAGTGAGACTCCTTTTATGATGAGGAGTGTGCTCTAGGATCCTGGCCTTACTACAAGTACACGCCCCTCAATTGTAATTCACATACTTACTGCAGAAGTATTATCTCACTGTGGGTAGTCTTGCAATCGTGGTTTTTCCCTTTACTAGGTTTTCTACGTATAAATTTTGGTGTCTTGTGGATGTTATTTATTCTATGATTATTGTTTATGCTTAATTGGTTTAAATTCTATTCTGTTATTTGGTTTAAGAATTTCTAGTATTAATGTTTTCGGTTCTAGTATTAAAGTTTCATTTGCTAATGGTTCTGGTAATTCGTGACAACTAATTCACCCCCCCCATCCTCAGTTGTCTTCCGGTTATATGAACTATCTAACAATAGGTATTAGAGTTTTGGTCCTCTTTGTAGAAAGCTTAACCTCTTGAGGAAGATCCTATGGTGTCTAACTATTCAATTTCATCCAATTCATTTCGAGCTATCTTTCGAAGAGAGATTCCTAGCCTTGATAGAACAAATTACACAGTATGGAAGATTCAGATGGAGACTTATCTTATATGTCTTGGTAAGCAGATTTGAGAGATCACATAGAATGGTGTCACACCTCATAATCTGACATTTGGAAATCCTCCTCCAGAAAACCTGGATAAGGAGCTTGAGAATGATTGTAGAGAAAGAGATGTCCTCTTGTGTGCACTTTTTGATCAACAAATAATGAGATTAACCGATAAATCATCTCGAAAGACTATATGGGATAAGTTGGAGACTCTTAATAAAGGTGACCTTATAGTGAGGATTGCTAAACTTGATGGTTACCAGTGAGATATGAAAACCTTAATATGGAAGAAGATGAAAAGATTACTGCATTCATGGAAAGGGTAAATGAGATTTTTATGTGAATTCAATGTTGTGGTGGAACTCTGAGTGAAGATAAAATTATTTTTAAATTTTTAAGAGCCCTACCATGGGCTTCCAAGATGAAGTCTATTATTATTAATGAGTTGAGAACAATGGCTAACATATCTGTCAACAAAGATACCTTGGTTGGAAAATTATCTGCTTTTGAGCTTGAAGAATTTGTACCTTCTGGAGCTGTGAAGACTGAACCTCCATTGTATGCATCTACATCTACAATCGGTAAGAAAGATTGAAAATTTTTATATGCAAAGGAATTGGAAGATATGAAGAGAGAATATGATGAGTTTGTGAAACTTGAAGCACTATTTGCTAGAAGAGTACCTAGAGGACTGGTAGGAAGTAAGTGTGAAGGAATAGCACCTTTTAAATGTTTTGCATGTAATAAGATTGGTCTTTTTGCATCTAGATGTCTTGAAAGGAATTCAAGATTTGAAGAAAGAGTTTTAAAATATCATCTAAGCCTAACACTGGATATTAGAACAAGTATAAGCATAGGAAAAATAGAGACAAATATGCTACATAGCGGATGAGGAAGACATTACAGATTTTGATGATGAACCGACAGAAGAATCTGCTAGTGGTCTCGACAATGAGAAGGAATGGGGATTCCTGGCCATCAAGGAAGATGTTCTAACATTGGAAGAGAAAGTCCCTAAAGAGAAGGCACTTGCTGCTAAAATTGAGGACAAAGATGAATGGGTAATTGACAGCGGTTGTTCAAATCATTTGACTGGAGATAAAGGGAAGTTTCTAACTTTGCAAGAATTTGATGGTGGTCTAGTCAGATTTGGAGATGACAAAGCATGTATGATCAAAGGAAAAGGGACTATATCATTGGATGGTAAGAGAAATACTGACAAGTGTTTATTATGTTGAAGGTTTAAGCCATAATATTTTGAGTGTAGGACAAATAGTGGATAAGGGATTTCAATTGCAGTTCAGGGATGGAAAATGAAAAATCATTAACAGATCTGGTTTGGAGGTTACAACCGGTACACAGACTAAAGGTAATATATTTCATTTGAACTCCAGTGAGAAGAGTTGTTTGATTACATAGATTGATGAGAGTTGGCTATGGTATACAAGGTTGTGCCATGTGAGTTTTGATTGCACTGTGAAGATCAACTCAACTAAGGCATTTAGAGATATACCTAAGATTATGAAGCTCTATAATTCAATATGTAAAGAATGTCAAATGGGGAAACATGCCAGACCCTCTTTTAGGAGTATACAAGATAAATCTAATGATATTATTGATCTTATTCATAATGATTTGTGCAGCCCTGCTAAGTTTTCAAGGTGGGGTGAACTCACAATACTGGTTCCCACTTTTTGACTAGCTTTGACACTGAGATGAATATTTTGAGAAAAAAGTTCACTTTCCAACACCTATAACTTTTAAACCGTTAATAATTTGAAGATGATATAAACTAGTGCTTTTTAGCATCTTGTTTGTAGATTCTAAATATATTTTTTTCAAATTTGTTTGAATAAAATTTTATTGATTTTCCATCTCGCTCAAAAAGTAAGTTTTTTTGCTCAAATAACATTTTTTAAAAGTGATGTGTATCTAGAAATGTATACTTTTTTTTTCTATAAATGATAAAAAATTAATTATTTTAAATTTTGGTTTGTAACATCAATACCTAGGGCATGCAGTTGGTTTGATCGTGATATGTTGAATATTTTTCTTTTTATTAAGTTTTGAAATTCGACTAATTGTAATTTAGATATAGGTGTATGTTTGAACACATATCTTGTTCTATATATATCAAAATTCAATTTTCTTTTTTTTTGGTTAGAAAGAAAACATCAATACCTAGTGCATAGATATTTTTCACAATTTTTTTGAGTTAGTTTACTATTTTTCTGAATGCATTGAACAGAGAAGTTCCTGTTCAGTGAAAAATCTACATTCATAAGAAATAAAATAAAAATATATTAATCAAATTAAATATATTAAAAGTTATACTATTTAGAAAACTTATAAAAAGGACTCAATACTTAAAAAAAACAACTTTTAAATGAATTAATTTGACCCCCCAAATTCTTATGTAAAATTGGTTTTTTATTAGCATTTGATAGGTGCAAAGGATACTCTATTGCAAGTATGATTTAGAAGTACAGAGGTTCTATCCAATAAATTTTGATCTAAGAGCCTTTAATTTAACTCTCTTCAATTGGTTACTTCAAATGGGACCTCTTAAAGCTTAAATCATTATATTTTCCAAAAAAATTTAGGACTTCAGCAAAATTAGGGTGTACCAAAAAGTGGGAACCAGCTTTGTGAGTTCAGCTGGTGATAGATATTTCATGCTAATCATTGATGACTATTCTAGAATTATGTGGGCTACTTTTCTAAAGGAAAAATTTGAGGCATTTGAAAAGTTTAAAATAATTAAGGCTAAAGTGGAAACTGGGACACGATTAAAGATTAAATGTTTTAGGTCAGATCATGGTGAAGAAATCACATCTGGTGAGTTTAACAACTTTTGTGAGAAGTATTGTATAAGACGATAATTTTTTGCTCCTGAAACACCTCAGCAAAATGGAGTTGTAAAAGGGAAGAACAAAACTATCTTGGATGTTGCTAGAATGATGATGATGAAAGCTAGTATATCTCATATCTACTAGAAAGAAGTAGTGAGCACAACGATTTATATATTCAACATAGTACATATCAAAGGAAAAACCGGTAAGACACCTTATGAATTATGGTTGGGAAATACACCTATAGTTAAGTAGCTCAAAATTTTTGGTAGTAAATGCTATATCAGGAGAGATGATATTATTGGCAAATTTGATCCTAGATGTGATGAAGGTATATTTCTTGGTTATTCTAATGAAAGAAAAGCATGTAGATGTTATAACAATAGATTGCAGAGAATTTGGGAGAGTGCCAATGTCAAAGTAGATGAGTTGGACATAAGTCAAATCAAAGTTTATGAAAAGGAACTGGCAGTGGAAATGATCATATTTGAACTAGTAGCACCTTTACTAGAACAAAGAGATGAACAAGTTACTCTGGTAGTATCTAAAAATTTAACAGTAACAAAAGAACTAGGAAGAGGAACAAAGAGTCAGAGGATTCCTAGGTATGTGAGATTGAATCATTCAAAAGATCAGATCATTGGGGATAAGAATAATGAAGTAATGAAAAGAAGAAGACTGGAAATTTATGAGGTATGTTTAATTTCACAAGTTGAACCAGTATTAGTAATTGTGGCATATAATGATGAATATTGGTTGAAAGCTATGGAAGAAGAATTGGACCAGATTGAGAAAAATAGCACATGGACTTTGGGTCCTTGGCCTAAAAATAAGAATGTTATTGGAACTAAATGAGTTTTTAGGAATAAATTGAATGAGGATGGTCAAGTTATAAGAAATAAGGCTAGATTGGTTTGTAAAGGATATTCTCAAAAGAAATGAATTAATTATGGAGAGAATTTTGCACCGGTAGCTAGGATTGAAGTTGTAAGATTATTTCTTGCCTATGTTGCTTATAAGAACTACAAGGTTTATCAGATGGATGTTAAGTGTGCTCTTTTAAATGAGGATCTTGATAAGGAAGTTTATATTGAGCAATTTGATGTTTTTTCACTATCAGATGATACACACATGGTTTGAAAGTTAAGGAAAGCTTTATATGGATTGAAACAAGCACCTAGAGCTTGATATGCAAGGTTGGATAAATATCTTCTGAAGCTTGGTTTACTAAGGATAGTGCTAATAGAAATTTATATTATAAGATCACTGATGATGATATAATGATTATTGAAGTATTTGTTGATGACATTATTTTTAGAGGTGAAGATAAGTTATGCATAGAATTTTTTAAGAATATGGAGAAATAATTTGAGATGTCTATGATTGGTGAGATGAAAATTTTTCTTAGGTTTTTCAGATTACTTAGACTGACAAAGGTATTTTTATCTATCAAACTAAGTATGCTAAGGATTTGCTGAAGAAATTGTGTATGGGATATTCTAAACCGGTAAGTACTCCTATTGTTACAAGTAAGAAATTGACAAGAAAAGATGTTTCTGCACCAGTAAATCCTACAAGATATAAATATATAGTTGGAAGTATACTTTATTTGACTCAGACTAGGCCTGAGATAATGATTGTTGTTTGTATTGTTTCACGATTTTAGAGTGATCTTAGAGAAAATCATGAGAGTGCGGTGAAAAGGATTTTTTGATACTTGCAATGTACATATGAATGTGGTTTGTGGTACCCTAAGGATGATAACTTCACTTTATGTGCATATACAGATGTTGATTGGGTTGGAGATGTTGATGACTGGAAAATTACTTCCGGTGGAGCTTTCTTTCTTGGAAAGAAGTTCCTTTCATGGATCAACAAGAAACAATCATGTACTTCTTTATCTATTGTTGAAGCTGAGTATGTTGTTGTTGCTACTAACTATACATAGGTTTTTTGGATGAAGCAAATATTGAAGGATATAAAGGTGGATTGCGATACACCAGTAGTTATTCATTGTGATAACTCTACTACTATTGATATATCAAAGAGTCTGGTATTTCATTCTAAGAGAAAGCACATATCTATTAAGTATAACTGTTTGAAGGAAAAGGTGGAAGCAAATGAAGTTAGTCTGGTTTATCTGAACACTAAAGAGTAGATTGTAGATATTTTCACTAAACCTTTTCCCAAGGAATCATTTGAGTACCTAAGAGATAGATTGGGATTTTCTGCTCTTCCGGTAGAGACTTGATTGATGTGGTTTGACATCAGTGCATCAGTTCGGTATGCATTATTAGAGATACTATTCATTTCAGTACTGATGTGGGGATACTACTATTTTGGGGGAGTAGTCAGTTTTGTGATTTAGTGGTTTATGTTTTTTGCTTTGATATTTTTGTTAGATTTCCGGCATTGATGTCAAAGGGGGAGAGATATTGATGTGAAAAAGAAAAAGAAAAGGGGAGAGATATTGATAGGGGGAGAGATTCAGAGCTTTATAGAGATATTATTCATAGGGGAGTTTGGTCTTTATTTCAGAACCTCATTGCTATATCTTTGAGCGACAGATTGTTGAACGGTGTCTTCCATTGGGAAGACTTGTTTGGCATTTCTTGGTACTTAGATGTTTTTCACATCTAGTGTTGCCATAAATTCCAAAGGGGGAGATTGTTGTCTATTTGGAGGAATTGATTATGTGTTGCATTGATGTTTTGTCATTGATACCAACACTAGTTGTTTGGATGCATTACCGGCACCCTTTTGGTCTCGGTAGGTTGAATGGTTTCTGGTTGGTTTGTATCCAACATGATCCGGTAGCCTCCAGTATAGTTTGGTTATGGAATTGTCTTATTCATGATACTCATGCTCATATTCAATAAGTTATTTTTGGTCTGGTGATCGGATGCTATCTCGTTTGCTTGGAAGCTTGGCTTCTAGTTCTGACAAGGTTTTCACCGGTAGAGCTTTTGATGAATATCTTTGATGAATTGCATAAGTGGTGTTGGTGGAGTTTCTGGTGAAGTTTCAGGATGTTGATGGTAATCATGTTCTAGACTTGGTGGATGGAGATCACTGTTGTAGTGTCTGGACCTATACTGGGTCCTGGTTGATCTAGGTTATGGATCGACTTTAATGAAGTGTGTGGATTGGACCTCTCGATGTGTTTCTGGGATGTCTTATGTGTTGGATATTATTTGTTTGGTCTAAGGATGACATGTTTTGTAATTATGTTATTGGTTTATTATCTGGTGGCCGACTTGATTGTTTGTGGCCGAGGGTTTGTATATATAGATGTAATATCTCATTGTAGATCATCATGGTTATGGGAAAGGGAAGTAATGTGCAAATAATGTAATATCATTCAGGAATAGGATTTGGTCGATCATTGGAGATTGAATTGGTTTTGTGTATGAGGATTTAGTCCTATGGAATTGAGCTTAGCCGAAACTATACTTAGGCATAGGAGATGCTATCTTTTGCAGTTCAACACTTCTCTGGATTGCAGTCTTGATTTCTCTATAGTCAATGAGACTCCTTTTGTGGTGAGTAGTACGCTCTAGGCTGTTGGCCTTCCTAAAAGTGCATGCCCCTCAATTATAATTCAAATACTTACCGCAAAATTATTATCTGACTGTGGGTAGTCTTCCCACCGTGGTTTTTCTCTTTACTGGGTTTTTCACATACAAATCTTGGTGTCATGTGGATGACATTTATTCTATGATTATTGTTTATGCTTAATTGGTTATACTATTATTCTAGTATTAATATTTTGGGTTCCGATGTTAAATTTTTAATTGCTAATGGTTATGGTAATATGTGACAACTGTTTCACCCCCCCTCTCTCAGTTGTCTTTCGGGTATTTGAATTGTCTAACAACAATAACATGATAAATCATAAGAAAATACACAATGAAGATATAATTGAAGATTTCCTATTGTATATTGATGGTCCTTATGGTCAAATCTATTATTGAATATGAATGTTTGCTCTTGAATTGAAAAGATGAGATAATGAGATGAACTAAGAATTATGTCTTATAGAGAGTTCTTAATGTACTTTATATTTTTTGCCAACTTACAATCATCGTATCCCAATTTTAGTACTAGATTTGTTCATGTTAAGACCAACATATTATTCATATTCTTGAGTTATTATTAGGAAAATGATGTCTCAACCTTTCATATATGTAAGGTTATTATTTTTAGTAAGTTTTGATTTGAGCATGGATTGGTCTTAATTTTTTCCCAATTGTTTGATTTAGATAGATAAGCATGATAGTAAATTTTGAGGGTCTTAGAGGAATTGAAACAACTCAAAGGTGTCCATAGTTGGGATATGAAATTAAAGCTTAATAAAGCATTCCATGATCTTTTTAGTGTTCTAAATGGTTTGTCAATTGAACACATGGTTCAAAAGTTATGACCTTTGAAAGTTGGGTCTCCCAAAATAAGAAATATAAAAAATGTATTTGACACGTAAATGAGTTTTAAAAGGGAGTTACACATGTTGGTGTATGTATTGACACATCATATATCATATCATATTGGAGATATGATGGGTGCCACTCTTGTGTGGTTTTTAGCCCATGGTTTTGTAATACTGTTTGATGGTTTCATGTATTGAATCTCTTACATGTTAGGTATGTGAGATGGAGGTTCTGTGTAAGAGTCTACTAGTCATTGATTTGTGTGTAGTATATTTTAATTTGTTGTTAATTTCTGAATAATATATTGAGTGGATTTTAGAGTGTGGTGTTTTTCTCCCCAAAGGGAAATTTCCCCACATAAATCACTATATTGTGGTATATAATCTATCTATGCTTATTTTTGTTAATTTTTTGTAACTATTGTAAAAATGTGCAATATTTTCGCATTACCCTCCTCTCAATATTAGTGTAGGAAGTTGTTCCACTACTTAACTTTCTTACTAGTTAGAGGTAAGAAATGGTCCTAAAATGATTAAGGGAATGGAAAACTAAAATGAGTTCTAAAGAGAGTGTGAAATTGGACTCATAATTAAAGGGGTATAATTTACAACATGTTCTACAAAGGTATACAACAACTTATCCCAACACCATCAAGTCAAAGTTCCTCATTAAGGATTATAATGCCATTAGACATTCAAGGATAATAAAATAAAGTAAAAATACAATGAACATGAGAATTAAATAAATATTTATCAAGATAGAAGTTAGCATATCTTGAAGGAAGGTGATGTGAAGGATATGTGTCCAAAGAATCAATGTGAGGTTTAGAGTAATAATAATTATGTATGATATCAACATGGCTACATATGATGTGGATTTATTGAAATAATTTTATCTTGACATCTTCAATATATATATAATTACTAAGTATAATGGTTTCATGCAAAGGAGACTCACACTATAAACCCTTGCATACTATATGCTCATCACTATTACGAGGCATATGATAATCATGGAATGTGTGAACAAAGGAACTTAGAAGCTTCTCTAATAGAATAGGATAGGCTCACTAATTGACTCAATTGGCAATGAATGATGAAATAGGTGAAATATGATGGAGCAAAATATCCATAGAGAAGACACTCACATCCGTAGTATAAAATTATTTTTATATATCAATAATAAATGTATCATATGATATGAGAGATATGAACATGCCAAATGAAAATTAGTGAGGGAAAATTCTCTAATAATTGCCATAATGGTAGGATATAAAGGATAAATCGACATGCATTCTTGAACCCTAAGGGAAAGATATAAGCATATAAAAAATAAAAACCAAGACATACTAAATATGAATTAAAAATTAGAATTATATTAGACTTGGAAATATTTATCAGAAAACTTAAACGTAAGATAAGGTTGTGTAGGATCAATTGAGTTCTTCAAATGTAAATAACAATAATATTTCTGAAGTTTAGTCTAGGAAAATCCAAATAAAATGAGTAGGCATAAACATAGTTAACCCAAACTAATAAATGATGCTACTAGGCAGGGTTGATAATATAATAATTAATCAATAGAAGTGAATGTAAGATAAGTGTACATATCTCTAATAAATGAATACATAGATATATGTTAGGATCTAAAATTATAGATTTGGCATTGATAGTTACCTTAGAATAAAACATATTTGTTGAAAATATGTAGTGACAAGTTTACGGATTAGGGAAAAATCGATCATTATGGATCGATGTTGTACTTTCAAATTTGTAGTATGTAATATGTAGACCACTTTTCTTCACTTTCCAACATGTGTCTTGTCTTTGTATATGGTTAATATATATGAGTTGTGAATATTTATAAATACCTTGAGGGGATGCTATTATATCCCAAGGGGACATATTCTCCTTGGTCAATATGTACAAATAATTGAAAACGCCAATCTCCAATCATACACATGCTCTTATGATGCTTGTGTAGAACAAAAATCATTTTTGTGTGCATATTAAAAGAGTGTGAATGCAAATAATAATAAAATAATGCTTGAGATGTAGACATGATTCAAATGAATGTATTGAATTTCTTTAAATACAAGGACATGGTAGTACATTGTTCAAATTTGTGTTTAACTCATAAAAAAATTCAAGGTGAAAGTTAACTAAATTTGAGTTTGGCTAGGACAAGTTTGTCATTTTGACAATGTCCCAATGACCACATATTTATCGTAAAACATAAAAAAGGCTAAATAACAATGAATAACTCTATAAAAATATATATAATAAATAGATCAAAAGTATTAAAAATAAGATAATTTGGACCTAATAAAACTTTACTCATACCAACATTAGGCATTGGAAAATTGATTGTTAGGCATTGGAAAATCGATTGTTAAAGTTGTTGGTGATGAAGGAAGGCAGAATGCGAAGGAAGAAAATTCTCCAGTGATCCCCCCCTACACTTTCCCAGCAGTTGGTGACTCTCCCTGGTGGTCCTACACATTTGTTTGATGACAGCAACTCATCTTGCAACCCGTAGAATGTCTCCAAGTGGTGTTGTGTAGGAGGTTTCCCTCCTCCACGAGGTTTTTATTTCGCTTCCCTCTACATTTATTACTTTTCATTTAAGTTTTTATTTTCACCCATGTTCTTCTGCCTCTTTGTTTGTACTCCCCTTTAGCTCTTAATGGAGCATGAATCTAATGCCACATTTATGGCTTCCCTAGGGCCGATCTAACTGCCCCTAACAATGACCTCCCTAACCCTATTCTAGCCATTAAACTTTCGTTTAGAGACGTTGTGGCTAGGGCTTCTCAGAGAACTATGGATCATGGTAGATTTGTGGCTTCCTATGGTGACAAAGGAGGCCATAGTGAAGGTAAGGATCCTGATTTCGATCCTACTACTATGCGCATTTCCCCTAATACCTCCATGATTAATGCAATCGTGTTGGACAAAAATAGGCTTAAAGAGGCTGTGATCTTCTTTTGTTTTATTGATATTGAAAAATGTCGCCCAAGGAAATTTATGGATGATTGGTTTCATAATTACTGGAATTTAAAGTTAGGCTTTAAAATTTCTTTCTGTCAACAAATTCAGAAAGGCTTGTTTGTTATCTATTTTGCTAATTATGAGATGCAATCTGAAGTCTTAAAAAAACAATACTGGGGGGTTGGGAAAAAATCGTTCCGTTCCCTCGGATGGACCCCTGAAGCTATTTCTGAAGGAGTCTTAGCACTTTCATGCCTAGGTGGGTTTTGCTCAAAAACATTCCACCCTTCCTCTGGAGATTTATCCTACAGCTTATGGAGCCCATTGGCAAGGTTATCCGAATCGATGAGACCTCCCGACTCATCTCCCACCTTGATGCCCATATCTTGATCTCGCTTAAGCCTAGTATAGACATCCCTAAAGTGTTAGACCTCAATATTGAGGGTGACATTTTTTCATGCCCTCTCGAAATACTTGGGGGTTTGAATGCTTGTTTCCTCTACAAAAGGGAAGGGCACCTCAGGACTAGCTACCCTATCATCAAGAGAAACTCCAAAGCTAAGAGGAATGACTCCACTCCTGTCATCCCCCCACCTCCCTCTACTTCGTCTGTCCCCCATGAAGCCCCTCTCCCTGCCTTTGTCGCTAATAAGTTTAACTCCTCCCCCAACCACCCTGTCCCTTCCTCTGTGAACCTTGACCTCAACCCCCACTTTGGCAATTTTAACACCGCCCCTCCTCCCCATTCCTTGATTGTCCAAGCCTTGGAGCATCTTGAATGTGAGCAGGATGAATTCCAAATGCTTATCCACAAATCAAAAAAATGTAGAAGGAAAAGTGTGCTAAAAGACAACGTGCTCAAAACACCTGAGCTTAACAAAAATAAAAAGAATGACACCATCGTCAATCATGCTATGGTCGCTCGATCCTCGGTGAACAAATCTGGATCTATCTCTATGGTCAAAACCATCATTCAAGCCTTTGAAAATTCAAAACTGATTACTACTAATTCCATCACTATGGAAGGTTCAGCTAGACCTTCGAGTTGATCTCCTCTCCTAATGGTTGTGGAATCACACTCAGAGTTCTCCTTGTCCCCTTCCCTAGTGATGTAATCAATACTACTCAAAGATTGAACCCTATTTGTAATAGCCTTATTGAAATTGAACACGACTCTGACATTTATATTATTCCGACCACAAAGGAAGACCCTTCTCTACTCTACTCGCAAGTTCCTTACACACTGAACAAAGACCTCTCCCTTCCACACACTGAAGCACAGATGGATCTTGTGTGCAGAGAATATGGAGAAGACCCCCCTGAGGTTCTGGCCAAAAAACTTTGATGACCAAGTGGATCCAAGAATAAGGGGCATCCTACCACTAATTAAGCCCTCCCCCCCCGCCCCTTTTTGTTGATTATGATGAAATACGTATTGTGGAACGTTAGAGGTCTAGAAGCCCCAGACAGGAAATATATCATCAAAGATTCTCTCAGATCGATTAAGAATATTGATTTTCTTATGCTGCAAGAGCTTAAAATTACTAGTTTTAATCTTGAGATTTGTCTAGACTAAATTTGGAAAGATTCACTTAAAATCTTCTTAGATCACCCCAAAGGTAGAGGGGGCATTGGTCTTCTTACCAATAATAAATGGGCAAACACACCTTACCTTAGGTGGTCTCTCCCCCTGTAATAGAGTTGTTTGGGCAACCTTTGCTCTTAATAATTTCTCCTTTGGGGTATGCGTTGTGTACGCCCCTAATGACTATAAAGATAAGAATTTCTCTGAGACTATCTTGCTACTATCAATGACATTCCTTGGATTCTTGGTGTTGATTTCAATATGATTGAACATCAAGACGAAAAGTCTGGTGGTAACCCCTTTGAGTGGAAACCATTTGAAAAACCTCAATGGGATAGATTGATTCAACACAAGGACCTACTTGACCCGCTACTTGGTAACAAATACAACCATGGTAGTGTTTGGTACGCTTGGTGTAACTAGTAGAAGGGAGCCAATAGAATCTACTCTAGGCTCGACTGCTTCTATATTAACAAGAATTACTTCACCCTTGTGCCTGATGAGCATGGCGCTTCGATTTCCGTCTGACCTGCTACTATCTCTGATCACCATCCTTTTGTTACCCTGATTAAGATCTCCAATTCCTCCCCTGCCCCTGCTTGCTTGAGTAGGAAGTTCCTCCTCAACACCTCCCTTCTTTAGGATCCAATGGTCCTCATAGCTATCTCCATGGTCAGATTCTTTAACTCAAATGATCATCGACTCCTTTCCCCCACTGCTAGATGGATTGACAACCTTTCTGCATGGCAGAAAATTCTCCAAACCTTTGGACAAAAGAAGGCTATCGATTCCAGACGCCTTGAGAACGCCCTTTCCTGCAATCTTTTTCATCTTTAGGGAAAACTGCAACTTTCTGCTGAGAACGCGAAGCTCCTTTCTCAGCTAGCTAAAGCAAGGGACGCCCTAAGGCAGCACCAACAGGTTAAAAGTAGAGCGGCCATGGTTAGAGCCCGCCATCACTGGCTTAAATTTGGCGATAAGGGTTCAAAATTCTTCTTCAACCTCCTAAAACATAAGAACGTTAGGGAGAGAGTGGATAGATTGGTTGTGGACAATAAAGAACTTGTGGATACCCCTGACATTGCTATTGCTTTTTTTTCATTTTTTCAGAATCTTTTCACCTCTGAAGACTCTGTGGATGCGATGAGACTGAGGCTCAAATGTAAAGAGATCATCCCTACTAGAATTTCCCATACTGAATCCCTTCTCCTAAAACAATGAATCTCAATCTATCCACTCTCTCAATGATGGTAAGTCCCCTGGCTTGGATGGCCTTCCTATTGAGTTCTATAAAGCCAACATTGACTGGATCAGTAAAGACCTACTGGAACTCTTTAATGAGGCCATCACTAATGGATCTCTTGGTAGAGACATTAATCAGGGCATCATTAAGCTCATTCCTAAAGAGGGGGACAAATCTCTCATAAAGAATTAGAGACCTATCACTCTCCTCAATGTTTCCTACAAGGTTCTCGCCAAAGTTCTTGCCTTCAGACTTGAGACTATCCTCCCCAGATTCATATGTTCTACTCAAATTGGCTTCATTAAGGGTGGGTATATTCTTGAAAACCTGATTACTAGCTAGGAGGCCATGGAATGGGCTAAAACCTCTAGACAAAACTCTACCATGTTCCTCCTTGATTATGAAAGGCCTATGATAGAGTGGAATGGGACTTTATCCTCATGATGCTTGATGCCTTTGGCTTCCCTAAAGATTTTTGTGATATTGTTAAAGTTCTCCTTAAGGGTGCATGTGCCCTTATTGAAGTTAATGGCTCACTCTCCTCCCCTATCATGCTCACCCGATCCATCCAGCAAGGCTGCCCCCTTGCCTCTGCTTTGTTTGTGATTGCTTCGGGTTCCCTTTTTTATCTAGTGAGGGATCACACAATCTCCTGTAGCATAAATACTGGAGACTCCCTGATGACACTAAACTCTTAATTATTCAATTTACTAATCATACCTCTCTCTTTCTTGATCTTTCCAAACATAACTTTGAAGTTGATAGTCAAAAAATAAGGCTCTTTTGTGACATCTTGGGTGCCTGGATCTCCCAGAATAAATCCATCCTACTTGGGTGGCAGGAAGAGCCTCCCGATTGGGCTTTGCACCTTGGCTACCAATGGGGTGGCCCTAACAAAATTGTTAGATACCTCGGTATACCCTTCTCCCTATCTCCCTCCATCAGAGATATGTGGCTTTGGATTAGGGGAAAGATCAACAAAAAATTGAATAAGTAGAACAATAAATTCCTCATTCCTCTCCCTCGCTGGTCAGGTACAAGTCTGCCAAAAAACCTTTCCTCATAGAGTATCTACTACTCCTCGGTCTGGATGTTTAGCAATTATCAGATCTTTGAAATACAAAAGGTTATCAGATGCTTCCTTTGGTCGGATGGAAAGGGGGGGAAAAAAAACCATGCTGTTAACTGGAAATGGTGCTCACTTGATAAGAAACTGGGTGGTCTCAGGCTTAAAGACCTCAGATTGCAAGGGATCTCCCTTGCTGCTAAGTGGATATTTCATGCGCTCAATGGCCAGGCACCCTGGACGATCTTGATTAGGAACAATATTGAGAGGGTTGTTCCTAAGCATGCCAAATCCTAGAAATATCTCCCCTTCGCTGACATTGTTGCTAGCAAATTCCCTATCTCTATCCAAGGCTCCTCAGTGTTCAAATCCATATGGAAAGCTTGGGAACTTGTTAGGGGCTCTTTGACGAACACTGAATTTTTCTCCAAAGACCTTATTCATGGTGAAAGATCTATATGGTGGAACCTACTTCACTATTCCAAACCTCTTGCTCTCACCAGGGGTTGCTCGGCTAGGCTTTATGCCCAAAAAGGTATCACTTGCTTCATGGATATATTGAAGGAGGACCATCTTATCTCCTGTGAGGAAATTAGTTGCATGTTCAACCTCCCCCACTCTCAGAAAATGACCTATAGACTTCTCCAGATGGCCTGTGTCGTCGTTGAACTTCCCAAGCCTTGTATGGTTGATTCTCATAGCTTCCTCACCTTTACCTGGCATGGTGGAACCCCTCTTCATAAAGTTAAAGCCCAAGATATCTACACTATCCTCAATTATGATGATTCTATAGTACACCACCTTAATCACCTCTGGTACTATGACTTGGATGCCTCCTTTTGGCAATCTTCTCTTAACAGACTCTAGAAAGCTCTGGTTGCTCCAAAAATTAAGTGTTTTATTTGGTTGCTTTTACTTGATAGGCTGCCCTTGAGAAACTATAACGATACTATTGATCTCTACTCGATTTGTAATGTTCTTGACTCTTCCAGGCATATTTTCTTTGATTGTATTATTGCTAGAGATATTTGGTCTATCTTTGGTTTCTTAATTCCTTACATTGTTTCTATCATAGAGATTGTTATTGGCTTTATTCATAGCATTAAAAAGGATGCCAACCTTCTTTGGTCTATTTTTTCTGCTAACATTCTTTGGTATATCTGGAAGATTAGGAATGAGGACAGGTATCAGGATCGAATAAGGACCCTTACTGAGGCTTTTAGAAGACTCGCCTTTCATAACATTCTTGTGCAGGTCTTTGCTATCATGGACATCGAAAGAGACAAGTTTTTGTGGTTCCTACAAGATGGCTCTTCTACCATGTTTGTCTATGAGATGAGATGCGGGTATGAATGGATGCGGCATGCTGAGAACATCTCCCTGTTTAAACAAGCCCTCAACAAGCTCACTAAAGAAATCAAGGACAATAGGGGTCCTTCCTATCACCGGATGGAAATGTTGATCCAATTACAGGAAAGAAAAAAAGTTGTTTGGATGGAAGGCCCAACTGGCTAGACCACTTGGATGGAGGATCACAACTCCATCCTTCAGTAACTTCTGATATTTTGCTGCCCCTTTTTGTTGCTGGCTATATGCCCTTTGTATCTGGACTTCCTACTTAGTGTTTGTCTTTTTATGCTATGTACCTATAGCTGCTCGATCTGACAATCTGAACCTGCCAGGCTGAGGTTTCTCCTCCCTGATCTGATTGTAATATTTTGTTCTCTCTCCCCTCAATTTTAATATAAAAAAATAAAATAAGATAATTTACATAAAATTATATCATTTGTCAATATATAAACCCTAGATTCTAAAAATAAACATAAATGAGAAACCACGTGGACATACAAACTATTTGAATATTTTTATAGATTATTTCCTAGTGATATGCGGGCACAATAAATCAAATGCCGATATCCGTCATCTGCACTTTATATCTTACATAGAACCTTTCACAAGCTTCTATTCAGTTGTCAGAATTAGTTTGGTTGGTTACTATCATGATAGTTCTTTTTCTTTCTTTTATATATATATATATATATAGTTCCTCTCATCATATCTGATGAACATATCTAATTGAGGAGGTTTAGAGAAAAAAAGTAAAGATGCAGATATTCGTGAAGACCCTGACAGGAAAAACAATCACTCTCGAGGTCGAGAGCAGTGATACCATCGACAATGTCAAGGCAAAAATTCAAGTGAGTGTTATTCCTTGTACACATTTTATCCGATTAAGTTTTCTCGATTTCCTATCTCTTATCGAAGATGGGTTTTTAATTATAGTAGTGGATTTTGTATGTTGAGTGCTGTAATTGATTGTGATGTTCCAGGACAAGGAGGGTATCCCACCAGATCAGCAGCGGTTGATATTTGCTGGGAAACAATTGGAAGATGGACGAACTCTTGCGGATTATAATATCCAGAAGGAATCAACGCTGCATCTGGTGTTGAGGTTAAGGGGAGGCCTTTCCATCAAGGTGAAAACCCTTACTGGAAAAGAGGTAGAGATCGATATCGAACCCACTGATACCATCGAGCGGATCAAAGAGTTGGTCGAGCAAAGGGAAGGAATACCGCCCCTACAGCAAAAGTAAGTAGTTATTCACGTTGTTTTTTAGATTTTATTGTACCCCTAGTTCGTGATTTGCTTTGATGTGTTGGGATAAAGAGCTGTGGTATTCGTAGGGTTGTTTGAAACCTAATTGTTCCAATATTTTTGTTGAACCATCCTTTTTCCCTATATTTTATTTTTTTCAACAAGAAAGATTCATAATTCCACAAATATAACGCTTATCTAGCCTAAAAATCATAAAAGAGTTATCCATCCTGATAATTGCAGCTTCCTGTACTGAGAGAATAGAAAGACGTAAGCCATATATATGCCTGTGTCAAGGTGTTGAAACAACAAAATCCTTTTACTGATTTGCATGATTAATATTGTCCTGCAGGCTCATCTATGGGGGAAAACAGCTGAACGATGAAAAAACAGTCAAAGATTATGGTTTAGAGGGAGGTTCTGTTCTCCATCTTGTGCTGGCATTGCGCGGCGGCTGTTAATACATTTGTTTAGAGCTAAGCAGCAGTGATAGTTGTCATTCTTCTGTATGCAGTTGTCATTCTTCTATATTCCTGTTACTTGTTGAAAGAGAGCAAATATGAATAAAGGCATCTATGCCATTTTGCTCCATGTTTTTTTCCTGTCAACAATCTTATATCTACAAATTTTCCTTCCCGATGTTTGATTTCCATATCTGCTTGGTGATGAAGAGAAATTAATGAATATAAATATAAACATTCATTTTGTTCTGTATGATATTTTATTGAGATAGTACTGCATTATTCAAATTGGAATTTGATTGTCATGTTTTATATGGTAGAATAAATATTTGCGTGAGCAAGCTGGCTGCTTGTCATGCTGTTGCAGTATTCATATATAACAAATGGAGTGGGATGTGTATATCAACTATCTCAATCTCCATTTACACATTGAAGTAAAAATCTGCTGAGCAGTATTGTAGTTATGTACAATATGCTGTAATGTACTAATAGTTCTGTGTCATATGCATACTTTTTAAAATAAATATGTCAATATTGTTAAATGGGTAGGGTACTTTCTGTTGTAAATTTCGAATGGTGTCGATATTAGGATAGAAAAAAGCTCTATATAGCCATATCAATGTCACATTGAATTGGACGTATGGATCATATAATCTCATGCCCAAATGAACCCAGACAAGTAATTGTTCCACTGATTTTTGTTTTACCCATTGCAAGGGTCCTTTTTATCTAAACTTTGTTTTTATTTTAGCTCAACACCATAAGTCCACACGGAGATTGCTTATCCATCCCGAAACCATAAAAGAGGTATCCATTATCCTATAAACCATAGAGGAGGTATCCATCATCCTTAGTTTATAGGAGCTGTCCCCTTATTTTCTTCCTCATGCACATCCTCAACGATAGTAATGAAGTCAACAATTTTTAATTTTTTTGAGTTAATGTTGATGCATCCAATTGCCAAATTTGAAAGATGAAGGTAATTTGAGTTTGGAGCAACTTTTTTTTTATTCACAAGTACACAAAATTTACCACACAACAAACACCTCTTGAATTTTGTGATCAGATTTGTAACAAAGTATTCCCCTAAAGCACCAACAATAAACATAAAGATCTATTCACCTTAAAAGCTAAGAACCATTTAGAAGAGTTCATGAGTAGTCATTTGGATTGAAAAATGAAATTAAGAAAAGATTATTCACGTAATGACTACCTCAAATTGAACTCTTAGTTTCTATTTTTGAAGCACTCATCTTATGTTGGGACTGTTATTGCAAAATCTCCCAACAAGTGAGTTCTTAAACCAAATAGTCAATTTAGTAATAATAGAATTAAGGATAAGAAATTATATTAGCCTCTCCACCTTGGCTTGAGTATAGACAACAACTATGAACTATCATCAGTGAGAAACTCCTCACATGAAGTGGAAGAGTAGGGCTCATTTATAATAGTAAGAATAGGCACACACACCTCAATAGAAATATTGGAGCATTCACCCTTGCCAACACTTCTCACAACCACACCATAGTTATAAGTTTTCTACAAACTAGGACCACTTTTGTAGTTCAACTTCTAAGCCTTCATCACAATAAGACAACATTCCTTTGAAACCCTAGGAGCCTTAGAAAGTGTAGCAATAGGGGTCAAAAGGATAGTTACCCCTATCGACATTATACAATTTTATGGAGAAAAGTATAAATCATTTCTTGAGGACTTGCCAAAGGTCACTTGATTGAGAATTAGATAAGTTTGTCAATTTCACAAACTTTTTATGGACTCTACAGATGCTCTTTCTCTTGTGTTTGCCTCTCCATGATCCTTTGCTCACCATTTCAAATTTGGTGGTAATAAATGTTGATGGATTTAAAAGCCACAAATCTACACTATCACACCACAAGATCTTCCCCTAAAAATTGGATGTAAGAAATCTCAATTGTTAATGTGGTAGAGGGTTGATAGCTCTTAGGCATAAAGATTCACTATCACACCATAGGGTCTCCCTTTTTTTAAAATTTTATTTTTTAGTATAAAATGAAAAGATTTTTGGTTGATTTTAATAAAAAAGGACTAGGAGATTCAAAATCGACATGTTGTGTCATGTAACTCCAAAATTTATAACCCACACTAGTAAGAATTAGTAATTTTCCTTTAATAAATTATGTCTAGACTTTTTGGGTAATATAGTAAATTCATATTGATCATACCTTAACCTAAAGGTTCAACCTTATAAATATTGTCATCTTTGATGCAATTTTGATGTTTTACCTTGATCTAAAGTCAATATTTGAGAACATGACTGCACCTCTAAGTTGATAAAATAAGTCTTCTATTTAGGACAACAAATATTTGTTCTTAATAGTGATTTTATTAAGATTTCAATAATCAATACACATTCTTGGTACACCCCAAGAATACACACGATATATTATTAGACACTTTCACTCAATTCGTTGAAGTAAAATTTTAATTAATGTAGGTCAACCAAATTTGTCCTAACATTTCCTTAACATTCCTTTGTAATAGGTATTACTTTAGGATCAACTCTATTGAAAAGACAAGTTATCCTTTTAGTGTCTTTTTAGTTCAATATCATGAAATGCTTCAGAAAATACATCCTTGTTCTCTTATAAAGGTGGGTGATCATTATTGATGGACATTTTTTTTAGCTTCAAATCTACACATTTCAAAATATCTTTTAATTCACTCAATTTGTCTAGTTTAGATTATTGAAAACAATTTATTTCCAACATAACATAATAAATCCCAAGGTCATTGCCAAAATATTAATGAGATCTAGACCTCAAAAATTTAAAATAATTTTTTCAAGTAATAAATTTCTCAATTATAATTATAATATTAATATTTATTAAAAATATACATGATAAATCATAATGAATGAAATGTTTTTTCTTGGAAACTTGAATTACCAAAATACAATTATAAAATAGTATAGTATGTTTAGAATTAGGTGTTGTACACCTTATATAATGTTTATAACGTTTAATTTATTATTATGTTTGTGGTGCACCTAACATGACCTAGAAGTATTTGAATTACTAGGAGTTAATATTGTTGGGGAAGAATGCTATTGCTAATCATTTAACTATCAATGCTTTAGACTCTCATTATGTTGACTTCTCTCTTGAGGATGATGTCTCCTATTGGGAGGAATTTGTGCCCCTCATTGTTGTTGAAGCTTTTATTGATCTTCCTATTGTGGTCTCCTTTCTTGTTCTGCATTAGCCTCTTGTTGGTCTATTGAAACACTCTATTGACACTACTGATTGTAACCCTGCATGGTGCCTCCCAATTGATCTCTCTTTTGATGGTCCTAATGACAATATCGCCTGGACAATGGTTTCTCATAGGTGGAAGGGGAAGTATTCTCCCCTCCCCCAAATCCCCCTTTGTTTAGGTTTGGGTGTTTCTTCCCTTCCTTTATTGGGGTTTTGGGTGTTTTCTAGTTTGAAGAGGTTTTATTTGCTTTGTTTGACCATGTTTTTTTTTACTACCTTCAGGCTGTTGTTTTTCAGGCCAAGATCCGGAATTTTGGTGCTATTTGTGTGATCTTGATATTATTTGGCTATGTTAAGGGTTAATGCCTTGGCTAGCACCACTTGACTAATCAGAAATATTCTTGGGGCTACATTATATGTTGTATGTAACATTGTGAAATATTTAATGTCCGTGAACTATCACATGGGTTCACTTGGGAGAGAGATGAACCAGGCAAAGAAGCTTTTGAACAAGATTTGGTGGCCTTCATGAGGCAATTGGATTGTAGACAAATGCATATGGAGATCATCCATGAGGAGGCCGATCTGATCACTGAGTGCACTTCCCATCCTCATAAGAAAGAATTACTTGATGGTCGGGTGGAAGTATGGCAGGAAGGAGCTATGGGCTGGGTGGAATGGCTCCCACCTATGGGCAACAAAACTCACCAGATGCTGAAATCTTATTTCCTTAGTTGTTGACTAATATGCTATAATGTCAATTTTGTTTATAAATATGTACAATAGTTGTAATCCCTATTTTTATGGAGGTGCACGTTAATTGTGTATTTTGTATGTGCACATTCTATTGGTGCCCCGACGACTGCTGAACTCAGTCTTTTTGGCTGAAGCTATGTAATGCTTTTTTGATATTTAATGTGGGATCTCACACTGAGAAAATAAATTGATTTAGATATTGCATAAATATTAATAAAGTGATACAATTATGGGGTCAATTATTTTTTAATATCATAATATTAGTCACATGGTCATATATAAGACCACTTGGTAGTTTTGTGTGAGCTTGTTCGTATAAAAATAAATATAAGGGTAGTTATCTAAGGTTGGCTAGTTGGTGTTTTGAATCATTTTTGAAAGAGTGCGAATGTGAAGCATAATATGGGATGTGTGTAGTCATGGTTGGACACATGGGGGATGCACTCAAGAGGCTTGATGTTTCAAAAGTGTTCATGGAGGCTTTGAATATATATTATAATTTTTACTTTTAAATAATATATTTGAAGTGGATAATTTTTAAAGTTGAGTTTTTCCTATATGAGGGTTTTCCCTAGGTATATTTTATTGGCATTTGACTGAACTGAAAAATGATTGATTGGTGAATGTGATGAAGAGACCGATATTTATGTTTGATGACTAAGTTTTGTGTTGTCATTAATGGAAAACATTTTTTTGTAGTCATCTAAGTCTTGGAATCTAACTAGTAAGGCTTAATCAGTACAAAAGATAGTTTAATAGAGAACCAGTAATTAGGATGTCAACTCGTAAACAGTGAATAGAGTTGCATTCTGACAACTGGTACAGGTGATTCATGAAGATTTGGATGATGTGATTTAAAAAAAAATTATGGATATATGTATTTGGATCTATTTTAATGATCGCATTGGCAGATTCAACTAGATAAGTGAGATTTGATGAACACAATAGGCGTTTTGATGAACAATTAACCAGTAGTAATAAACACACTTTAATCGGTAAACTAGTATAGGTTTTGTCTTATTTTTTATTTCTTATGTCGGTGACCAAAATAAGTAAGGTGTGTAATGTAAGAGTGAATAGATTCATTGAACCTAGGAAATTGTTCCAAGGTTGCAGCTGACCTAGAGATGTTTGTAAAAAAGTGTGATGAGGTATAAAGTTGGTGTGCATACATAAGAGTGAGAGATCATTAGAAAAGGATGCAAATTTGATTGTGCGGTGATTATTGAAGCTTTGTATTGATGTTTTGTTGAATTTTTGGGGATCTAAAGTATATCTTATCAGACACAGAGGTGTTACATGAAGATCATTTAAGTGTTATTTTCCTAACAGTTTGCACCAATAAAATCCCCTAACCGAGTAGGTCCTAACATGGCTTAATTTGTAAATCCCCTAAAAGGGTAGCTCTATATAAGAGTCTTAAATCCTCTTGAGAGGTTGATCGTAATAGGTCAAAGCTCCTAATAGGGCTAATCATTTAAATCGCTTAGCTAGGTGATTCCTAACTAAGTCTTCTCCTAACAGGGCATATTTGTAAGACCTTAACCAGTAAAGATTTATATTCCACAGATAGTTAATCTTGTGGCTATTAACTCCCATTGTGATTTTTCTCTTATGGGTTTCCACGTATAAATATCTTGTATTATGTGTAATTTTTATTGGGCATTTGGTTATGTGGTGATATTTATCTTATGTTTGTTAAGTTTTAAGTTGTTTAAGTTGGTGATCAAATTGATATTGTTTATGCTTGCACTGATTCACCCCTGGTATGCTATAAGAATCATAGGACCACTTGACATGGACAAATTGAGCTCAACTGAGTTGATGGAGATTTCCACTTCCATGCAATCTCAGGCCAAGAAAAAGAGTATTAAAGAACAACAGAAGGAGGCAGAAACAATAGAGAGTATAGCTGAAATTTTGTCAAGTCTCCTACCAGAGATTGATATAGATAATTTTCTTACCCCTATTGATAAGATTGGACTCATTGTTGATACCGAAGGTGGAAATATTGTAGAGAGCCTATAAATAATTTGAAGCTATCCTTGCAACACCAGAGATGAGCACAATTGACATTGTGGAGGAGCCTATTGGATAGACAAAGACACATGTGGAGATAACCGACACTATTTTGGAGACATGGCATAATTATTTGAAACAATTACATTCTCATTTTAGTGATGCTTTTTTGAAGATTGCATTGTAAAGACAATTAAAATTTTATATCTATATATACTGTGCAATTTTGATGCAAATGTTGACGTAACATGTATTTATCTTTCATTTATTTAGCTCTTTGTTTGGAATTGTTGTCAAAGGGGGACTAATAGTTGAAGAGTCCATCAAAATTATGTATGTAAAAGTAAAGGGGGAGTAGTAGTATAAGTCTTTTGTAAGTCTTTTATTTTTGTAATAGCATGCAATTTCTAAGGGGGAGTATATGTCATGAAGTCAATTTTTGTATTGCACACTTAGTTAACAAATTTTTTCTTAAGTGTAGCCATCAATGCCAAAGGGGGAGAATGTTGACATTTGACTGAACCAAAAAATGATTGATTGGTGAATGTGATGAAGAGATTGAGATTCATATTTGATGACTAATTTATTTGTTGTCAGTGATGAAAATAATTTTTTTGTAGTCATCTATGTCTTGGAAGCCAACTGGTAATGCTTAACCAGTACATAAGATAATTTAACAGAGAATCGATAATTAGAACTTCGATGGGTAAACAATGAACAAAGTTTCATTCCGACAACCAGTACAAGTGATTCATGAAGAGTTGGATGATATGGTTTTAAAGAAATGACAGAGACAGGTATTTTGAGCTATATTCATAAATGCATTAGCATATTCAATCAGACAAGTGACATTTGATGAACAGAGTAGGAATTTTGATGAACACTTAACAGGTAGTGATAAAGACACTTAAATTGGTAAAATGGTATAGGTTTTGTCTTGTTTTTTTAGTTCTTATGCTAATGGCCAACATAAGTAAGGCATGTAATGTAAGAATGACTAGATTCATTGAACCTATGAAATTCTTCCAAGGTTGTAGCCGACTAAGAGATGTTTATAAAAAGTGTGACGAGGTATCAAATCGATGTGTGTATGTAAGAGCGAAAGAGCATTAGAAAAGGATACAAATTTGATATGTGGAATTTTCATGTATAAATATATTGTGTTATGTGGAATTTGTTTTATTGGGTATTAGATTATGAAATGGGATTCCTCTTATGTTTGTTAAATTTTAATTTGTTTAAGTTGGTGGTTAGATTTATATTGTTTATGCTTGCACTTATTCACCCCCTCTTAGTGCCTTATAAGTTCATCATATTTTGTTTCATCTTTGATGTAATGTTCATCAATGCCTTATAAGTTCATCATATTTTGTTTCATCTTTGATGTAATGTTGTCCATTCAATTGCATGCAAATTTTGAATACTTGTTTACATAGATCTCTCTTTTCGATAATGTACAAATTTTCATTACATGGTTGCAAGTTTCCTTTTAGTTTGGTATTAAAAAATTGCATGGAAATAGTATAGACATGACAATATATGAAAGTTTTTTAAAGGCGTTTTAATACATATCTGAGTGTTTTGGATTTTTTGTTATAATCGGTTGGCTATAGATTTATGGGTTTGAAAAATATTTAGTCAAAAGGGATCTTGAATGTACTTTCCTATTAGGATTTTGTCAATAAAGTTTTTTAGATAACACTCTGGGACAAAATAGACCTTACTATTGGATATAGGTTGACCAAGAGATGAAATGATATAATATTTAATTCATTTCTAAAATGGTTAAGGAAAGAAAATAATTGTTTCATTCCTAGCCCAAGTTGTATTTTCCAAACCAAAGGTAGTCATTTGAAAAATAGATAAAAAAATATTTATGGTAGTTTTAAAATATTTCCTATTTGAAATAATGAAAAATAAATAAAAACTCTATATAAGGGTATAGATCAATATCAAAAATTGGTAGGTACTATTCATTTCTACCACCGTATGTAATCTACCTCATTTTTCACCATAGGTCCTATTGGTCAATGGGTTTTGTGATTCCAACTCATAGTCTGATGGGGTCCCCAATCCCCCAAATACTATTCAACTTCTTAAAACAAAAAATATAAAATGTAAAGAATCACTAATTTAAATAAAATAAAAATAATTTTTTTATCAAAAAATTAGTAGTACTTAGCTATTAGTTTTCCATTGGTGCATAACCACTTCCAATTGTTCTACTTGGGGGTTAATTTTGTACACTGTATATAGGAAAATTGGCAATTTATTAAAATAGATATAACTTTCATCCAATTTTAATACTTTTAATATCTTATAGTCAATATAAATATCTCTTTGAGTACTATATAGCGGTAAAAGTTTGGTTCCGTAATTTTATTATTCCAATTGGTTTCTGGGGTCTCAAATCCAAATGTTCTTGGGTACATAATCTTGAGTATACATAACCATTTTTAAAATCTCAAATAGGTGTTGAAGATAATAAGTAGTATTATTCATAACTTGATGTTGTTAGTTTCTTAGTTTGATGAGTAGAGATAGCTAGGAACTTGTTTGATCAATTTTAGGTGCCTAAGATTGAGGGTGTGATTGTGTGAGCATCTAGGTGAGTCAACAAGAAAAAAAAATGAGGGCTTACTTTTTTTCTCATAACATTCATGGAAGTTCAACTGATTCTTAAATTTGGTACTAGATAGTAAATTTTTACAGGTGTTTTTGAGTTGGACTTTAATGGTGATAGATATACAGGTTGTATTTGATGTTGAAGATATTATTGGACATGGATTTAGGAATATATTCTCATACAGGTGATGGTTGTTAGAAATTACACTTTTTAATTGGCATGACATAATCAATTTTGTCTTGGTTTGGTGGTGATTTGGTTTGATGTTAGGAGGTTGTTTCTTATCTCTTGAATTCTTTATTGGTTCCTTCATTGTGGTGCTTGGATGGGGAGAGCTATTTGGAAAATCAGATCTAATGTTGATTTGGTGTTTATATCATCTGGTCTATATGATTATTCTCTTAAATAATCTCATTTTATAGGCTACTAATTTAATGATAAGTTTTCATGTATCCGTATTTCGATATATGAATTATGTAGCTATGTGAGTAGGCATGTTGGTACACAACTAAAACAAAACATGAAGTCGGGACACAATACCATGTTGCCATCAATGACAACATAGTGAAACCAACCAATTGAGTGTCAATTAAAAATAATCTCCCCCTTTGGCATTGATGACAACGCTCATGTGAAAAATGGTTAAGGTTTCATCTGTTGGTTTCATCTTGCCTACTCCCCCTGAGTTGAATATTCATTAATGCAAAATAATCCATACTCCATATCTCCCCCTAATGGATTAAAAATTTTCTATTATTTTTCACATCTATATCATTCCCCCTTTGACATCAATGCCATAAAAAAGTCTAAAATGAATGTCAATGATTCAAAAATTAATACAATGAATATCCCAAAAATATCTTATCGAAGCTTAACATATTTTAAAATTTTTGGATAAGCCTTTCCCAATAGCTCAAGATAAGTATCCCAACTGGTTTCAAAAGTACCTTAAATAGATACAAGTCCATTTAATATATGTTCAAAAGACTCTTTCTCATTTAGCTCTGTCGGTGTGGGCTTTCCCACCATATCCACACATTCTTTCTTATGTACACTGAGTGAATCCAACTGGGGACTCACTAAGCCTCTCAGAATTCTGGCTCTTCTTATAATTTTGTCTTTTTCCTTCTCAAGAGAAGAAATTTGGTATTTGAAAATCAAAATTTGACCATCAATGGATGTAGTCAATGATGTCAATCTATCAAAAGAATTAGCTATATTTGTAATTTTCTCCTGAAGTTCTTTTATTTTCTTGTCCACATTGACTGTAAGAATATCACTAATACAACAAATGCTATAAATATTTGTACTCTTCTTTATAGAATTATCTATCAGTTTTAGTTTTTCATCAATTTTCTTCTTAGATTGAATCAGCTAATCAAATGCAACTATCTTACCCTGAGTGAACCTCTCTAGTGCTTTCCGGTTTGAAATCTGTTGTAACGATTGAAAATCCTTTGAAATATGCTCAGTAATTATTTTAAGCTTTCCAAATGGGCTCGCTTCATTGTCAATCTTGCATTCTGAGACTAGTTTGTCTAAAACAGTGATTGATCGATCAATAATCCCTTTATCCATAGATCCCTCCTTCATTAGTTTTTGTGTTACCATCATCATCAGTTCAGCAAGATTCATCTCTGTTATGTTTTATTTTCAACCTATGAGGTGTCAATTGACAACAATGATGGACCAACTACTGGTTCCCTGCCAGATTCCCCTTTCTTTTCATTTGATGATTTATCCTTTATAGCTTCCTCACTTACACCGGTGGCTTCGCCACTTGGTGAAGTCTCCATAACTACTAGTTTTTTTTGTAGGAATCATAAATTCAACCTTTACATTTGTATCCAGAGGACTGATATCTCAATATCAGTATCCTATACATAATCAACCTTTTCACTCTTTGTATTAGCCAGTATCTTAATATTTGTCTGTATACTAGTATCTACGGGGGGCTTGATTTCCAAGTTATCTTAATATTTTTCAAAACTAAGGGTGAATTACCCATAATCCCCTTTCCTTGTCCTTCAACTGGGGTGTCTATAGTGTCTGTATTTGATTATGATAAAGTAAAAAATCCCGTATTCTCTTCAAAGAACTTAACCCATGCCTTTTGAGTCCTTTATTATTTCATTTACCCTTCCTAGCATCAGACTAGTTATTATATGTTTTCAATTAATTTTTTTTTTTATCTTCCACCTCATGTGTCCTTTCCATTTCCTCTAGGGAAATAGTAACACAAACAAAAAATAACTCTTGAATTTTAATATGCTTATCTTCTTTCACATTTGAGAGTCTTCTAGCATCTAACATATTATACAATTCAATCGGTATTTGGTTTTCAATTTCTATTAAAGATTTCTTATAAATATCCAAATATAATAAGATTGCTTCCTCTACCTCTCTTTTCTCATCATCCTCTAATTTTTCATAATAAAACTGTACATTCTTTAATATGCCATCCTTAGTGATTTCATATATTAATTTTGCACAAGGTTTAGGTGGAACATTACCAGATTGAATAGCTATATCAGTTTCATTCTTCTTCTTTCTCTTTGTAGTACCAGATGCAGTTGAAGGTGTTTCCTTTGGTTCTTGCTTCTGTGTTATTATTTTGAGTGTAACCTTACTAACTAGTTTCCTTTTAGCTTCTACTTTTGTTTCCTCTATTTTCTTCCTAATAACCCTCTTGAATGCCAAGGGTGTGTCATCCTCAAATTCAAACTCTGCAGTAACAGATTCAATGTATACTTTTGGATTCTTCCTCTTCCCACCTTTCTCTGGGACAACATCAATTAATGCTTTTATGTCCAATGAGACCTTCTCAGCAAATTTGCTTGCTTGTCCTTCCCATTTCTCTCTCTTCTTTTGGTTGAACTCTGTTTCAACCTCACATGTTTTCTATTGTGCAGTTCCATAGGGTATCTTTGCCTCATCAATAGGTGCATCAATCAACATTTTCTCATAAGCATCAAGAATCAATGAATCCAGTTCATAGCCCATTTATTTAATCTAAACCTTCTAGGGCTTAACTTCTTTCATAAGTGTTTCATCCTTCTTTACCATGAAGCATATGTTAGTTTTATATTTTTCTAGAATATGCTTAGGAACCCTTACCCTAGACTTTATAGATTTATAGAATTCTTTTAAATATCCCTATACCTTATCATCTCTCTAACTTCCTAAACTAGTAATTGAATATTTCAATTGTCTCCCTACCGCGATGTCAAATTTCCATTGCCTTTTACCAAAACCAGGTGTATCATTCACGAAAAATAACAATAAATAGACTATCAAGTTTTCATACTGAAAGGTTCCCTTCTTTTCTCCCTTAATGTTTTGTAGGTTTATTAATAACACATCTAACATCCAACCGCATAGATCCAATTTCATAATTTCTCTCATCATTTTGTATGCAACCAAAATGCATGAACTGGAAACAAAATTATATCAATTTGACTGAGTTACCTTATACCTGATCATCATGCTATCGAATCTGACGTCCGTGTCAGTAATAGTATATACTCTCATAGATCTCCTGTCTGATGTCGCACCGGTAATTTTGTTCACGAAATCATTTGAAACCTTCTTATCTAGATGTTTCCCAAGAGATGGTAAACTGGTAATTGCCCTTATGACTTCCTTGGTGATCCTGTTAGGTCTATCTAACTAGATAAATTCCCCATGTACTCTGCTCAAAATATACCTAATCATCTCAGCTTCAATGTGTTTGTATGCCGGTTTGATCTCTCCAAATTCTCCAATCAGCTCACTCATGTACATGCCCTTAATTTCTTATGTTCTTAAGTCCTCAATGTGATAGCGTATGTATGTCCTAACATCTTCAACATACACAACTCCCTCTGGAACAGGAGAAAATGCTCCAGCTGAATCTTCCAGGGTAGCCACATCTGGATACCACTTGAAAATTAGCTTCGGGCGGTCCTTGATCTCTACTATAGTTGGGTTTACAACAAAGATAGGAATAGAAGATGATCCCACTTCCATGTTTAAAGATAAATACCTATTGATCGTTTTTGATAAAAACCCTTAACAAATTCTTCCAATCATTAGTGAAATCGCTCAAGTAGAAATCTAATTTCTCTGAAATGCCTTTGAGTGCTCTTAATTTCTCTTGATCACTCTGAAATTTATTTGAATGGAAGGTGATCAATAATGAAGTGAGTTCAACCTTTTACCCTCCATGAAAAATCCTAATCTTCCATTAACATAAATGACTGTCATTTAAAGACATCCAATCTTGAATAGAATATATCCATGCCGGATAAACATCTCTAATGTCTTGAACATCTTCCAAAACCTCTTCTTGGGGTATATGTAGCATCTTCATGAATTTTTCCTACCCCTAAGGTATCCGCCTCAATTACTGGATGAGATATCTTCCGTTGCATAGGCAACCTCCTCTGTTGGATAAGTAACTAGGATATTTCTATCTGATGGTTATTATTTAGTCTTCCTAACCCATCTCTGAGTATGATCTTTCCGGATTTCACTAACCTTCTCTTTCCCTTTCTCATTTGATCCTCCATTACTAACCGGTAGATTTCTGCTTCTACAAAATTTTAGCTATATGTCCAACCTCATTACATGCATAGCATGTAACATTGTTGCTTTGAATTGCCTTGCTAAAATTGGTTAAATTGCTTGACCTTCACTGATTAGCCATATTTCAAAACTTTCCACATGCATAACATTTAACATTCATTCTACAATCTTCTGTCTTATGACCATACTTATTGCATTTAGATCATTTACCAGGAGCAGAATCAGAGTTTTGATTTGCTCTATTTTTACATTATCTAGCCATGTGACCAAATCTATTGCAAACAAAACATCTACCATTTAATTTAGGAGCATTAAATTGCCTTACCAGTGCCTTATGGTTTTGATCTCCATTAACAGTACCAAAACTCTCTCTTTGCTCAAATCCAAGTCCATTGGAATCTCCAATCTACCTTTGTCTCTTCAACAAATCATCTAGCTATGCTGAACTAATCTTGAATTTTTCTTTATACTCACATGCAGTAGTTAAATATTCTCTTAGAATTATCATTTATCTCTGAAGCTCTCATTCATTACTCTAGGATTGTACTAAATCAGTTCTCAACATATCATTCTCAAGAACCGACCTCCCATATTCTTCAAATTTGTTCTTCAGGGATACAACAAGATTTTCTTCCTTTTTCTTCTAGTCCGCAATCTCCTTTGACATCCTCATAGTTATAACTTGCATTTCAGTTTTCATAACCATGTTCTCCTGACTTAATTTCTGACATTGCTCCTTAAGTGCATCTTTCTCTTGATCATCCCAACTTTGGAAAAGTTCCTTTCTCTTAGTCTAAACAAATGATAACCTCTCTTGTAGGACAATAATGAATTATTTAGTAGAATTCAATTTATCTTGTAGCTTTAAATTCTTCAACCTTTCAGCATCATAATCTTCAAGTGCCATCTCAAGTTGCTTCTCTAAGGTCATGTCCATGGATTTCAAATTCGGGATATTCCTCAAGTTGTTAAACTTCCTTTGAGGCACAAGGCTCTGATACCAATTTTTGGAATCTAATAACACTAAGAGGGGGAGTGAATCAGTGTTATACCAAAATGATCAATTTTAGCCTTATTAAAATATGCATACACCAACCGGTATACCGGTACATAAAGAATTGAAAGAAGTAAAGAAACCAATAAGACAATCACATAAATGAGAATCACAACACACATAATTATACATGAAAAACCTCAAATAGGAAAAACTATGGTGGGATTTGTGACACACAATATCAATTCACTAGCCATATGAAGATATATTACAAAATATGAGGGGCCTGCACCTGCAAGAAGGCTTACAACCTAGAGAACATTGCTCAATCACAAAAAGGAGTCTCACTAATTATATATAAATCTAGACTACAATTCAGAGAAGTGATGAATTGCTAAGATAGCATCTTCTATGCCTAAATACAGTTCCGATTTAAGCTCTATCTGTTCTGGTCTGAAACCCTAAACCATTTACTGGAATAACCCTTACATAAATATCCTCACAAACATATAATCTCTTTGATATATTTCACATCATATTACATTCACATATCCATAATCTCCTATATAAAAAATGATCTAGTCCAACTGACCTATATACCTTATGCAATTTTCATGCCTTATGTCAGCTTACATAGATAATTATAATATTAAATTACATGTGGGCTAGATAACTTAAATACATGAATATCAAAATCAATTATCGATGTTGGATCCAAAAGATTTCGGCCTCCAATACTAATAACCATATTGTAAACCATGTCGGCCTCCAATACCAATAACCAAAGAAATACTTATGTCCTACTGGTGCCAATGTCAGTGCTAGTGTAGTATCCATGAAATGCCTGCTAGTACACAACTGAACCAAAACATGAAACCAGAACACAATACCATGTTTCCATCAATGACAACATAGTGAAACCAACCAATTGAGTGTCAACTGCCAACATTAACCTCTTAATTTTGTAAATTTTTTTTACAAATTGAATAAGACAATTAGGAAATTGAATTTGATAAACAAAACACTTTTTAGATCTAAGATAGCCACAAGCAATTTTTACAAATTACAAGTTCAATTTTAATTTTAAAAGCTAGGGTTTTGAATGATTTAACGACTAATTTTGCAGAAATTTAAACTTGCAAATGAAAAATATACAAATTTGTTCAAAGGAAAGCATGCAAGATGTCGGGTTCACCAAAATGTAATGTGGTGAAATGTGAATGAGAGATCAAGAGGAAAGCTACCCTTTCCCTCCAAGGACAGATGAGATTTTCACTATAGATTTCTCCTCAAACACTTTTCACCTAGTTACATTCAAAAGAGGAGAGGAAAATTCACTAGATTCAACCTTCAATGATAAAGATTGAATTCTGAATGAAATGAGAATCATGAGTTGATCCTCTCTTCCTTATTTGAAACATAAATATTGATTCAATTATGTAGTGCAAAAGTGACAAAGAACTGATTATAACTTAAGATTGGAATATGGGATGAAGTTGTGCACTTGGATTTGACAATAATATGTCAAGACAAAGTTACCTTGCGAATTTGAGGAAAAGTTTCTCTGATCATGGCGGGAATGTACACGGTCCTCCAAAAAATTTGTGAAACAAAAAGGGTTTTTCTGCTCTGCTAATGGAGCCCAAATCCAAAAGTATAGTTGTGCACATGGAACCTACACACAAAAAATAGATGAAAATGGGTTGGGATTGGGGGTTTACCTTCAGGTCAAACCCTAGTTTTGGAATTAACCAAGTAATTAAAGAAAGTACTTGCAAGTAGATGTAAATGAAATACTGAATTGTAAATCACCTCAAGGGAGATTGTAGTAGCAATGTTGATAGAAATGCTTGTCTGGAATTGAATGTTGGAATCGATCTACTCTTCAATGGTTGAATCCTTGACTTGAATACCACACCTAGTCTTGAAGGGAGACTTGAGATGTTGAATGCTTGGAAGGAATGCTTGAATTCTTCAATGCTTGATCGCTTATGCCACTTGATTAATTATTGCAAATTTTTCCAACTTATTGAGCTTATACAAATGAGAGGACAAATGCCCCTTTAATACATATTAATGAATTTGATTTTCATCATAGGTCGATTTCGAGGAAGTTTTATTTATCATTCATTGCATAACCCACAATGCATTCTCTAAAAAGGTCCTTCTCCAAAATAGGGTGGGGATAGGGATGTGGCCATGCCTTTCATAGGTGGGACAGGGGGACCATGCCCCTATCTTACCCCTTTCTCCAGGGCACAATGTGGAAATGGTGATGTAAAGGCCAAGGGAGAAGCTAATTCCGATGGTTGAGTAGTCTCTGGTCTCTGATTAGGTTAGAGAATTCGATCTCCCATGCATTAGGACCCTAATGTAGTTAAAAATTGCTAGGGCCGTAATTTTATGACACTACAACTTCTTTGGAAGAGAAAGAGAAGGAAATAAAGAACTCGAGTCTTGTGATGAGTTGCAGTGCTGAGAAGAAGGATGCAAATGTTATACTGGATGATGACTTGAATTTGAAGAAGGATCCTTTGGATGGGTTTATTAACAAAATGGTATCAGTTGGCAGTGAATTTAGATTTTTGGTGGCAAATAAGATGAGTTCCAGTGGAAGGAATAGATCAAATATGTAGAAGAAAGATGGTGGTAGTAAGAGACAATGTGTAGGTATGAAGTAATGAAAAAGGGGAGAAGAGGAAAAGAAGTTGGGGAATTCAACTGAGTTATTGAAAGGGGTAAAGAGGAAGAAATTTGCAGACAAAGATGGCATTTGGATTAGAAATAGGGATGGGGTCTATATTCTAAATCCTTTTTGATGTTCATGAGTTGCCTCTCATGGAACATATTTTTCCACCTAGGGTGTCTGATGCAGGAACATCCCTAGTTGTGGAGCAATCTTGCATCAACCAAAAATATTTTTGCTTTTTAGTTGTTCTTGTTTTGTGTTACTTCCTAAATTTGCTGGTAGTTCTTCATTTTTCGCTAAAGATCGGGTTCTTGGCTTCCAGATGTGTTCCTATTTCTTTTTCTATATTTCCTATTTATTTGGACTCTTTCCCAGCAAGTTATTGCTTTCAGATTGGTTGTTTCCTGGTTCTAGAGTAGTTTTGAGTTTAACAACTTGTTGAAGATTTCTTCTCTTGTAGAGCAATTTCTTGACTTGCGGATCTAAGTGGCATTGTGCACGATGTTCATAGACCCTTGGCCAACCTTACTTGGTGGTCTTCACTTCTTTATTATCTTTGGCAGAGGTGATCTTTATGCTTTGTGTCTGACCTCTTTTACACATTTCATTTTTTTATTTTTGGAGAATGTGATCTCTTGTGGTCGACCCAGATGTGTTCTAGATTCTATTTATATTGTTGTAATTGATCCTTAAAGGAGCAATGAAATATTGTATGAGAATGATTTATATATTATGTTGTTTGGATACCTCTTTGAGGTTCCAATATATTGAAATATGAAATGTAAGTTGTCTAGGACTGTAAGTCTGCATATATAATGGATGTTCTCGAACATTTTATGATGAAACTATAATGTTGCAGATGTTTGAATCAAAATTTTTCTCTATGTTTTCTTTTTTCTTCTGTTGTGTTAAACTTGCTACATGATCTAGACTATTCTATTTTAGGACCCTTTGGATTATGGCTACATCAGAGATGGAGGTTGTGTGTAAGAATTTTCTATCCCTTGAGTTGTGTCTAGTATATATTTTTTTCTTATTGATTTGTGGATAATATATTGGGTGGATTTTTTAGTGTCATGTTTTTCTCCCAAAAGGGAAATTTCCCCACATAAATCACTATGTTGTGGTATGCATGCCTTTTATGCTTATTTTTGTTAGGTTTCTGTAACTATTGTAAAGATCTACGAAATTTTTACATTACCCTCCTCTCAATATTATTGTAGAAAGTTGTTCTACTGCTTAACTTCCATACAAATGCGAGACAATAAATGGTCCTAAAATGCTTAAGGGAATGGAAAACCAAAATGAGTGAAAAAGAGAGTGTAAAAGTGGACTTATCATTAAAGGGGTACAATTTATAACATGGTCTAAAAAGGTATACAATACCTTATCCCAACACCATCAAGTCAAAGTTTCTCAATAAGGCTTATATTATTGTTAGGCATTGAAGGATAAGAAAATAAATTATAAATACAATGAACATGAGAATCAAAAAAATATTTACCAAGATGCGAGTTAGAAACTCTTGAAGGATGGTGATGTGAAGGATATGTGTCCAAAGACTCAACATGAGTTTTAGAACAATAATAATTCTGTATGATATCAACATGCCTACAAATCATCCAGATTTAAAGAAATAATATTATCTTTAAATCTTCAATATATGTATTATTACTATGTATGTTGGTTTCATGTAGAGGTGATTCACATTATAAATCTTTTCTTACTATATGCTCATCATTGTTACAAGGCATATGATCATCATGGAATGTGTTAATAAAGGAACTTAGAATCATATCTAATAGCATATGATAGACACTAATCAAGTCAATGAATGATGGAAGAGATGAAATATGGCAGAGTGAAATCTCCATAGAGAAGACACTCACATCCATAGTATAAAATTATATTTGTATATGAACAATAGATGTATCATATGATATGAGAGATATGCCAAAATTTAAAATAAATTAATGCAACTTAGTGAGGGAAAAATATCTAATAAGTTCCATAATGGTGGGATATTAAAGATAAATCACTATGAATTTGCTAACCCTAAGGGAAATATATAAGCATATAAAAATAAAAAACCTAGACATATCTAGATATTAATGAAAAATAGAATTATATTAGACTTAGAAATATTTATTAGAAATCTTAAAGGTAAAATAAGGTTGTCGAGGATCAATTGAGTTCTCCAAATGTAAAGAACAACAAAATTTTCTTAAGTTTAATTTAGGCAAATCCAAATAAATGAATAGACAGAAACATACTTTACCCAAACTAATAAATGATGCTACTAGGCAAGGTTGATAATCTAATAATTAATCAATAGAATTGAATATTAAATAAGTATACTTATCTCTAACAAATGAATACATAGATATATGTTAGGATCTGAAAAAAATAGATTTGATATCAATAGTTGCCTTGAAAATAAAAAATATTTGTTGAAAATATGTAGTGACAAGTTTATGGATTAGGGACAAATCCATGATTATGGATCTATATTGCACTTTCAAACTTGTAGTATATAATATGTATACCATTTTTCTTCACTTTACATCATGTGTCTTGTCTTTGTGTATGGTTAATATATATGAATTGTCAATATTTATAAATACCTTAGCTATCCCAAGGGGACACGTTCTCCTTGGTCAATATGTATAAATAATTGAAAAAACCAATCTCTAATCCTACATATGGTCTTATGATGCTTGTGTAGAACAAAAGTCATTTTTGTATGTATATTAAAAAAGTGAGAATCCAAATAATAATCAGATAATTCTTTAGATGTGGAAATGATTCAAATGAATGCATCAAATTTCTCTAAATACAAGGACATAGTAGTACATTGTTCAAATTTATGTTTAATTCAAAAAAATATTCAAGTTGACAGTTAATTAAATTTGAATTTGGCTGGACAAGTTTTTTATTTTGACAATGTTCCAATGCTTACAAATTTGTTTTAAAATAAAACAAAAAGTTAAATAAGAATGAATAATTCTATAAAAATATATATAAAAGATAGATTGATAGTATAAAGAATGAGATGATTTTAAAAAGAAAATATCATTTAGAATTAAATGAGAAACGACGTGGACATACAAATTTCACGTTACAACTATTTGAATATTTTTATAGATTATTTCCCAGTGATATGCGGGCACAATAAATCGAACGCCGATATCCCTTACTCTATATCTTAGATAGAACCATATGCATGTTCCCCTGATTTTATCTATGCTACCACCTTTCACAAGATTCTATTCAGTTGTAAGAATTAGTTTGGTTGGTTACTATCATAGCAGTTCTTTATCTTTTATAGAACCATATATATATGTAAATATGTTCCGCTGATCATATCTGATGAACGTATCTTATTGAGTAGCTTTAGAGAAGAAACTAAAGATGCAGATATTCGTGAAGACCCTGACAGGAAAAACAATCACCCTTGAGGTTGAGAGCAGTGATACCATCGACAATGTCAAGGCAAAAATTCAAGTAGGTGTTATTTTGCGTGCACATTTATCGAATTAGGTTTTCTCAATTTCCTATCTCTTATCGATGATGGGTTTTTTATTATAGTAATGGATTTTGTATGTTGAGTGCTGTAATTGATTGTGATGATCCAGGACAAGGAGGGTATCCCACCAGATCAGCAGCGGTTGATATTTGCTGGGAAACAGTTGGAAGATGGACGAACTCTTGCGGATTATAATATCCAGAAGGAATCAACGCTGCATCTGGTGTTGAGGTTAAGAGGAGGCCTTTCCATCAAGGTGAAAACCCTTACTGGAAAAGAGGTAGAGATCGATATCGAACCCACTGATACCATCGAGCGGATCAAAGAGTTGGTCGAGCAAAGGGAAGGAATACCGCCCCTACAGCAAAAGTAAGTAGTTATTCACGTTGTTTTTAAGATTTTATTGTACCCCTAGTTCGTGATTTGCTTTGATGTGTTCGGATAAAGATCTGTTGTATTCGTAGGGTTGTTTGAAACCTAATTGTTCCAATATTTTTGTTGAACCATCCTTTTTCCCTATATTTTATTTTTTTCAACAAGAAAGATTCATAATTCCACAAATATAACGCTTATCCAACCTCAAAATCATAAAACAGTTATCCATCCTGATACTTGCAGCTTCCTGTACTGAGAGAATGGAAAGACGTAAGCCATATATATGCCTGTGTCAAGGTGTTGAAACAACAAAATACTTTTACTGATTTCCATGATTAATATTGTCCTGCAGGCTCATCTATGGGGGAAAACAACTGAACGACGAAAAAACGGTCAAAGATTATGGTTTAGAGGGAGGTTCTGTTCTCCATCTTGTGCTGGCATTGCGCGGCGGCTGTTAATACATTTGTTTAGAGCTAAGCAGCAGTGATAGTTGTCATTCTTCTGTAAGCAGCTGTTATTCTTCTATACTCCTGTTACTTGTTGAAAGAGAGCAAATATGAATAAAGGCATCTATGCCATTTTGCTCCATGATTTTTTCCTGTTAACAATCTTATATCTACAAATTTTCCCTCCCGATGTTTGATTTCCATATCTGCTTGGCAATGAAGAAATTGATGAATATAAATACAAACATTCGTTTTGTTCTTTATGATGTTTTATTGAGATAGTACTGCATTATTGTAAATGGAGTTTGATTGTCATGTTTTATATTATTATATGGGTAGGGTAGTTTATGTTGTAAATTTCGAATGGTTTCGATATTAGTTATCAGGGTTAACAGAATACTGTAATTTTTGTTGATATACTGTTGAAAATGTTGTGTAGAGAGGCTTTAAAACTAATAATCAGAGACTGGAGTTGATTCTATGATGCAGGGTAAGCAGAATACTGTAAATTTTTGTTGATATACTGATGAAAATAATTGTAGAGTAGGGTTCAAAGCTGAAAATCAGACTGTAATTGTATCGGTTTTTTCTATAATAATAGAATCTGAAATATTTACCTATAAAAAAAGCTCTATAGCCATCTTAATTTCACGTTGAATTGAAGTGTGGATCATATAATCTCATGCCCAAATGAATCCAGACCAAGTATGGTATACACTGAATGGAGATGCACTTAATAGAAACACTTAATCTAGGTGCACTACTGTTTTGGCATTAGTATTTATTGATGAATGTCTTTTGCACAAAAACATTATTTTCTCTATCGTTAGTACATTTTTTTTTTAATACAGAATGACTACAATGCATTGCACAAAATCTTATTCACATTTTAGAATCACGACACTTGAAAGTTTACTTATATCTAAATTGAGATATTTTAGGAGACACAACAACTATGAACCACTTTCAATGAGAAACTCCTCACATGAAGTGCAAGAGTAGGGCTCTTTTCTAATAGTAGCAATAGGCACACACCTCAATAGAGTTCTTAGAGAATTCACCGTTGCCAACACTTCCAACAACCACACCATTGTTCTAAGTTTTCTACAAACTAGGACGACTTCAGTACTTCAACTTGTAAGCTTTCATCACAATAAGACAATATTCCTTTGAAACCCTAGGAGCCTTACCAAGAGTATCAATCAGGGTCAAAGGGATAGTTACCCCTCTCGACATCATACAATTTTAGGGAGAGAAAAGTAGAAAAGTAGAAATCATCTCTCGAGGACTTGCCCAAGGTCACCCGATTGAGAATCAGATAAGTTTATCAATGACATTCCTCTACACCTCCATCCACAACTCGAAGAGGAAAATTTCACTTTTCCACAACTCCACGAGGAAAATTCCTCTTTTCAAGAGCTAAATGCTTTCCTCTACCCCTCCAGCCATAGTTCCATGAAGGAATCATCCTCATCATCCACATACGGGCTACTTCATCGATCAATGGATTCTCCATTGTAATTTTTCCATATCCTTCATACGTTGTATTCTCCCTCCCACCATATAGAAATTTCACAAACTTTTTATTGACTCTACACATGCTCTCTCTTGTGTTTGCCTCTCCATGATCCTCTGCTCACCGATTCAAATTTGGGGGTAATAAATTTCAAATTTTTACATCGTAGAGGGACCTCTTGAGGTTCTAACACACGTTGATAGCACACGTTGGTAGCTCTTTGGCATAAAGCATCACTATCACACCATAGGGACTCCTCTTTGTCTTTTTTCTTTTTTTGTTTTTGTATATTTTGTTTTTAGTATTAAATGAAAATAATTTATATTGATTTTTATAAAAAGTCTAAGAGATTCAGCTTAGAATTCTACTTCAGATGTCCCTATTCGGAATTGAACTTGGGTCTCTATAATGAGAACCCAGTGTTTTAACCAGTTAAGCCCAACCCTTTGGATATGATTTTCCTACTATTAAATGAGAGGGGTACTTGGAGAGATTTGAATAGGTAGGGGTGAAATTGAAAGGCCTAGGATTGTCAAATGAAATGAATGGGAATTAGACAACATATTTAATGCAAAGCTTAACCATATATCTAAAATGTTCATATTTATAAATATGAAAATTAATGTCTTGTTCATCATCTAGATGATTGGCCAATTTCTTGTGTATCTACTAAATATATAATGTAAAATAAAATATTACATTTACAATTATATACATTTTTTTAATATGAAGCTCTAGCATTTGAAGGATAGTTTATTTTCTTTTGTACTTTTTTTTATATTGCCAATCATTTAGAGACATAGACTTGGTAAATTGATAGAGTTTTTTTTCTCATATTGATATAGGCTTCCATGGTTCTTAATCACCATTTTAAGAGAATACTATATGTGAAAAAATTTCCACAATTTTTGTGTATTGATTAAAAATTCATTACTTTTGAGTAATGAATTTTTTAGAAGAAAGTAATTCAAATTTAATATTTGTCATTTTTTTGAGTTGAAATTGGAGAACCTATATTAGTTGATTCGATTTAGGAGTAACCCTAAAATCCATTCATTCATATGCTAAATGATTTGACATTTATCTAAGTTAAAAATGTTAACCAGTTATCCATAATTCTTTTAAGTGAAAATGCTCCTACGGTAAGAAAAATTGTATTGAAATAAAGGCACATGATAATCTTTGTTGCATGCATGTTCATCAAAAACTAAAATAAAGTGCACACTCTCTTTATTGAAAAGGTTCTATCAAAATCATCTTTGATCAAACTTTCTTTAATAGAACCTCTCTACTCTTTACTCATGCCAGTAATGCAGTTTATGCATGGAATTATACACCTCTTCAAAATTCTAATTACTTTAACTTAAATTAACAAAAAAAATATTGCTCAGAACTATCTTTATAACTCATTTAGCCTAGGTCTGAAGTTCAGGTGAACCCCACTTCAATTTCAAATGAATTAAATTTAATTAAAGAACTAGCTTGAACTAGATTTATAATTAGTTTACTCTAATGAATCCCACTTCAATTTCAAATGAATTAATTTTCATTAAAGGTTTTCTGAAAAATTGGTACATATAATGATGGATGAAGTCGATAGCAATTTCATTTCAATTGAAGCTTCATTTATTAAAGTTTAAGCTAGGCATTAAAAAAGTTCAATTGTTTTAATTATATTACATTTCAAAGAATGCCTATGTATGTCAGTGTAGGTACAATAGGTTTTTTAAACATGGATGGAAGTACACGGTCGTGGGGGGTCTGTACACCACCCCACAAAAAGTCATTTTAAATTATTTTTAAATATTCAACATTCCATCTCTACACAATCATTTCTCTCTTTGTTTTCTAATAACATTTTGTAGAATCAATTTTTTAAAAGTGATGGGTGTTTTTTTTTTTTTGGTATTGTGAATGGTTGTATGGCTAGTCAAGGGCTAATTTTTTTTGCTTTTTTTTTTCAATTTCAGTCAAATATGATAAATTTTATGTCAAAATTTATCTCTCAGCCAACCTAAATCCAATGTTGAGGTCCATTTCATCTCAAGAGGTCATATAAAAAATTTCCCTTGTAAAATCCTCACATGAAAGCCCATTTTAAGAGACGTTTTTAATCCATTATTCTAGAAACCAAAAATGAAACAAGCCATCATATAAAAAAACCCAAAATCCTTAGATGTATTAAAATAAGTTACAAATATGTTTCGTATAGCCCGAGTTGGCCTAGTGGTGGAGAACTTGTGCTCTTGAAAGAGAGGTCAAAAGTTCAAATCCCAATGGGGGTAGGGTGTGTACACCTTATTGGCTTCAACCATTTACTAATAAAAAAAGTTACTTACAAGTATGTTCCATACCTTACAATGCCATAAATATTTCATGCATAGTCTTGGCTTCAACTTTGTACCTTGTCCACTCATGACATGGTTATGAATCAAAGTCCAACCATGAAAACATTGATACCAACCCACAGGATATACCATAGAAAACCCCTCATTAGGGAAACACCTACCCTCCAAAATCATCCATACTTCATCTATTTTTCAACAAATAAATAGTACGTGTACTTATAGAGTTACAATAGATAATTTTGAAACATCAAGCATTTCAATGAATTCTTCATGTGTCCAAGTATGAATCCACACATCCCATTCCATGCTTAATATATGCATCCCTCACAAAGACTCAATAATGATAGCCTAAACACTCAAAAAATCTAAACTACTAAACATGTTTTTTCTTATATATACTCAAGATCACACAAATAAAACCACATGGTAAAGTAAAATCATGTGATTCAAAACCATGAGTTAACAAAATTATTGAACCCACATTTAATATTGGGTACTAAGTTTTCACTTCATTGAAATTATTCAAATATTAAATGAAATACATTTCCCCAATGTGAGAACCACATTAAATATATTTACCAATGTTATATACAACACATAAATTAGCCCCAAAAATGTTAACTCCTAGTGATGCACATCCATATAGGTCCTCCTAGGTACACCACACACATTAATAAAATAAATATTATAAATACTATGCAAGGTTGTGATATACAGAAATGAGCTTCACTAGTTTAAACATGAAAACTAGGAATCAAACCCAATTGCATCAATTACATTAGAGAACAACCAATAGGCCCAACTTCAAAACCTTGAGAGAGATGGACATGATTATTGATTGATTGTTCTCTTTTTTATTTGATTTTTCTTGGATAATGATTAAGATGGTAGAAAGAAAGAGCTAGGATAAATAGTGGAAAAGTGGCCATAATTAACATAAATAGACATATGCAAAACTGAAAGACAACTGAAATATACAAATTTTGAGAAAAGACAGAAGAATTTATGTCTCGAATTTAATAACGAATTGACTGGACATTGTAGTTAGGTGCCCTAGTTCTAATAAAAAATTCTGTAGAACATGATTCAAATTGGTCTCAAAAATCTCCAAATTGGATTTCAATCAATTTTAAGGTCAAAACCCTAGGACTATGTTGGTATAAAACTAGGGAAATAGGGCACTAGGTACTATAGACCTACAGGACTAGGGCACCAATCATCCTAGACCTAGATAACTAGGATACTAGACACCGTAGACCCTACCCTTTCTACTAAAATTTGTCTCATTGCCTCTGTTTTAGTCTAATGATGCAATTCTCTTATTACAATTCCTCTAGGTTTTGATGCAATAACATCTTAAATTATAAGAAAATCCATCATGAAGATATAATTTAATATTTCTTATTTATTATTAATTCTCCTTGTACTCAAATATGTTATTGAAGATGAATATTTGCTCTTGAATTGAAAAGATGAGATAATGAGATGAATTAAGAATTATATCTTACATAGAGTTCTCAATGTATTTTACATTTTTGGCCAACTTACAATGGTAATTTTACTACAAACTGGCGTAGCCCTTTAAACAACAAACCGATTAATACACAAACAAGCCAAATAGAAAATAAAGCATTCACCCATAATAATACAATCACCATAGCACAAGATATTTTGATGTGGAAACCCAAATGGGAAAAACCATGGTGAGTAAAACTCACAAGTCTACTATTTGCAGAATAGCAAACAGACTGGTTAAGGCCTTATAATGTTCTTCACCAGAATAGATCTTGTTAGGAATCCAGATCTCTGTTAGGAGATAAGTCCTGTTAAAGACTACCCTGTTAAAGGATTTAGGAGATAAGTCCTATTAAAGGCTACCTTGTTAAAGTATTTTAGATCCACAACTATGAACCACCTTGTTAGAGGATTTAGAATAGGCTTAACTAAGCCTACCTGGTTAAGGGTGTCTGATTGGTCGAAGAGATTAGTAATCAACAAGTAAATGATCTACAAAGTAGCACAAAATGCTTCTTTATATCCTTAATTGCTCTCTGTTAATGTATTGAAGCATTACTTTAGTCTTTTATCCTTTGCACGCTCAATCTTTGTCGCAAGATACTTTTTGCAAAGACCTAATCTTACACAACAACTCACACTCAAAACCCTAGACATGATACATCCTTATATAGGAATCTGATTTCATGTCGGTCCAATGAGATTAGATTATAATTTCCTAGGTACAATGCATCTAGACACAATTGTAACACGAGATAGAATCACCGCATCGGTTTCGGTGGATGCTAACTCATCACACTTTACAAGTTTGCCAATTAACAAAAGAAAGTATACCGATTACCGGTTTACAAACAAAGACTGGTAAACTGGAACATAGTATTCCAATCTTAAAAAGATTGGCTGCCGCTTGGGGTCGTCATACCACTTGAGGTGCTCGGTCATGATTTGACCGGTAAGCTCCTTCTGCAAACACCGATAGTCTTCTACAAACAAAGACTATGGATATATTGGCATATAGTACCAGTTTAAACAATACATCACATACTACCAGTTGAGAATAACTCATATAGAAAATAGGTGTGTGTCCATCAATGACAATCACAACTAAGTACAAATATCATCAAAATGCCAACTATCTCCTCCTTTGGCATTGATGGCAACACTTAGGAAAATTTTGTATCTAAGTTCTTTCAAAACAAAAATGATGCGATAATCAAAATTACTCCCCCTAAGCATATACACTACTACCTTTGCCAAAATTACAAGCATGTACTACTTCCATTTGCATAAAAGTTTCATTCAATACCACTCCCCCTTTGCTAATAATGACAAAGTAACACAAACATGCCGCAAGGAGTTACCAAAATCGTATTGCATAACATGAAAACATAATATATGTTTATAAAAATAATGAGTAAAACTTATCAAAAATGGATTTAAAGTCTTTCAGAAAGTCCTTCATGTCTGTAGACCAAGTATCTAGGAGTGAGGTAAGAATTTCACTTTGAGTATTCATCTGGAATGCTAACTCCTCCATGGCATCCATAGTGCTCATTTCTTGAGTGACAATAATAGCTTCCATGTTCAGAAAGCACTTATGACAAATCAGCAACTTAGGTAACAAAAGCAATTGAAGCTCCTGTAGATCTCTCAATCAATCCTGGCAATCTATTACCTATGAGTTTGTACAGTCTGCCCATACACTATGAAGGAATCATATGGCACTTTGAAGGTCTCCATGTAGTGCTTTAATTTCAATTGGAGTTATACTTTCTTCTTCATAGCATCATCACAAAATAGATCAGGCTAGCAGATTTTTCTCAAAAGTATATGTCCTTCAGCCATTGCCAGACTAATATCATCTCTCTGATGGATCAACTTGGCTCTATCTTCATCCATTTTCTTCACCAATGCAACTTTTAGTGCCTTTTCATTCTTTTTCTCTAGAGTAGCCTGGGCAACATCTTCCAAAGATTTCACTTGATCACCCACTATTGTGCATAGAAGCTTCAACTAGGCCAGTGAGGAATCAGTATCGGGAAGATTAGTATCACGGACTAAGTTTGAAAGAGTATCAACAGAAAATTGAATAACATCTTTTTATTTCTTCTTTCTTAGTTCCTCCAATCTTTCTTTAGCAAGTTGAATACTTCTAAGTAGCTCATTTTCATCTTCAGATTTGGCAAAATGGGGAAGAGTCAATTCATTGTGACTAGTGGGATCAACTTGTTTAGCTTGAACTTGATCTCCAGTTGCCTTGGGAATCTGAAAATTTTGTCCTCCTTCCTTTTCTTTGATCTCCTCTTGTCTCTTCTTCTCCTTCTCATCTTTCTCCATGGCCTCATTTTCTGCCTTCTCTTTCTCCTCTTTTTCCGCTTTCTCCTTCTTGTCTTTCTCCTTCTCCACTTTCTCCTTCTCAACTTTGTCCTTCTCCACTTTGTCCTTCTCTGCTTTGTCCTTCTCTGCTTTCTCCTTCTCATCTTTTTCCTTCTCTACTTTCTCTTTCTCCACTTTCTAACTATGTGATTCTTGAATATCTAATGCAGTATCTTTCAGTTTAGTGCCTTCAGCATCTAATGCATCTACATCAATAGGATCATTTTGCTCAGCTACTCTTTCTCCCTAATCATTGAAAGTTTCATCCAGTTTTGATTTTGATAGGTTAATCTCTTGCTCAACTTGTAGATTTTCCTCAGATACCTTTTGCATCTTGACAGCTTCTTGAGCGTGCAGATGAGTGTCCTTTTCTACTTCAAAGTTTTTACCTCCAAGTAACTTCAGTCTTGTCCAAATAATCATACAAAGAATTTGAAACTATAAGTTTAATATTGGTTGGAGACTGATTATTATCACATAAATACTTAATGAGTTCTTTCTCTACCTCCTGCTTTTTAGTATCATTAAGATCATCGAAATAATCTTTTTGATCATCAAGAATTTTTCTTCTAATATTATTTATAGTCCTTTGACAATGTGTCATAGGCTTGTAAGAAGCAATGTGTATATCTTCAACTACAGAGGTTACAGGTACATTACTAGTTAGCTTGGTCTTCTTACCTAATTGCCTCATCTTCTTCATTTCATGTTCTGGTTTAGTGTCCTGTAAATCCTATGCTCTGTCCTTGGTTTTCCTCTTCCTCTCAAATACCTTTGGCAAAATAGCCTCCGGTTTATTCTTCATTGGTGACCTCTTGGTCACTTTTGGACTAGCAATAGATGTAACCAATGTCGATGCCGATGGCACAACTTTCCTCTTCTTTTGCTTCAGTACTTTAGTAGGATTAACCCTTTCAGAGTAGGTACCAGTCCTTTTCTTCTTTGGATCAAGCAGTGAAGCAAGTAGGGTAGAGGCATACCCAATGAGTATATGATTCACCACTTCATACCCCATAGGCTCAACTTCCTCTTTTCTTGGCTCAACCACTTCCATTATGCAATGATCAACTTTGATCGTGAAAGAAATATCATCTTCATACTTCTTAACCAGGTCACCTGATAGCCTTGTTATCTGGTTAATCATCAATTAGAACTCATTAAAATACTTGTTTAGAGTCTCTAGATAAGTAGATCCCACTACTTACAGGCTCTCATTGATTTGTCTTGTAACCGCTAGGTTACTTAACCATTGAACATCACCATCTCCTAGTAAATACCCTTGAAAGTAGAAAAACAACCCAACAAGTAGTTGACCAAACTTGAACCTTAGTGCCTAGTCCTCTTTAATGGATTTCAAATTCTCCATGAGTTGTTTTCTCATGCAGGTACACAAGTCGTACTCTGCATCTTCCTTTATCATTTGATAAGTGGCATGCACTGTAGCTATAGGAACATAATTCATCCTACTAGCATAGAATACTCTATACTCGATCACCATGTGCGCATACTTCACCAAGTCATCTCTTATGGTGTTGACAATCATTGCCCACTTGTCACTCACAAAACCCGTGAGCTCTTCCACTTTGGCTTTTGTGATCTTACGAAGAACAGGGACTTCTCCAATATTGTAGAAACCAGTCACGACATGGATTGCCTCCACTATGATATCATGGGTTTGCTCAAGATACATATTGTCACCATGAACCCTACTAAGAATAATTATTATATGATCTACTGTGATTTCCTTGAGATAATATATTGCATTGTGGAAATTCTTCTTCTCGATCACGTTGTACTTCAGTTTAATCTTCTTATCTTCTCCATAAAACAAACTCAAGTAGAAGTGAATCACTAGAGACCTTAGGTCTTCTAGTCTGCAATCAATGTAACCAGAAACATCCCCTTTGACAATGACTCAGATGGGAATTTGAGATAGGGCATTGTAATTCAACTTCTTCCTGAGAAATTTGGATGACTCCTTAGGTGCGAAAGAACTAGAAGAGACTTTGGATGTAAAAGCCATGTCTAAATAATTCTGAATGATAAGAGTGATTCGAGGAAAAATACCTTTTCACTCCAAACTAGGGTTCACCGATGTTAAGCACACCTTAATTCTTCAAAAGCGTTCTTTACCACTTTGACCTCCACTCTAGATATCTTGAAATGACTATTGGGTCTTGCACAAGATTTCCTTCTGGATTTCTTCAAATGCAGGATTGATCACTTTTGTTGCACTGCTTAAGTTAGAAAAAAATGCTTCTACTAAAATAGGTAAGTAAAAATGACTACAAGGGTCACTTTTATAGATTCTCCTACCTACCATAATAAATGAATCACTGATAGGGTACAAACCCTAATTTTAGCTTTTACCACTTCATTTGTTCTATTGGTCGATAGGTAACCAATACCAATAAAAGTACTTTACCGATATAATCTGGGGGTCCAAAACATTGTTACCGATATGTTCCACCTTAAGCTTTTCAAAGCTCACTTTTCTAATTCAGGGGTCTCCACACTAGGTGCGGAAACTTGTACATCTTGTGGCTTCTCTTGAGATTTCATTTTCCAAATTTTATTCAGATCTGCCTGAGCAGTTTGAACATCAACCTTTCCTTTACCTTCTAGCTCGACCGGTCTATCTTTTGATGGATTCTGTCTCAGTCTGCATGATCTGGCAAGATGTCCCAGTTTGTGACAATGATAGCATAACATACCAGGTGCTCTCCATGGTGCGGTGTTCACATTTTCATTCTTTCTCCTACATGTTGCAGCAGTGTGATCACTACCATGATAGATCAAACGAGTTTCTCTCCAACTATTTGTCTCTTCATAAGAATTTGACTAGTGGTCATAGGTTCTATACTGGTTTGGGTTCCAGTTCATAAGAGGTTCTTGGACAACTCCTTTTTATCTTCGTGCATAACCTCTAGGATTGTTTATAACTGATCTGCACTAAAAATATATATGTCCAAATTTGTTGCATGCATAACAATGACCATTAAGTCTACCAGTTCTAGCCTTGTGGTCATACATATTGTTTTGCATGTAAAGGAAATTATTATAAGTCTTGCTCCTACATACATTGGCAGTATGTCCTTCCTTATGATAGTTAAAGCATACAGGTTTGAACTTTGACTTACCTTTGATTATTTTCTTAGGTACAAGTTGCTCTTTTGGTGCATCAACCTTGGTTCTAGAGGATTCACCTTCCTCATATGCAAAGAAACCAATTCCAGTGGTATCCCTTGATGGCTTCAATAATTCCAGCTATTGGTCCATTTTTAAAGAGCTCCAATTGAACTTTGCAAGTATCTCCTTCATCTCAGCAAGTTCTTTGGAAAGAGACTCATTGGTCTTCATTAGGGTTTCATTATGAGAAATGACTGCATTGAGTTTTTCTTACATTTCTTCTTTCTCTTCCTTACCCTCTTGTAGATAAGTGGTAATTGTACCAATTTATTGATTAAACTTAAAGATCTTGTGCTCCTTTTCCTTCACTAGATCCTCAACTTTTCTTTGGTTTTCCAATTCCTGACTCATCCTAATGGTTAGTGCTTCCAACTCCCTCCTCAGGTTAGTTTTGGAGTCATTCACTTTCTTCACTTCTTCAACTAGGGCATATATGCTTGCTTCATTAGAAGAGCTATTTTTCAATAGTTTTTAGCATCTGCTTGGCAAGCTCTCTTCTTTTGGCTAAAGAGGCTTTATACTTGACCTTAAGTTCATCATAGGCTCTATCAAATTCAGCTAAATGGTGAGTGATTTCCCTCATGCTATATTCCTCCATATCTCCTTTCAAGCAGTTATACTTAAAGAAAGGCTAGCTTTGATACCAATTGATGAATATTAAGCGGGGGGGGGGGGGGGGGGGGGGCTAAATTAGTATACCCAAAAACCTTACCAAACACTTAAGCAATTTTACAGTAGACCAGTATAGCTCTTCAAACAACAAACCAGTTAATACACAAACAAGACAAATAGAAAATAAAGCATTCACCCACAATAACATAATCACCATAACACAAGATATTTTGATGTGGAATCCCAAATAGGAAAAACCATGATGAGTAAAACTCACAAGTCTACTATTTGCAAAATAGCAACCAGACCGGTTAAGGCCTTACAATGTTCTTCACCAGAACAGATCCTGTTAGGAATCCCGATCTCTGTTAGGAGATAAGTCCTATTAAAGACTACCATGTTAAAGGATTTAGGAGATAAGTCCTGTTAAAGACTACCCTATTAAAGGATTTTAGATCCACAATTGTGAACCACCTTGTTAGAGGATTTAAAACATGCTTAATTGAGCCTACCTGAATAAGGGTTTCTAACTTGTCAAAGAGATTAGTAATCAACAAGTAAGTGATCTACAATGTAGCACAAAATGCTTAGTTATATCCTTGATTGCTCTCTGTTAATGCATTGAAGCATTACTTCAGTCTTCTGTCCTTCGCACGTTCAATCTCTATCGCAAGATACTTTTTGCAAAGACCTAATCTTACACAAGAACTCACACTCAAAACCCTAGACATGATGTCTTCATATAGGAATCTGATTTCATATTGGTTCAATGAGATTAGATTACAATTTCCTTGGTACAATGCATCTAGACACATTTGTAACATGGCACAGAATCACCGCATCGGTGTCGGTGGATGATAACACATCACACTTTACAAGTTTGTCAGTTAACAAAATAATATATACCAATTACTGATTTACAAACAAAGAATTGTAAATTGGAACATAGTGTTCTGATCTTAAAAAGATTGGCTACCACTTGGGGTCCTTGTACCACTTGAGGTCCTTGATCATGCTTTGACCGGTAAGCTCCTTCTGCAAACACCGATAGTCTTCTACAAACAAAGACTATGCATACATTGGCATATAATACCAGTTTGAACAATACATCACATACTACCAATTGAGAATAGCTCATACAACAAATAAGTGTGTCCATCAATCACAATCACAACTAAGTATAAATATCATGAAAATTCCAACAATGGTTGTATCCAAATTTCAATACTATATTTGGTCATGTGAAGGCCAACACATTATTCAAATTCTTGAGTTGACGGTTAATTATGTTAGGAAAATGACATCTCAACCTTGCAAATACGTAAGTTTATTATTTTTAGTAATTCTTAATTTGACCATGGATTGGTCTAAATATTTTCCCAAATCTTTGATTTAGCTAGATAAACATGCTACTAAATTTTGGTTGGAAGGTCATGTCTAGATTTGAATATATTAAATTTTCCATTTTGAAAAGTTGCAAACAAAAATTTCAAAGTCAATTTTGAGGGCCTTAGAGTCATTGAAACAACTCAAACAGTGTCCATAACTAGCACATAGAGTCAAAAAAATTTAATGCTCTAAATGGTTTGTCAATTGGACACATGGTTCTAAAGTTACGACCTTTGAATGTTGGGTCTCCTAAAATAGGAAATATAAAAAATGTGTTTGACACATAAATGAGTTGTAAAAGGGAGTTACACATGTTGGTGTATGTATTGACACATCATATGTAATCTTGTATTGGAGATATGATGGGTGCCACTCTTTGGTTGTTTTTTAGCCCATCAGTTTGTAATACTTTTTGATGGCTTCATGTATTGAATCTTTTACATGTTAGGTGCATGAGATGGAGGTTGTGTGTAAGAGTCTTCTAGTCATTGAGTTGTGTTGAGTATATTTTAATCTATTGTGTATTTATGAATAATATATTGAGTGGATTTTAGAGTGTGGGTTTTTTCTCATGAAAGGTAAATTTCCCCACATAAATCATTGTATTGTCGTATGTATGCTATTTATGCTTATTTTTGTTAATTTTTTGTAACCATTGTAAAGATCTCTAATATTTTTGCATTACCCAATATTAGTGTAGGAAGTTGTTCCACTACTTAACTTCTTTAGTAATTCAAGGCAATAAATGATCCTAAAATGCTTAAGGGAATGGAAAAATAAAATGAGTGCTAAAGAGAGTGTGAAGTTGAACTCATAATTAAAGGGGTATAATTTACACATTGTGTTACATAAGTATACAATATTTTTTATCCTAGCACCATCAAGTCAAAGTTTCTCATTAAGGTTTATAATTTCGTTAGGCATTGAAGGATAAGAAAATAAAGTATAAATACAATAAACATGAGAATCAAATAAATATTTATCAAGGTGAAAGTTAGCATCCCTTGAAGGAAGGTGATGTGAGGGATATGTTTCCAAAGAATCAACATGCGTTTTAGAAGAATAATAATTGTGTATGATATCAACATGCCTACAAATAATGTGGATTTATTGAAATAATGTTATCATGACATCTTAAATATATGTATCAATACTAAGTATACTGGTTTCACTTAGAGGAGATTCACATTATAAACCCTTGCTTACTATAAGCTCATCACTATTACAAGGCATACAATCATTATGGAATGTGTGAAAAAAGGAACGTAGAAGCATCTCTAATAGCATAGGATAGACACTAATCAACTCAATGAATGATGGAAGAGATGAAATATGATAGAGAAAAATATCCATAGAGAAGACACTCACATCCATAGTATAAAATTATATTTGTATATCAACAATAAATGTATCATATGATATGAGAGATATGAACATGCCAAAATTTAAAATAAATTAATGCAAATTAGTGATGGAAAAATGTAGTGCCCCTCCCTCTTTTGGCTTGTGAGACTTTATGATTTGTACTCTATGTGGTTCGAACCTGATTTTGGTTTTGGAGTGTGAGGCTAGTTTATGTTTCTTGGATTTCTATATGACTTTTTTGTTACATTTTATGTGTTGGGTCAGACTAATGATGTTATGTCATGTATATTCGTTTGGTATGTGTGTTAGATGATTATAGATGTATATCTACCTTGATCTTGCATTTCTTATTATCTTTAATGTGTTTATGTGGTTGTGATCATTATTTTAATTGCATAGTCTTCGATGGAAACATATGATGTAGTTTATGATGTGATTATTAGATGTATTCGTACATGATATTTCATTAGTTTATTTACAAGTTTCAAGTTATATTTATTGATGTATACTAACTTGATGTACATTGCTTCCTTGTTTGATGTGCTTGGGTGAGGGGGAAAAGCACCACACTTCTCTCTACAAGTAAGCTACGTTGCTTCCATTCCCTACTCACGATATGATATTTTGTGGTTCATGTTTATATATGTATGCTCAACATTTTTTTTTATGTAGTTGCAGGTACTAAGCTCATCGACTCCACCAGAATGTTTAGGTCTGAGCATGCTCTCCAACTCAATAGTAAAGTGGATGAGGAGATATTAGTTAGACCCTCGTCAGGCACCCTAGTTCCTTGTTTGTTAGGTCTTCTTAGTCGTCACCCTTTGTTAGTATCTAGTGTTTTTTTTTGTTGTAAATTGTTGCTTTTGATTAAAGTCAATAATTTTATGAAATGATTAATATTTTACCCCCGGTTAGTATTTTGGATAGATTTGATTAATTAATTAATTAATAAGTTAGAATTGGTAGTATATTGAGATTTAAATTATTTAATTAATTCAAAAGGAGTAATTCTATTTTTAAAGATTAATTAATTATAATTTCTTCATTTGGCTTGTTTAATTGAGTAACTTGAGGGCTTAGATTATTTAATAAATTAGAAGGATTAACTAAATAGAAAATAATAAATATTCAATTTAGTAGTTGCATTACTTTTATATTAAATTATTAAAAATACAAATATTTCTTCTTTGTTTTTAAAAATCAAGTTTAAAGAAAAGAAATAATATTAAAATTAGAATTATTTTTTGCACGTGAGTGGGAGTTACAAATTAATATTATTTGGCTTTTTGGGCTTTTTAGAGAAGGAGGCTCTGCGGTGAAACTTCTTGCAAAATTGTTCTTAGTTTTGGAGATTTTGTTTATAAAATTTCATTTGGGTTTTTGTTCTAAATTTTTGAGGGAGGATTGTTGAAGCTCCTGGATTTTGTACCGTGCTATGATTCTTTTGGAGTTTTTAACCTTCTCCTCTGGTTGCCACAAAATAAAGTAGGCTTTTTATTCTTTGTATATTAAAATTTATTCCTAAATGAATAAAATCCAGTTGTTTGTTTTTATTGATTGGAAAGAGAAAATGTAATGAAATTATTAGATCATGGGGAAGGGTTTTGGTTTATAGTTTTCTAATTTTTTTTATGATTTTGGGTCTAGAAATTGTTAATGGTGTAAAACCTTTTTTTCTCATTCATTGATCTGTAATCTTAAATTATTCATTAGAAAATTTTGGAGTTTAAATCCTTTTAGAAATTCTCAAATCTGTGTGTACTGGTTCATGAAGTAGAATGCGTATATAGCATTGCTTGAGAAATTGAGTCATTCTAGTCTATGATTTCTATATGTATTTGATTTATATTTATTTTATTATTCTTTTGTCATACCTTTGATTGTTAGGTCAGACTTGGAAAGCTAATGTACTGAGAGGGGAGGGGTGAATTGGTACTCCAAAACTTTTCTTCAAAAGCAATTTTACTGATACACACAAACTAAGTATTGCAGATCTCATAATAATACTGAAACATAATCATAGAAATAACATCCATCAAAATATCACTCCATAACAAAAAGATTTTTGGTCATGCAGAAACTCTTGGTTAGAGAGAAAAACTGCAGTGGGGATGGCACCCACAACTTCACTATTGCAATAATCAAGATTGCTTAGTTAGAGTTACATGTTTAGCTATCTCTAATATCTTACCCTATTAGTAGTATAAAGATCTTTTAGATGTACCTCACTAAAGGATTTTACAAACACTTCTACAAAATGTTGTACCTGCTTAAAGGCTTTACAATTTATAGAGTTTATTAGAGTCTTTCACCCTGTTAAAGGTTTCTAACATGACTTAATATTTCAATCAAAATCTTTACAAAATATCTGCAACTTCATATCTGAAATGTTATAGCAGACTCTATGTGCTCAATATAAAGTTACCTTGCTCATAGCATTCCTTGGTAATCAATAAATAAACTCAGTAACCACTTCTGGATACTCTATCCCTTAAACTATTCTCTAAAACCTTCTTGATAACCTCTGAATATCTCTGTCAATCTTCTTTCTTCATGCTTGACTTTATCATTCCTTCGTATCTCCTCTCTTAATTGACATATCATAAATAATCAAATCATTTTGTTTATATAGATCTCTAAGATGGTGATCTGTTCATGCCTTGATCATACAAACATGTTTTATCGAATGAATAAACATAGAAATTATTTCATTGGACATTCTTCCTCAAAATCATACAAAATTTGTAAATGCAATTTCTTATGTAATAATGGTTTCATCTTCTCGAATCTTGTAACACGGTTCACATGTGTGTCTAGGTTCATTGAATCTGGTAACACATTTTCACTCGGTTCAGATTAACTCGGCATACCTTCTTTGCTGCTCGGTAGACATATAAACTTTACTCGGTTCTCAGCTTGATGTGTATCATCTTGGTGACTTGTCTTTCTTTTGTAACCGATATCAATAGCCTTGTCTTGAAAGCAAAATCATTTTGTTGAAGGCCCCTATTTCACAAAGTCTTTTGGATCTAAAATTTACCTAACTTGTGTGTTTGCAGGAAGGGGTGATCATTTGAAACAATCCAAACTACTAATAGATCTTTGTTGCAGGACCTTGGCAAGGGTTTTTGATCTTTATTGTGTGCCTTATTTTCATAGACTAGCAAATACTTCAATTGCTGCACTAAAATTGAACTAGTATCTTTTGTGTCTTGGGAAATAGGCTCTTTTTGTTTAATCTCTAGAGGGCCTATCTCCCTATGTGGTCATTAGGACTACTAGTGAGGAGAGAACGACCCAAGTGGTAGCGAGGAAAACCCACCTCTTCTGAACCACTATAAACAATTGTATCCATGGTGAAAACTATGGATAATGTGTGCTTATTAGTTCATACCGACACTATGTCTCCCCATAAACCCATTTGATCAAATTTATTTGATTAGTTGTAGAGCGTAACCCTTATTGGTTGGGAGCCTTCTGTATTTATAGAGCTGAAAGTGCCGCATGTATGGCCACACGAATAGATGCCCTTACTATCACCTTTTTGGTTTAGAAGCCAAAATCTTTCTAGTTGTTGGGCCAGGAGGCCGGACCTCTGGAGCGACCCACACACATACGGTTCTTAGTAGAGATAAAAAGTTTGCCACGGGGAGTTTTCGTGCAGACTGATGCTTGGATGCCCCAAGAAGTGAGTGCCAAGGGTGGAGCCAGTGGGGTCAAGCATCTAAGTATCCACTCTAAATAGCATAGCCTTGAGGAAAACCCCATGTAGGATCAACAAATATTGCCTTGGCCAACTATAAGAATTATGCTTGTCTTATTTTGAACAATCAAACATTCAAGACCAAAAATCAAAACATTATGTCTTTTGTGTCTTCAAGTGTATGCAAAATTTCTTTTACATCAAACAACACACTTTTCTTTGAATCATTTTGAGTCTAAACACTTGCAAACATTGAGTCCTCATCAACACTGTGCCCTCTTGTCATGAAAAATAGTCAAACATCTAGATTTGGTCACAACAAACAACTTCACACATTGGAAAAATTGCACAAAATCTTCAGAAACACGTCTGTGTCATATAACCACGTCTGTGAAGGGTAGAAGTGCCTCTGTGTCTTCTGAGCAACTTTGCATTTACAACATCTTAGAAATGCATCTGTGTCTGACAGAACCGCATCTGTGTCATATAACCACGTCAGTGAAGGGCAGAAACGCGTCTGTGTCTTCTAAGCAACTTTGCATTGACAACATCTCAGAAACATGGCCGTGTCTGACAGAATAGCATTTGTGTCATTTAAGCATGTCTTTGAAGTAAACAGGCACATCTGTGTTCAAGATTAAAAAACTTTCATAATTCAACAAACAAGAATAGTCAGTTTCAGACTTATTGAGCTTCCTAGGTTATCTCTTTGGGTTTTCATCTAGCATTCAACCTATCTTTGGGTCTCACAAAGTCCATCATTTCTTTACACCTTACATTACATTCATATTTGTCTAAACTTGACTCAAAAGGTTACTTTCTTGTCCTCATAATACTTCGTCAACACACTACGTACAATAACATTTTGCTAAGTGGTCCCTCATCAAGGTCTATCACCTTTTGGTCTCATTTGGTCTTACTTAGAGTCAAGGTAAACTTACCTCATCAAGAGAAATCATCTCTTTGGAAGCCACACCTGCTCTACTAAATACATACTTGGTCTTACACTTTGTACATTGCAAGTAAACTTCTGATTCATTTACATTCCATCCAACTCTTGGTCTTCCATACTCTTTCCATTTTCATCTATCCTTAAACATCTTGGTCAATACCTAGTTCATGGTTGAAACTTGTTCCCAAAAATCTAAGAGAGAAACTAAAGAGTCTCAAGAGTCCGCAAACATGAGTGTCTATGAGTATGACAATGATGTCTTTTTCAATTCTAATCATAGTACATTACCTGACATGGATGCCTATAGAAACATTCCAAATGTTGAGAACATGGACACTATAAATAAAAATGATACACACAACGATAATATGGACAACATTTTAGTGCATTCAGTAGAAGTGGAAGACTCCATTATGGATCCCTGTTTCAATAGATTGGTTGAGGAAATAATGAGGAGAGATAGACAATGTTTCTTACAAGTGATGGCATAAAGTGGAGCCAAGATCCCTCATGATTTTGACATGTCTCAAATAATGGAAAATTGACCTTTACAACAACCTCACCTCAACATGGATCAAAGGAGGCCTAATAGTGGAGGAAATAGAGGACCACATATGGTGCATGAATCACCATCATCTTTGTTTCAAAAACTAGAGGTCCAACATGCACATGGTCAAGCATATGATACTCACCTTCGTAGACCATTATGGAAGTCTTATGCAGAAAAATATACTCAATCACATACCAATGCTAAGGATCAACCACCAAAGCAATTGGATATTCAAAGTCATACTCAAAATTTGAACACAAGGAAACCCCACGTCAAATTTGGGGGCAACACACTAGAACAAACTCATGACATGCCTATAGAGTATGGTATAAGCAGATATTCCATTCCTCAACATGACTTTGTACCAAGTGGTCCATATACGCAACATCACTATAGACCTTCTCCATATGAACATGTGTATGATCAATATCATCCATATATGCAACATGCTCCTCCTCTACCCAGTGGTTCAGGCATGGGGTATGGTCCAAGAAGTTGGTCTCCACCTAAGAACAATTTGGAATAGAAAATCAAGGACTTATAAAAGAAAATGGAGGACATAAATACACCGAAGCCAACATACACAATGAGAGACATATGTCCTTATCCATTTGACAAGATCATTCCAATGCCTCTATTTCCTACACACTTTGTGATGCCTAAGTTTGATAAGTATAGAGGAAAAGAGGATCCTAAGGCACACATAAGAGAGTTTTTCATAGCTTGCATTGAGATAGCAGCATAAGAGACATATTTGATGAGATTATTCCCACAAAGCTTAGGTGATCAAGCTATGGAATGGTTCTCCCAACTTCCACCTAGTATTAAGTCATGGGGTGACTTAGCTGAGGTATTTATACAACATTTCTCATATAACATAGAGATGGACATATCAGTCACTACCTTGTGCAACACCAAACAAAAGGATGGAGAATCTTTTTCATCATTTTTACAAAGATGGAGGAATTTAGCCAGCAGATGCTCTTATGCAATTCCACAAAAACAAATGGTAGAAATGTTCACCTAGACTGTTAACAAAGACATTGGTTATGGCCTACGAAAATCTTGTTTGCCCACCTTCAAGGACATCATTGAAAAAGGCTTAGCAATAGAAAAGGTCCTAATTGAGCAAGGAGTAATTAAGATATTCAAAGAAAACAAAGATGACTTTAAAGGAAAAGATAAGCCAAGATTTTGGAATAAAAACAAGAACACAGTCAATGATGGTGCTGTTAATGCTAATACAATGTGACCAAAAATCATTTTTTCTGGATCAAGCTCTACAAACAATAAAGTGAATACTCAAACAACATCCAAATCACAAAGGAAGTACACCCCATTGGGAGAACCACTTGAGTCGGTTTTCAAAAAGCTAGTGGAAAACAAAATAATAACAATCCCAGATCTGCCTACATATGAGCCAAAGGTTAAACCAAATTGGTGGAATGATGATGAATATTGTGAACTTCATAAAAGCAAGGGAAATAAAAGAGGAAATTGTCATCAACTAAAGAACATCATACAAGATCTCATTGATAGAGGTGACATTGAGATTGAAGGACACTCATCCAATCAAGAACATGAAATGTTTAAAGAACCAGTGCCAAAACATGAAAAGGGAAAAGCTAAAGCCACAGATGAGTAGACCAACTATACAAGAGCATCCTATAACTATGATTCAACTATCAATCACATTTCAATGGATAATTATGTTTCTACCATTATCATCAAGGACAAAATGCCTGAGAATTCTACCCAAAGACCCAAGATTGTCCTAAAAGGCATTGAATCTTCTTCTGAACTTACCTTTGAATGTAATGTCACAACTCGTCAAGGTAAATTCACTTTGCAAGGTGCTCCAGCTAAAAAACTTTGCTTCCTCATCAACTAAACCTGAGTATGACCTTGTAGAACAGGTAGGGATGACACCCACGCTTATCTCCATCCTCGAGCTCTTACACATATCCCTCGCACATAAAGTCATTCTTGAAAATTTTTTGAGAGACACTTCCATCCCTATTGATCTAAATGTGGACTAGTTTCAAGCCATGGTGGGATACCTTTCTGTTCCACACTCCCTTACATTCACAGAAGCTGATGATGCCTCCGTAAGCCAACCACATAATGCACCTTTACACATTGAAGCCTTCCTACACAAACATTGAATAAAATGAGTCCTGATAGATGGAGGAGCAGATCTAAACATTTGTACATTGAAAACTATTAAGCAATTGGGATATTCTGTAAGGGATGTGAATTCTACACATGCAATTACCATCAAGGCATATGATGATGAAGAGCATTCATCCAAGGGCACAATCACCTTACTTCTCAGAGTTGGGCTAGTTACAAAAGATGTGGTTTGTCAAGTCCTTGATCTAGAGCTCGCATAAAACATATTGCTAGGACGTCCATGGATTCATGAGATGAGTGCAGTTCCATCTACATATCATCGATGTATCAAGTTCCCACACAATGGAGTTGAAGTGACCGTCAAAGCTAACCCAAATCCATTCATATATTGCAACAATCTACATTCAAGATCAGAAATAACAATCCCAATCAATCAAGAATTTGTTCCATCCTCGACATATGTGGATCCAGAATCCTTGAAATCTTTGACATCCAAACAACAAGAGCTCAAAGAAAAATTCAAGATTAAAGACTTGGGATGTGGTGAGTATATCTTTCATGTTGATCAACTCCCACTATATCCTAAGGTATTCAGTCAACAAGAACAACCTACAAACAACTTACAATTCCAAGGAATTGGGTTTGAACCACCTAGTGTTGTGGCTACTAAGTCTGAATGCAAATCTCTTCTAGTGGTGCAAGCAACTCTTGATATCAATAGTCCTAAGAGTGGTTCCGATGAAGAATCTATTGAGTGTATCGGCAACCCTCTTGAGAATGCACATATCCTTACCATATCATCCACTCATTCCATTTTCACTCCTCTCCTAGACTTGGATCAATAAGAATTACAAAAGCCCTTACTCATTGGGGATGAAAAATCAAGCTATGAACAGAAAAAACTAAAAGTCAAAACTAAAGAAAAGTCATTTAGTCCAAATCAAAAGCTATTGGACTTTGCAAAATCAAAGTCAAGGATAAAAATCCTATGATGAAAAAAGAGAAAGAGATGATCTCCCCTAATTTCAAAATAACTAGGGGCAAAAGTTCTAAAATTTCAAGCCAAAAAGCATACTTGTTGATCCTAAGTTTCTATCATGTCATCCTACTTTCACTTCTTTTCACAATCATAAGCCTTCATCACTCATCCACTTGTTCCGCATATCCTTTCCCTTCTAGCGATACATCATGGACCTTTAAAGGAGCACCCCTGCGGGACTTTGTTATCAGGGATGCCCAAACTTCTTTAGGTGACATGCATATGGGCAAACATAGTGCACACATTAGTAATTATATCTCATCTCCTTTATCAAGGAAGTCAGTCACTCGAGCTACACATCATTCAGTCAAGGACGGATGCAACTATAATCATCATCATAAAACATAACATAAGCATCACATAGAAACATACATCATGAAACATCTCATCACATAGGTACACATGCATATAGTTGCCACAAAGATGGATCATCTCATATATATAATCATAAGTGTCATGATATAATGATGTCAAAATCATATGGCTACAATCACCCGAAGGTGTCTACATCATCATACAAAATGGTACAAAACTGCTACATAGGGAGCCCTAAGGCTATGTTGAACTCTCTCCCTTAGATCCCCCTGGCCTCGATAGAGTCTGGGGCCTGGAAGGACCCACCCCAGGATCATCCCTCCTACCCCCTCTATCTGGTGGTGATGGAGGACCCATAGCCCCACCACTGGATGCCTGTCTCTTGTCCCTCCCTCCAGTGGTCGTCCCTGTCCACGATGGTCTATAGAAGCTCCTAGCCTGCTGCTCTGGTGGCATGACTCCATAGTATAGGTCTCTCCAATAGCCTATCTCCTCCCTCGCTTATAGAAACATAAGCATAACCAACTCTTGTGTCCTCTATCGCTTGCCTCCCTACCCTCAGTATTGTCTCAGCCTCTGTATAGTGCTGGATAACCTGATCCCTCTCCTACTCAGTGTCCCTCAACTATTTCTAGAGCTTATCCCTTTCCCGCTTGAGATCCTGGATCTCATCTTCCTATCCCTGGCAGATCTCCCTCAACTCCAATAGCTCATCATGCTCCTCCTCCTCTCCCCCCTATACCTGTGGCTTCCCCTGTACCCATGGCTATACGTGTGGCTGCCCCTACCCCTATCCTCGTTCCTGTCCTTGTACCTTCCTGGGGCCCTATGCTGCTAGTACCTATAAGGGTAAACCACCTTGGCCTCTCACCACCTGAGCCTGTTTCTCCTCTCCACCATCTCTCCATGGAGCCACTCTCCTTTCCCCTATCACACCCCACCTCCTTCATTGGCCTCTACCCCCACCATCTCCATCATCATCTTCATCCCCTCACCATCTCCATCTATCTACTCACCTAGATCTATTAGTCGAGGAAATGGATGCTCAACCCAATATGCAGTATACTCTGCATCCGTCCCTACATCCTCTATCTCTAGCCACATATCCCAAGGCAAGGGAGTCATCTCTACCAGCTGCATCACTGCTTGATCATATGATGACAATGGCCCGAAGTGTGCTTGATCTCTCATTGTTTGAGCATACATCCCAGAACCCTGTGGCATCCACTAAATCCTGCCGAACTGCCTACCTACTTTGTCCACCAACTGCCTCTCTAGTACATAGGGCATCCACCCAATCAGATATCTTCTCTTGAAGGTGTATGGCAGCTCCACTGCATCATCCTCCCACTCCTCACACTCTCCGTACGACCTCCATACCATAGTGTAAATCTCATCAATGACCCTATGCTAGTGCTCCAGTCTCTCAATCCGTGGCTGTGATGTAATCATATCATATAGATGCACAAAACTGCGTCCATGGCCCTTTCCTTTGAAATGTATCGATCGGGTAACCAGCAAATGCTCATACACCCAAACCTATAATAAAGTCACTCCGCAGCCTAATCCTACGGATCCATGGTATACAAACTGATGGAGCTCATAGTATAAATGCACTAGCACGCATGGTCCCCACGCATATCTGGTATGCTATGTCACTAGTGTCTCCAATGTACTCCCCTAGCCCCCAGCTAGTCCTCGTGTTTCCCTATCGGGACACAGGAACCCACTGATCATTCCTCCCAGTATCACTGGTAGTGCCAATCCTATCTATGTCATGGTATCCCAAGCCACATGTCCAGCCCTCATCTCCAGTCCCAGATCCTGAAACACTCATCTCAATGCATCCCTATCTCATCTTGATCATAGGGTATCAACTCCCCATCAATCGGTATCCTCAGTATCCTATATACATCCTCCAAGGTGACTATCATCTCACCCATTGGAAAATGGAATGTACATGTCTCAGAGTGTCATCTCTCAGCTAGCGCAGTCAGCAACCCCATGTTCGCCCAAAACACAGGCACATACAAAATAAATCACAGATCCATAACCTCAATCATGACTCTGTCCTCAAATGTTAGCTCTGGTCGTAACCTGTGAGTCGATGGGAATCTCTCCCATGACTCCAGCATAGGTAGGTACTCCCGCAGTCAAGAAAATCAACTATGTCAGTCAAAGTGACACTCATTGTTAATCACAAAGTGTTGCTTCTATTCTAGTGGCATTCATTGTTCATCACAAAATTCTACTTATTATTGTAGTGCTTATATCTATCATATGGAGCTCTATCCTATTGGCACTCACTTTTCATCACAAAGTGTTGCTATTTATCCTAGTGACACTCACTATTCATCATAAAGTGTTTCTATTTATCCTAGTGGTACTCCTTGTTCATCACAACATACTATGTGTTTTAGCACTCCCTGTTCATCGCAAAGTGTTGCTCATAATTGCACTCCCTATTCATCACAAAGTGCTGCACATATTAGTACTTCCTGTTCATCACAAAGTACTATGTCTTGGTACTCACTGTTCATCACAAAGTGCCTCGATATATCCTAGTCTTCCCTAGAGGACCTGCTTGAGTGTATCCTCTCAGCAGCTTATCTACTAGACAGCGTATGTTCATCACAAAACTGTCAATTTGACCTTGAAGACACAAACGTCCTTGCAGGACATAAACGCGCTTACATATTGCACAAATGTGCATGCTCTGCATAGACGTGCCTAAAATACACAGGCATGCCTATGCTCTGCATAGACATGCTTACTCTACATAGATGTGCCCACATAGCATAAACGCGCTGACACAATGCAGACATGTTCGCATTTGACATAGATGCCTTTTCACTCATAGACACACCTAGCACAAACACAAATGCACCTGGCACCAACATAGACGCGCATTGGTTTTTTTTTACCTTGTTTGACATATTCTAAAATGCATTAAATGCGCTACCTAACATGCATTAATGACAACATTTATTGCACCAAAGTACAAGGAGGTTTTGTGGTACTTACCAGCTCTCCTGTCTCCGCTAGCCTCTGAAATCGGCGAACGCGATCAAATCTATGAATCAAAGCCATCACTGCTGATTGTTGCTGCTCTATTCTCTCTCTACACTTTGATCTCTTGGATGTGTGGATGACAATGAGGATGTATTCCCCTCATGGTCTATTTTATAGACTTCCCTAGCCCTAGCCCTAGCCCTCGTCTCCTGAGTCAGTCTTCTTTATCCCGTGACTCTATCACTTTATCCGGTCAGTCCATTCTACCCTTTATTTCTTATCAAGAGATTGTCTGCGATCTTTCCAGACATTTTAATCCAATCTCTCGAGGGGGCATATCATTCCCATCTTGGGGCAACTTTGTATCGGTTCATATTATCTTCTTTGAAACAATGCGACAAGCTACATTGTCTCAAAGAGGGGCAAAATTTACACCTAAAATTGTCCAGTATAATTAAATAAATATTTTATTTATTTAATTACTTTTTCCTAATTCTTCTATTAATTGAATAAATCTTTATTTATTTAATTAATTCATTTATCCTCTTCTAGCCTTATTTCTAATTTAAATAAATACTTTTATTTATTTAAATTATCCCTTTTCTTAAATTAAATAAATATCTAATTTATTTAGTTGATCCCACTTCTTCTATTAATTAAATAAATCTTTATTTATTTAATTAATCCATTAACCTTTTCTACCCATGACACATGTCATTCATCTTTTAATTCCTACACTACCTACCCTCTCATTATTTTCTTATTTCCTCTACCTATCCTCTAATCATAGCCAACCATTTATCTTTTACACCTCTCAATCTTATCCCTCCATTTCATATAGTGTCTTCTATATAAGGAGATGCTTCCTTCATTATCAAACCCCCGCTGACTACCCGACGATTATTTGACTACAGTACGCCTTTGAACTTTCATATGCGATCCTACTTGCAACCACCTTTTCATTCTTTGTTGAGCTCTTGTGCACACATAAAATCTAAGAGAAAATATATCAAGCAAGATCAATGGAGATAGGAAGAATGGAGATTCAAACCCTATTGGACATGTGATGGTATAATCTTTGTGATTTCATTTGATTTGCATTGTCTTAGGTAATCTTCATATGTTATGGTGGATCTTTGTTGTTGTTAGGCTATGGTTTTGTGGTTGAATTCATTTAGTCTTTCAATTATTGTTGTATCCATTTTCACCATATACAGATAGTATAAACCAACTAGTGTATATAGAATGACTTTGGATATAAATTTAATGACAACTTAGTAAATAGCAACAATCTCCCTTTTTGACATTAGTTTGGTATGTTTGACAAAAGTCCTTTCAAAGTCATAACACAAAATCTATATACTGGCAAAATAAATTGAAATGTCAGTATATACCTTGTTCAAATACATACTCCCCTTATCAATATTCTGTACATAACTTGATGTTCCACGCTTTGTATTTCATGCTCTTGATGTTCCATGCTTTGTATTCCATGCTCTTGATGTTCCATGCTCCCTCTATCAATTTCAACTATACACTTGGTATATATGATAAATTCTGTACACTCGGTTATTCATGCTCAGTACACTCAGATATTCATGCTCGATACACTCCCCCTTTTTGACAAACTTCAAAACTAGTTACCATTTGGTGGGGGCCACTGATCAAAAATATATTTATACTTGGTACGAGCTTCGGTAAGAGTGTTGGTAAGTGCATCCTTGACACTTTCCAGTACTGTATTCTGAGTTGTAATATCACCCGACAGTGTGATCAAAGCATCTAAAGTGCTTCCCTCTTCTTGAGTTGACAATTGGGTAGCTCAATTGATCTGCTCTTGAACCGATGACAAATGAGGAATAAATAATGTTTGAAGAGTCATGATATCTATCCTTATTTTATGCTCTTCATTCCGAAGTTCTAATTGTTGAGCCATAAGAGTTTATAGCTTTGTATAAAAATTCTGAAGAGAATCTAGCTCGGTAGTCAATTTGTTTGAGAGATCGATAATCTTTTTTTCAATGACTTCAGTCTTATTCTTGATATCTTTAATGAAGAATGAGAATGTACATAACTTCTGGAATAAATAAATAATATGCTTGAGTTGAGGGGACAACTCAGTAATGAATTTAATAAGCTTTATTTTACCTATATCAATTGCTTTCTACACTTCTTCAATCATCTTGGCAGTTAGCTCTTTTTCTTTCAATTTGCTAAGGTATTCTGATGCTTCTACTCTCGATTCCTCTAATTGAGTGAGTAGTTCATCCAGTTGCACATGGATGGCAGCATTTTTATTGATGGTAGCTTCAGGTATCATGTCTGTCAATAATGATTTGACCTTCTGAAGTACTCGGTTCTTTTGCTGAATATCTATTTGTCTTTCCTGTTGTGCTTTGGCTTTACAAAGCTCACAGAATTCTATTAGTGCTTGCCCTTTCAATTTTGTAATGTCAACATTCGGTAGCACAATAGGCTTTGACAGATCTATTTTAAAATTATGTCTTTTTTCTTTCTTCTCCTTTGATGATTCTTTCTTTTGTTGAATGAGTACAATGTCTTTTGGGGCTTGTCCTTCATCGGTATGTTTCTCGATAGAGGCAACACTTTTGTCAATTCCTGTAGCCTTTGTTGTATCCTTTGGTGTTTCCTTGTTTGGAGTTTCAGTGGCAATTGCCTCAATGCTTGATGGTACTTGGGAAGTTTGCTCACTAATGGCCTAAGAGGTAGATTCATTTGGTTTAACCTTTTGATCCTCTGTACCTTGATCTATGTCTTGAAGTTTCTCGGCTGTAACTTGTTGGGTGATCAGAGGATAAGGCTTAACCTATTCCACAATTTATTCACTTGATATCAGTTTGGCATAGGAGCTTCCTTCTATCATTTCTCCTTCCTGTGCTCTAGTGTCTATTACATCCTCATCTGACTGAATAGTGGAAGCAGGATCTTGCTCGGTGATGTCAACTATGTCTACCTCACCTTTTGACTCTTCAGCTTGAATCCTGAATATTTTCTTCCATTTTTCTTTAGTTTCATTTTCAACATCAAGATATAGGCCTTTCATCATTTTCAAGGCCCTTTGTTTTACTTGAAAATTTGTCTGGTAGTTTTTCAAATGATCTCTTATGTCATTTACCAACATATCTGGAAAGAGATGAACCAAAACTCTTTCTCTTATTTGCTTCTCCGAGTCCATAGCATATTTCCATCTATTATCAATGTGTGAGTACAATGTTGTTGGAAGAAAACTAGCCACTTCCAATGGAACTACTCGGAACTTGAGAAGTGTACAAATTACAGTCTCTTCTATTTGTCTCTTCTCTTCATCTATTCTTGTATCATATTTTACATATCTAAATGACCCAAATCCACCATATTCCTTCAATTTTGCATAAAAAATGTCAACACTATGTACATCTTCCTTTGTGCTTTTTACAACCTGAAATTTATTTACATCTTCTAACTTTGTGTCACTTGCCTCTTTATCCAAAATTAGTCTTCTGGTCTTCTTTCTATAATTTTTTGTAAGCTTAGGTGTTTCTACATTCTTCTACTTCTTATCGAGTGATGCAATAGATGATCTAGTGTTTGGTCGCTTTGCTGGCTTGGTCGGTGACACCTTGTTTGTGTCCTATTTCTTTCTTTTTAAAACTTTGCCCTTTGGTAACTCTATGCTCAGTGTAATTGCTTCTTCTTGAGCTTCGGATTCTTCCTCGATCGAAAGTTTATCACTCTTCCTTCTTGTTGGCTTAGTAGGAGTGGAGGTAAAACCTTCTCCAAAAATTTTAGTTAAATCCTTGATCATTCTAGTGGCTTTCCTGGCAGCCTTCGATACTACAATGCTCATTTTTACTTTTTCTTTCACCTCTTCATAGGTGCCATATCTTTTCTCGGTAGCATGCCCTGGAAGTGCTAAAAAGACATCTATCTACTATTTAGCAATGTCAAAGTCTATCTCATAACACATAGGTGGTAGTGATTGATTCCTGGGTTCTACTGCATTGACATAACAGTAGTCTGTATCCAATTCAAAACATATAGTATCCTTGTACTTTTCCACTAGCTGAGGTGGAATCCTGTACCTGCTATGCATCTTTTCTTGGATTTAGTTAAAGTAATCATCCATTATCATATTGAAATTATCACCTAGCTGATTGATGAAATCATTTATTTGATGGGTGATAGGTCGGTGTAATTCCCAAACAATGTTACCGACAGATGGAAAGAATTTATGAAAATAGAAGAACATACACACTAAGAGTGACCCAAACTTTAGTGTGTTAGCAGTATTATTCTTCTTCGGTCTCCTTATTGTATTGAGATTTTCAAAAATATTCTTCAATAACACTTCACACAAATCAATTTGCATACCCTTTTTAACAATTTTATAAGCCAAATCTACAGCTGCACATGGTACACTATTTTCTCTTGCAGACTGGAAGAAACAATAACCAATAACTCTAATAGCAAAATTGAGTTCAACATCAGTCACATTGTTCAACGTAAGACCTCTTCTATCAGACTCAACACCTATTAATGTTATCAATTCCTTCCATGAAATCATCTTTTGTGCTTGAGCATGGTTAAATATAGGGTATCCGGTTATCATGTGAATAATCTCTTTGGTGATCTTGAAAGGTTGATCCTCTAACCACATAAAATCATCATGTACTCGGCTCAAGACAAATTTGACCCATTGGGGTTTGAAGACTCGAGGATAGGTTAGGGCTTTAGTCAATCCCTTAACTTTGATATGCTCAAACTTTCTATCTAGGTTTCCATCGGTGCACAATTTGTCATACATATCCTTAATCTTAGTATCATCTAGCTCATCAACTCGGCACTTGGTATAAATTATAACATCTTTGATCAATAGAACCCTATCTAGAATAAGAGAGAATGCAGTTTTCTCATCAGGTTCGGATGCCACTTTGGGAGGTAAGGTGTATTTTAGTGTAGGCTTCTCAATGCTTTCTACAATAATAGGTTTTTGTACCTTGGGAGCCATTTCAAACTTAAAATTCTACTTATGAAATAGCTTAGGGTTCCAAATAGCTAGAAAATGCTTCCAACTTAGTAAATACTTCACAAATATTCACAACTTGACTTTGATCGATTAACTGCTAAAAATGCGGTCTAGATTATGCTAAATACCTTGAATTCGCTCTTGGAAATGTTTGATCGCCTTTTGATTCACTCTGCTCTACACTTCAAAAACTAGTAAGTGAAGAATGACCACACTAAATACTTTAAATACCTCCTTTTGACCTTATCGGGATTCATGCGGCTAGGTAAATAGGCATTAAATGCACTTGGTTCCACTATACCGACTATCTCTCTTAAGCTTTTACTGACTAGATAGGTTTAATACATTTGCAGACTTCTCTGGTAATTCAAAAGACTAGATATTTTTTCGAACTTACTATTGCATCTTAGCTATGCAGATTTTGGAATTAAGCGCATGATTATACAGGAACTGTTAAGATCTAACCTTTGTGAGAATGCAGCCCCTCCACGCCTTTATTGATTAATTCGAAGGAGATGCACCTAACTCGGTAGGTAAGGTGCTTCCTTCATTGGTAGACACAGTTTCCTTCTTTTTTCAAAATTTTTGTAATTTGCTTCTTATCTCCTCAGTATCTTCTCTTGGTTGGTCTTTGCAGCTTTTAGCCATGTGTCCAACTTTGTGACAATGAAAACATGCCATTCTAGGATTTCTCCATGATCTCCGATTGTCCATTCCAAACCTTATCATATAGTTTGCACTTATATGTCGATATCTTCAACAACATTCATACCATATTCTTGTATTGTAATCCCATGGTACTAAAGTATATTGTCGATTGAGATCTGTGTGAGTTTGGTAGCTTCTAGTATTTTCTTTGTGTGGGGTCCACATATAGTTTTTCAGCTTAAACCAACATTTCTCGGTATTGTGTCCATATCTATTGCAATTTTTGCCTGCTAATAATTGTTGATAGACTTTGTTCTACATTGCTTAGATGTATGACCATACTTATTGCAATTGTAACAATAATCATCAAACCTAGTAACATTTGGTTGCTTAACTTTTCTGCTCTGGCAAACATTGGCAGTATGTCCTCATTTTCCACAGTAGTTGCAAATAGACTTTTTGTCTTTGAAGTTCTTTTTGTTTCCATCTTGCTTTGATGATTCTCCTTTCTCAGTGGTGTTGATCCCTTTCTTGGTAGAGTTGTTTCCTTTGTAACTGAGTCCTATAGTTTTGTTGGGTGGTCTCATATTTAGTTGCTCCTCCAACATTCTTGATGATTCATGGCTTTTCCCCAGTGTTTCTTTTGACTTCTTTTCTGCTTCTAGTTCATCGGTCAATCTTGATAATTCAAGTTTTAATGCTTGGTTCTTGTTTTCCTTTAGAGTAGCTTCATGATGTGCATAATCCAATTGATCAAACATATTATGTTGAACTTCAGTCATCCTTGATATTTCATCATTCTTTGCAGACACCATTGCTTCTAGCTATTATTTTTCTCCTTCTATATTTCACTTTTTATCTTCAGCTGTTCTCAATGCATCAAGATTTTCAGTCATCTATGTGCTGAAATACTCATGTTCCCTTCTCATTTCTTTTAGTTGTTCATTAAGTTCTTTGTTCTTTTCTTTCAATTCTACAATCATTTCTTCAGATTCTTCTGATATGCTATTCTCAGATGATGTCTCAATTTGTTCTACCAACTCTTGTGAGTCCTGTAAATCATCAGAAAACCTTCTTCTAACTTTTAGAGATCTCTGCATTTGCCTTCGCATATCTGCAATCATTTGATTAGCATGATCCAATTCTTCTCAAAGATTCACAATCCTGTGGGATTGTTTATAGCCTTCCATTGATAGGATCTTTCTCTTTAGGCTGTTATACCCTTTACCAAGAGTAATGCTCTGATACCAATTGTTAGGTCTGACTTGGAAAGCTAATGTACTAAGAGGGGAAGGGTGAATTAGTACTTCAAAACTTTTCTTGAAAATAATTTTACTGATAAACACAAACTAAGTATTGCTGATCTCATAATAATACTGAAACATAATCATAGAAATAATATCCATCAAAATATAACTCCATAACACAAAGATTTTTGATCACGCAGAATTTCTTGGTTAGAGAGAAAAACTGTGGTGGGGATGGCACCCACAACTTCACTACTGCAGTAATCAAGATTGCTCAATTAGAGCTACATGTGTAGCTATTTGTGATAGCTTACCTTGTTAGGAGTATAAATATCTTTTAGATCTACCTTGCTAAAGGATTTTACAAACACTTCTACAAAATGTTGTACCTAGTTAAAGGCTTTACAATTTATAGACTTTATTAGAGTCTTTTACCCTATTAAAGGTTTCTAACATAACTTAATATTTCAATCAAAATCTTTACAAAATATTTGCAACTTCATATCTGAAATGCTATAGTAGACTCTATGTGCTCAATATAAAGTTACCTTGTTCATAGCATTCCTTGGTAATCAATAAATAAACTCGGTAACCACTTCTAGATACTCTGTCCCTTAAACTGTTCTGTGAAACCTTCTCGAGAACCTCTGAATATCTCTGTCAATCTTCTTTCTTCATGCTTGACTATATCATTCCTTTGTATCTCCTCTCTTGATTGACATATCATAAATACTCAAATCATTCTATTTATATAGACCTCTGAGATGGTGATCTTTTCATGCTTCGATCATACAAACATGTTTTATCGAATGGATAAACATAGAAATTATTTCATTGGATATTCTTCCTCAAAATCATACAAAATCTATAAATGCAATTTCCTATGTAATAACGGTTTCATCTTCTTGAATCTTGTAACACGGTTCACATGTGTATGCAGGTTCATTGAATCTGGTAACAAGTTTTCACTCAGTTCAGATTAACTCGGTATACCTTCTTTGCTGCTTGGTAGACATATAAACTTTACTCGGTTCTCAGCTCCATGTGTATCATCTCGGTGACTTGTCTTTCTTTCGTAACCGACACCGATAACCTTGTTATTTATCGACTGGACTTTTCGGTATTATAAACTGACTAGTGTATATAGAATGATTTTGGGCATAAAACTAATGACGACTTAGTAAATAGAAACATTGATATCATTTTTTTTAATATATATTTATTCATGGGTTTCGATTTTTCATGTTTGTTATGCATTCTATAAAAACCAACCAAAAAAAGAAAATTAAAACAAATATTTATATTTGTATTTCGTTATAGTCTGGGGGGGTCTTCGGGAGCCGAAACTCCACCCACTCCCATCCCTGTAGTTTCCACAGTCCATAGTGATCCATGAACTATGGTAGCCACATACCGTGTATACCATGGTTGTGGTAACCATGAGTCATGTCATTAACCCTGTTGTGCGAAAATATCATTCCGTGAAATACTTCCCTTCATTGAACTATCATTTAGTGTTGATAAATAAATAAATAAATATATATATATATAAGATTTATGTTTATCTTTCTTTGATGTTGATAATATAGCAAAAATCAGTTATTATATGTTTGTGTAAATGTATATATATCCAATTTCATCTAAGTTTCTATTTTGGGAATAAAGAAGATATCTGAATTGTGTTTTAAATCTAGTTTTATTTTAGTCATTATATGAATGTATAAATAAAGGTTAGTTTTATTCTCGAGTTCTCAATTCAATCATACTATTATTTATTTAATCATGATTGTGGAATTGGAAGGAATGTTTTTAGTTATCTTCATTGAAAGTTCGGACTCAAATAATTTTTAATGTTTGAATTTTAGAATATTGAGAACTAAATCTTAAATTTGAAATATTGAAGATATAGGCATTACCATAAACTCCTTGTTTTTATAGTAGAATTGTACTCATTACATTTGGTTTTATGAGTTCGTGGTATTTTTAAAATTTTTGTCCTTCGTAAATGAGTACTTGTTAATATTTCTTTAATTGTATTTAGCTTCTAGAGGCTTGGTCAGTGTTAGAGGTCCTTTTGTGCAAGTTTTCTCTTCATCATTGAATGTTAAGATTGGCATCTTGTTAGAATACGTTGATAGCCGAGTCTTCAGTGTTGGTCATTAATGTACTATTTTTTATTTATATTTTGATTTTATGGATTTATGCGCTAGAATGATGTTAACTCTCCTCTTTGGGATCTTTTCTAGCATGAGAACTAAGCCATGCTATGGTAGGAATCCCAACTCCTTGTGTTTTGGATATCATGGCCTTGTGTTTATTTTGAATCCTAGGTGCAAATAGGGGGAGTGGCTTCTATTGGGGGTCAGGACCCAAAGTGGTAACCAGGGTAACCCAGTGGAAGTTTTATAATCAAGTGATAACTTAATTAATGAACTTGGGTGGGTAGTTAGATCACGCTAATCAAGATAATTTTGGACTGCCTTCTTACCTATAAAGGCACGTATAGGTTTGAGGGTATGTTGAGAAGGGCCTGGAATGGCTTCCACCAACCTTGTAACCTCCAAAGGTTGGTGTGGTCCACTAGTGAATGTATGGGGGATGAGGGTCAAGTGAGGTCATCAGGGTAACCCATGATAGGGGTTGAGACCTAGTGAATATGTACCAAGGTAACCCAAGACATCCTAGTGATGACACTCTTCCCTTGCAACCTAGTGGTAACCCGCCTTTCTTTATCCTTTCATGTATTGTTGAGTTTTGAGAAGTGGTTGGTTTTCTCATGTTTGTTGTGCTTTTGTGGATGTTGTGAGACTTTAGAGTTCGGTTGTTATTTTTTGTATCTGTGGTGTTCCCTTGTGAGCCTCCTACATGTTTAGTTTAACTGATTCTTTGATGGCATTGTTATGTTGATTCTCCTATGAGTCATGTTGTTACCCTTGTATGTCTTGCTTTCGCCTAGAAGGTCTGACTGATACCTCCTAGCATGGGGGGTGGACCTATTTGGTGCTACATGGTTGGGTGTAGTTCTTTTCGTACCCATTGGGTTTGCCTCTTTCAACTTCATGTTCATGTTGGCTCAGTGAAGATTTGAAGACTATCATTGTTGTAGCAAATTTATGTATACTTACCTACATGGGACTTTTGGAAATTTGTATATTATGGATCTATCATTTTGTATATGTATTTATCATGTAAATTCTTGAGCATTGTAATGACAATCTTGTATCCATGTACTTTTCTATAATGTAATTCATAGCAGTTCCTGGTAATTATTTGAGATGATGTATAACCTTGTGTAACATCGTTATGGGTCCTTGAGGAGATTTGTTAAATGATTCATTATGTATTTTTTTTAGTTTTATTTTAACATTTGTACATGTTATATTGATTGATTCAAAAAAAAAATATTCGCATTTTCATGTTCTTGGTTGTTATGTCCTCTGGGCCTCATGGCAGTGCATGACAAAAAATATCTAATAAGTGCAATAATGATAGGATATAAAGGATAAATCAATATGCATTCTCAAACCTTAAGGTAAAGATATAAGCATATAAAAATACAAACCTAGACATATCTAAATATGAATGAAAAATTAGAATTATATAAGACTTAGAAATATTTATTAGAAATCTTAAAGGTAGGATAAGGTTGTGTAGGATTAAATGAGTTCTCCAAATGTAAAGACCAATAATATTTTCTTAAGTTTAGTTTAGGAGAATCCAAATAAAATGAATAGGCATAAACATAGTTAACCCAAACAAATAAATGATGCTACTAGGTAGGGTTGATAATCTAATAATTAATCAATAGAAGTGAATATAAAATAAGTGTACTTATCTCTAACAAATGAACACATAGATATATGTTAGGATCTAAAATAATAGATTTGGCATTGATAGTTACCTTGGCATCAAACATATTTGTTGAAAATATGTAGTGACAAGTTTATGTATCAAGGACAAATCCATGATCATGGATCTATGTTGCACTTTCAAACTTGTAGTATGTAATATGTAGACCACTTTTCTTCACTTTGCATCATGTGTCTTGTCTTTGTATATGGTTAATATCTATGAGTTGTCAATATTTATAAATACTTTGTGGGGATATTGTTATATTCCAAGGGGAGATGTTCTCCTTGGTCAATATGTACAAATAATTGAAAACACCAATCTCTAATCATCCATATGCTCTTATGATGCTTGTGTAGAACAAAAATTATTTTAGGGTGCATATTAAAAAAGTGTGAATGCAAATAATAATCAAATCATGCTTGAGATCTAGAGATGATTCAAATGAATGCATTGAATTTCTATTCAGTTGTAAGAATTAGTTTGGCTGGTTACTATCATGGCAGTTCTTTTTATTTCATATGATCCTCTGATCATTTTGTATGAACATATCTAATTGAGGAAGTTTAGAGAGGAAAGTAAAGATGCAGATATTCGGGAAGACCCTGACAGGAAAAACAATCACCCTTGAGGTCGACGATGTCAAGGCAAAAGTTCAAGTGGGTTTTATTTCGGATTAAGTTTCTCAGTTTCCTATCTCTCATCGAAGATGGGTTTTTTTATTATAGTAATGGATTTTATATGTTGAGTGTTGTAATTGATTGTGATGTTCCAGGACAACGAGGGTATCCCACCAGATCAGCAGCGGTTGATATTTGCTGGGAAACAGTTGGAAGATGGACGAACACTTGCGGATTATAATATCCAGAAGGAATCAACGCTGCATTAGGTGTTGAGGTTAAGGCGAGGCCTTTCCATCAAGGTGAAAACCCTTACTGGAAAAGAGGTAGAGATAAAAACCTGAATCTTTATTTCTACATTGAAATAAAAACGTGTTCAGTACTTTCGAAGTTATGTACAATATGCTGTAATGGAGTAATGGTGTTAAACAGTTAAATACAACCATGCTGTAGAATTATGCAATATGTGTAGTCATCTTAATTCCACGTTAAATTGGAAGTATGGATTATATAATCTCGTGCCCAAATGACCCTTTACTCGCCATTTTAAATTTAGGGGTAAGAAATCCTAATTGTTGACATGGTAGATGGAGACCTCTTGATGTTTGAACTTGGCTTGATGGTCTTATAAGAAGGAAAGATCCATTGTTACATTACAAGATCTCAATTGTTAATGTTGTAGAGGGTGATACTACAATGTTCAAATCTTTATTGATGGCTCTACAAGCATAAAGTCCCTTTGTTACATCATAAGGTCTCCCATTTTTGTATGTTTTATTTTGAATATAAAATAAAAAAAATTTCTAATGGTTTTGACAAAAAAGAGTGGGAGATTGGAAATTGACACAGTTTGTATGGATCTCTAAAATTTATAACCCACATTACTAAGAATTGGTATTTCTACTGGTACTAAAATACGTATAAAGTTATTAGCCATTTTTAGTTGGATATATCCTTCTTGGACCAAAAGTGGATACAAAACTAGGTCTCTTATGAGAAATATGATGCTACTTCAATCTAGCTAAAATGACAAGATAGATTGATGGTGGACGGGTTGTCATTGACATGAGAACAATGTATACCAAAACACAATAGGGATTCAGAAGGATGCATCCTAGTGATGATAATTAGATTGTGATCAAGGCTTACAACGAGATTCACATCAAGACCAAGGATGTGACTGGGTAAGTACACACTAGATTGATATCTATATAGGATGGATATTGTGTTTGATTTTGGATTAAGGAAGTCTGGGACTGATTGGATGCCATTGGATTGCAAGGGTTATATCCTAAAGTTGGATACCAATGATAAGAGATTTTGAGATGAAGTATGAGGTAGTGGGAGAGTTGAGAGATGGAGGATGGGAGGATAAGGAATTGCCAATAGTGGATTGAGAGAAAATGATAGTATGATTAAGAGCTAAAGGTATGAGATAGGGAATGGTGGGGTTATTGGATGGGTGGTGGGTGTGATGGGGTCTCCAAAAAACATATCACAAAGTAATAAGGTGCCCAACTTTAGATATTGCATGTACAGTGAGGGACTAGAATCCTCAAGATAGGATGGAAGATAGGATAACATGAAAGAGAAGAGGCAGATGGATGATAGGATAATGGAATGGATAAATGAATGGAGGATAGGAGGATAGGTGGATAAAAATATGGCTGATAAGAGAATGAATGGATGAAAAGTGTTTAATAAGGGTAGATATGCCAAGAGATGTTCAAAGCATATATTAATAAATTCCCCTATATTTATCAAGATCCAAAGGTGGGTGAAGGAATTGAAATAGATATAATATGATGGGTATGATTGGTGGATACCAATATGCTAGATAAGTACCTATGAGAAAATTTCCTCAAAGTGTAGAGAGCTAATTTATGGGAGATATAAAAATGATGCCCTTCCTCCAAGTTGTTATCATGGTATTTTCCCAAGGCACATACTTTCCAAGTTTTCATCGTAGGAAAAAAATTTCTTCTCTTTTTTTTTAACAATTTTAAAGTATTTTTTTGAATTTTATAGGACATTTAGGGGTGGAAAGGACTCAAGAATTTTGGACAATTTGGTGTGGAATATTGGATGATAAGGAGATGATAAATGACTCAATCATCTACTTCCATACCAAGGTAATAGGAGCAAATTCAGAGTAATCATTGGATGTTGTTACAAGATTATTAGGATGAGTCAAATATGAAAATACATGTATTATATTGTTTTATGGGGGATATATGTTGCATAATGGATAAAATGTTTGAAAATATTTATATAGAATTCATATCCTAACCTAGGAATATAAACTAAGATCTCAAATGTCCATGGCACATCGTTGGAATTATAAATAATTTCATCGACAATCCTAGTAGGGAAGTTGTAAACTTTTGGCTTATGCTTCTTTTGTTACAATAGAACTAATATTGTGAAGTGGGTAGATGAACTTGATAAAATGGCAACTTTCAGCAATATGAGTGAAATACAGAATTAAAAACCAACATAGTAAGTCTGATCTAGAAATGAGACAAAGAAAGAAACTTGTAGATGAAATTTGGAGCCAAAAATGCTAGACATGGTTGGATGGTTACCTAGTCCTAAGGGTGACTAAAATTATAGCTTAAAGATATACAAATATGTTTAGGTGGTTCTATAGGCTCATATTCCAGAATTTTAGCCAAAAATCATAATTGAAATCCTAAATTGACAAGATTATATCTTAGGAATAACAAACTGTAATGCTTATTTGACCATAATTTCAGAGCTCACAAAATCTTACAATTTTTTAGCCCTTATGAATGATAAAATATTTCTTTATACAAGGTCCACAAGGTATTTTTGAGTTTAGACCAACATAAAATAGTCATGAAAAAAATTCAAACTATAATTGAAATTGTGAAGGCGAATGCTAGAAATGGTTACAATTTCAATGAATTTGGGTATGACAAGTGTGTTAGGTGACCTATCCCAACTAAAATAGGACCACAAAAAGGGATTCAAGAGTATTGGGGTTTGCAATATTAAATAAAATCCTAATTTGAGTATTTGATAATAATTATTGTAGGAGGAAAAGTTAGGCATTTGATAACATTCATAAATCCTACATCAATGAACGTACGAAAACAAAGTATAAATAGAGAAATAATGTAAGAAAATGCAAACCATCCTTCAAATGCTTGAAACGATCCCCTTCATTGCCCTTTTTGCTTCTCTAATCAAATAGAAATGTGGCTCTCAATTCCATTGCAAGTGTATTGAAAGAAAGCCTAGGTGAGAAGATTCAATGTATGGTTTTCAAACACAAATTAGCAACATATACATACCAAAATCAGGTCCCAATACATTGAAAAATGAGCTCCAATTATAGAAAAATTATTCATTAAAATGACATGATAAAATCAAGGAATGTGATAAATGCATGATTGATTCCAAAATAGCAAATTGATATGACATGATTATGCCAAATTGAACAGAAATTTTATATTTATAATTATGACAAATTGGAAGCAATTTTAGTCTTCTGATTTGAGGAATTAGTGGAGAAATTAGTGGGAGAAATTATAGGAAATGGGTAGAATGAAATTAGGGATGACAAATTATGAAAAAATTAGGAAAAAATTTACAGAGATAAATGTGGGAATAATTAATAACTTTTCATTTATTAATTAGCCCACAAAAGGGAAATCAACCAGGTCAATAAAATATTTAATTATGACACAATACCTAGGATAAATGAAATGAATTCATTTAACGTAAAGAGAGATGTTATAATGGATTGATGATTAAAGAATTATTTAGTCCTAGGAGAGAGACATAAGTCAAGATGATGTCATGAAACAATTAACATGATCAATATAAGAATTTAATGATTGACTTATATAATTATTGACAAATTAACTAAAATTTATTTAAATGAATGCTCAAGATTGATCATAATTATTGAAATGAAAAGGACACTTGACAAAAATAAATGATTGATAAAAGACAATTGATTGATAATGATTGACGAGAAGACATTGAGAATTTATTGGAATTGATTAAAGTTGATGCTAATTGACGTTGATTAGGGTTAAAATGACAATTATATGACATTGATAACCAACCATGATCATGAAATGAAAATTGAGATTGACATTGATAAGAGCCAAATTGAAATGACTGAATAGGATTGAATAGGAAGAGAAAGTAGAAGAATTGCATCAGGTTGACAAATGATAAAAACCAAATTTGCAACCTAGAAGAAGTGTTAGTAGGAATGAAAACCTAAAAGAAGGTATCATGGACATGTTAACATACAATGACATAGACGTTGACCATTTTTTAGTGACTAAATTTTGCCCCTCTTTGAGACAATGCAATTCTTAGTTGTGTTTCAAAGAATAGTAAAGAAAAATCATGTTAAACATTTCTCTAGGAATGATGGGTTAGAAGGCTGCTCCCTCAATAAATTGCATGAAAAAAATTAGAAAATAGGCCAATTTGCCAAAAATAAAGCTGACTAGACCAAAATGACTGTAAGGAGTGACTAAATAAATATTAGTAGAAAGAGAAAATTAGATAAAGAATAATTAGTGGTGAAGAAACCTTGATTTTGCAAATACACTATAATGCAGAGAGCTTTTATTTGAAATGGTAAAATGGATGTGTCATACCATAACAAAGAAAGATAGGGTGATAATGTAGTCCCTTTTGCATAAAATAGACACACTCCAGATAAGAAATATTTCAATGTATCCTAAGACATTGTGCATGTTAAGGGTCTCGAGGTATATGTGATAGTCACAAAGTGAATGCACCAACCTAGCCACCCTAGACATACCTACCCCAGAACTACATGAAAACATCCTACAAACAAAAAACTAAAAACAAGAAAAACCATGAACCATTCGGGCACTCTAAATCATTTAGTGACATCATTGAGAAACATAGGAACATGATCGAGGATAAATCAATTAAAAGATAAGACTCGCAAATCCAAACAAGTCAAATAACCATTATGATCTTATTGTCAAAGTTGATAGTTTTTCATTAAGAGGATGATTATAATGTTTAGTTTTAGGAATGAAGTACTCCATCTAATATAGGAAACAATTTGGTTTCGAGTATACTACACCCTATATAAAAAAAATGACAAAGGACAAAGGACTAATAATGTTGACACTATTTGATTGGACAAGTTGATCAGTTTGATTACCAACTTGATGGGACATTTTGTCAATTATTGTGTGATTTGTTAAGTGTGGTGTTTTGTGTGTTCTATGGTTGTTGTCGACTCAAATGTCTATCTGTACAAAAGGGACAATTTATTAATTGAATTAAAATGACAGGTTTTGGATTTTTTTGAGTGTTTTCAAAGTTTTAGATTTTTTTAGGTTATTTGAATTTTTTTGTTCTTTTTATAGGACAGTTTACAAATGTTGTTGGATTATTTTTTTAGGACATTATTTAATTTTTAAGGATATTTTCAAGACATTATTTAATGTTTAGGTATTTTTCAGGGCATTATTTAATTTTTAAGATGTATTTAGGACTTTAATTCTTAAAGGTTTTTTTGGGATATTTATGCATTAATTTGCCTCGAGTGTCTAGCACAAAAACAAATATGATTAATAGATAAATAATCTTGCTGAAATGTTTGTGGTTGAAGGGAAGAAAGAGGTAATTTCTTATGGAGACGGAGTGGATTAAATTTCTAAGGTCTATCATGTGATGGGATAAGGGAATGGATATGACAATGTAAAGTGATGTCATAGCATGAGGGACATGTTAAGAGTTTTTTGTATTTTATGTCTTTATGTCGAATCAAGATCAAGGGATAGACAAGAGTGCATGGATGGTGATAGGATATGGATAGGAAAAGCAAGATGAAAAATGGATAAGGAATATGAATAAGGCAAGGCATATAGACAAGGTGAAGCCCATAAAATGCATGATGCTCATAGAAAATCCCTATCCTTGTCAAGATGAAAGGTGAAATAAGGGATATGGATAATGGATAGTGGATAATGGAGGATGATGGACAATGGAGAATGAGATAGGATAGCATAGATGAAACTTTCCCCCATGTGGAATGCAAGAAGGTGAAAGATTATTCATTATGCTTGTTTGTTAGGTTTTCATCATGGTACTTGTCCAACGCACCTGTTTTCCAGGTTTTCACTAGTGGATGAATTACTTTTCTTCACTTTTTTTCCTTTCTTTTTTTCTTTTTCACTTGTGGACGAATTACTTTTCTTTATTTTTTTATTATTCATATTAATGAATTAATTTGTGTATAATTATTGACTTGGTGTATCGGTGGTGACCTCTATGTGGTTTAGGAACCTGCTACCAATTGTGCTTGGAGGTACTGGATCTTCTCTTTATTTTTTAGCCTAGTTCACTATTTTTAATTGGAGGAAAAATTGAGCTTCCGATATTGCTTTTCTACATTACAATATACCATTGGAAAGATTTTTTAGATGTTTTCATCATAGTAGAAACTATTTCACTTAAATTTGTTGTTAGATATTTTTATAGAGCTCAAAGTTGGAGTATATTTTGTGGGAGAGTTCCACCTCACTCAATTTTTTTGAAGGTCTCTATTGTTTTTTTGGTTTTAGCTAACATGGCCTAACCAAGGTTCAAGATTCTCACATCACACAACTATCACACTTGGAAAGTGAGAATACAGTGGTTGCTTTCATAAAAGGGGTTATGGTCAACCTTGACTGACACTTTACCTAATCTCAACAAATAATTTAAGAAGTATATACATAGGAATAAATGTGAGACGCTGATGGGCCTAATTTCTATGCATATTTTAGATTCCTTATTCTTCATCGTTGAAGAATTCTCTACATCACTAGAGTTGTGGAAAAAAATCAAGGATCTCTTTGGTTCAGTTAGTGAAATTAGAGCTATGTAGTTAGAAGAAGAGTCAGACTCTCTTTATATTGATGTGTTTCCTTCCATTGAGGATTGTTTAGTAAAATTTAAGTCCTTGCATTCTTTAGTTGAAGGGTTGTGCGATATAAAAATTAGATAAGGAATGTATTTTCTTGATTTTGTCCATGTTAATGGGTGTCTTTTCCTATTTTGTTACTCCCTTCTATTACACTATGAATGGGTTCAGTACATAATTTTTTATGCCATCTTTTGAGACTTTTTGTGAGAGGTTGACTAGGGATTAGTCAAAGCTTTATCAAAATGATATTTATAAGTCTCTTGCATTGCTTGCCACTCCATCCAAATGGAAAGGAAAAGATAAGCATAAGACATAATCTAGTTTGTCTTCTCCCACCTCTTCTATAGAGGTTAATCCTAAGAAAGAGAGACCAAAATGAAATTATTACAAGAAATATAGCCATAGTGAAAAAAATTATTATAAGAAGAATAAAACCACATGTGGCTTTTGTATGAAAGAAGGACATGATGAACCTAATTGTTACAAGAAGGAAATCCATGAGTTAAAAAAATTACTCAAGGAGCATCATATTTCACCTTCTTCGAGGTCATCTTCTTCAAGCAAACATGAGGATACAACTCCTAATAACTTTGGAAAGGGTCATGCTTTAATTACCACTTGTGCACCTAGAGATGTTGGATGGATCATTGATTCAAGAGATTTAGTTCACATCACCTGTTCAGGAGATACCTTGATTTTGGATTTTCTTAGAGAACTATTTCAAGATAGACCTTGATTGCAAACAATTAGGTTTTTAATGCTCCAATTGTAAATTCCTAATAACTTTGGAAAGGGTCATGCTTTAATCACCACTTGTGCACTTAGAGATATTGGATGGATCATTGATTCAAGAGATTTAGTTCACATCACCCATTCAGGAGATACCTTGATTTTGGATTTTCTTAGAGAACCATTTCAAGATAGACCTTGACTGCAAACAATTAGTTTTTTCATGCTTCAATTGTTGGTGATACTTATTTGGATATAGGAAAAGTGCATAATTGAAGCATTGAAAGTTATCATTGGTCCAATTTACACCTCATCTTTGTGTGCCCACTTTAGTGTGTCCTATCCTCATCCTTTCTCCATGTACGTTCAAGCTTGATTATTTAAATTTAATGCCATGTACACCCTTTTGTAGTTCCCACATTGAGATACCTATCTCCTAGCTACTTGTTCTGGTCCTCTTTACAGAAGGACCAAGGAACAAAATGCCTTGGTCTCTATGAGGGTACCTTAAACTTGCTTGGTCCCTCTCAAAGGGGCTCCAATTTGAAATAGGGGAAGATCCATATCTCCCTGCCAAAATTTGATCCTTGGGGATATGAATTCCCATTGGTGGTCAACCTAATTAGTAAATTACTTAGGGAACCCTATATAAGGCAATCTTATCAACTTGTTTTACACCTAGAACATCAATTAGTGTATTTGTGTATATGTGAAGCACTCATTATAAAGAATATTTTGAGTTTCAAGGTTGCATATTCATCATAAACTATTTTGGATAAAATTTACATCAATGTTCAAGCAAGAATGTTTGTGTGATTAGGGTTTTTTAGGTTCATTTGTTTGTCATGCCACTACATTCAACACTTGTGATTACACTCAAAGATCATTACATCATCATTAACATAATCTATTATAGATATAAGATATATTTACTTAAGCATTTATTTCATTATTTGCATTATTTCAATTCATGGTCAATTCCAAAATTGAGGTTTGACCTAGGGAAAACCCCTATTCCCAAAATCTTTCCCTTTCTTTCTGTGTGTAGGAAAGAGGTGTGGACCTGCACTTAGGAAATCCAGTAGAGTCAATAGTAATGAATAGGTGAGTTTTGATGATATAAAATTTAGACTAGGGTGAATTTGTACTAGCAAGTCTCAAAAAATCAAGCTAAACTTCGAAGGGCAAGTTTTAGACATCTCATTTTGATCGGATCTAGGTTGGTGGATCCATGGGACATCCTTTCACTTATTTTTTCTATCAGAACACTTTAATAATCCCTTATTTTACCCTCATTTTATAATCATTACAATTCAACTTAGAAAGAAGGAAAATCACCACCCCCACACCATTGGGTAAATCTACTAAGAATTCTCGACCCTCCTAATCAAATTGAGGCTAGATCTATTTGATTTACTCTCTTATTTTAACGTATGGTTAATTTGGTTAGTCAATGATTTTTTTTATTGAAACTATAATTTCAAATTTACACCATTACATTTTGGTGATCTCGACTCCTTGGATGCTTATTTTTTATTTATGATCTCATATCTAGATTTTAAGAATTTAAAATTTTTGTACACTCAAATTATTTTTTAGTGATATTTGGGCACCATAAATTGAACACTCTGTCTCATCTCCACATGTTGTCTTCTTGGTGGATTATTATTTCTTTTATAGAAACATGTATATGATCCTCCAATCACATCTTCGTTACCACCTTTTACAAGCTTCTATTTAGTTGTAAGAATTAGTTTGGTTGGTTACTATCATAGGAGTTCTCTATCTTACATGGAACCATATATATGTATATGTTAGTCTGATTATATCTAATCGAGGAGGTTTAGAGAAGAAAGTAATGATGCAGATATTTGTGAAGACCCTGACAGGAGAAACAATCACTCTTGAGGTCGAGAGTGGCGATACCCTCGACAATATCGAGGCAAAAATTCTAGTGGGTGCTACTTTTTGCAATAAATATTCTCTCTTTCCTTTTGTTAATTGCGTAATAATTTTTTTTTAATTTTTAGTTGATTTTTTCTATGTGGGCTTTATGTTATAATTAAGAAATTTCACAGCTTTCAGTCAGAATTATCATGTTACAACTAATATTAGTTTTGCTGCAATTTTAATTGTAGCTTTTACTCATCTCTTATCGAAGATAGGTTTTTGATTATACTAATGGATTTTGTATATGGAGTGTTGTAATTGATTGTGTTGTTATTTATTGGGAAACAGTTGGAAGATGGATGAACTCTTGTGGTTAATAATATCCAGAAGGAATCGACTCTGCATTTGGTCTTGAGGTTAAGGGGAGGCCTTTCCATTTGGATGAAAACCCTTACTAGAAAAGAGGTAGAGATTGATATCGAACCCATTGATACCATCAAGCGGATCAAAGAGATGTTCAAGAAAAGGGAAGGAATACCACCCATACAACTAAGGTAGGAAGTTATTTAAAATATTGCTGAGATTTTATTTTAATCTTATTTTGGTGGGTTGTTTTGGTGATTTTGGATAAAGATACATGTGGTATTCTTAGGGCTGTTTGGATTAGGCTATTTGTTCCAATGATTTCTCTTTAAGCATAATTTCAGTTTTCCCAATAATTCTAACTTCCTATATTTAAAGAATGGAAAGAGGTAAGACATATATGTGCATTTTCATTACCAACTAAATGTGGTAAGGTGTTGAAACAAAAAAATACTATTCTTAATTTTAATGATTAGTATTGTCCTGCAGACTCGTCTTTTGGGGAAAACAACTAAATGATGAGAATACAACCAAAGATTATGGTGTCGAGGGCGGTTTTGTTCTCAAACTTGTGTTGGCATTGCGGTTGGGGGCAATAAATTAATGAATATCAATACAAACATTCATTTTCTTCTTTATGTTATTTTAATGAGATAGCACTGAAATATGAAAAATGGAGTTGATGTATGGCGTACAAGTATCTAATTCTCTATTTTGACACTGAAGTAAAAATCTGTTGAGTAGTATTGTAGCTATGAACAGTTTGTTGTAATGTAGCAATGGTGTTAGACAATTAAATACAGCCATGTGGAGAATTGTGCAATACGTTGTCATGTACCTCTGTACCCATCTTAATTTTACATTAAATTGGAAGTATGGATCATTGAGATATTTTTCATGCCCAAATGATTGTAGACCAAGTACGCTATACACTGAATGAAGGTGCGCTTAATAGAAACACCTAACGGAGGTTTTCTTAATAGAAACACTTAGTGGAGGTCCACTTAATAAAAAATTTGTATTGTTTTAGCATAAGTATCCATTGATGAATGTCTTGGAATTAGTAGTTTTTGTACTACTAATTATTTCTTATTTTTTAGCCATTTGTATAGAGGGATAGTCGTATAGATCTGAATAGGTAGGGGTGAAGTTGGAAGGCCTAGGATTTCCAAATGGAATGATTAAGAGTTATATAATATATTTAACTAACATTTTAATATTTTATAAATAAAATTTATGTAGAAGATATCGAGAGATATCAAATTTCAGAAATTTTAACCTTTAGCATAGCTTAACTAATTTCATATGGTTAATGATTTGGAAGCAATGTTTTTCTAAATCTAGATTTAAAAACATAATTTTAAGAATTTAGTCTTGTTTTAGAATATGAAATGATTTGAATGCAAAAAAAATAGAAGTTTCTTTTGAATCTAGTTTTAAAAACATAAAAAAATAATGTTTTTTACATTTAATAAATAATAACAATATGAAGTTTCTTTTTAATTTGGACTTGTTTCTTTTAAATCTAGTTTTTTTTTTTTAATTTAATAAATAATAATAATAGGAAGTTTCTTTTTGATTTAGATTTCACTGTTTAACTTATTCGTTGTCTATCTATAAATTTAGCTACTACAACATCCTCTTCAACCTCTAGTATGCAATGTCTTCTTCATCAGGGTTCACTACAACTACAACTTCTTCATGTAGGCCTACTACATCTTCTTTCCCATTCAAGTTGAACTCCTCAATATTTTTGATCTCCTCTCCAAGAAATACAAAATCTTTCTAGGTCCACAACAGGGTCAGTGCAAGAATATGAGTCCACTTTTTGGCCAAAAAGTGGAAGCGTTTTCCACGATTTTCAGGTTTTGTCTCATTTGAGCTTAAATTTTGGAACACTTGGAGATTGAATCTTGGAAAAAGTAAGGAATATAAAAGATAGCCCTCTGAGTCTACTTTCCAAATGTGTAATTAGTTTTAATACCCACATAATTAAAAATAATAATTTGAATGGAGTTCTAAAAAATATGTTTTAAAAATGGTTGTTTCAGGACCATACAATGCATGTGTACAACCCACACTTTTTGACACAATTAAAATTATTTTCTCAAACAGTTTTGGGAAATGATTTGTAACACACTGAAGATTGAGAAGCATATTTTTTTTAATTAAGTTTTTAATGACCATAATTATCTTTTTAAAATTTTGAAGTGTACGACCCACATAATTTGACGTAAACTTAACATTTTTTTTTTTTTTTTTAAATAAAAAAGAATTTTGTGTAGATTGATGACATATAATTTTTTTTTCAGAATTCATTAAAATAAAAAAGTTATTAAATTAACAAAATTAGTTAATATTTCAAGTTTATGGACCCAATTTAGTATAAATTAAATGAAAATAGTTAAAATAATCAATTTTAAATTTTTTTTACATATTTAGAATCTACACAATATAATCTAAAATGGGTTTTAATTTCGTAAAAAAATTCTCTAATGGGAGGCACATAAACTATTTCAGAAGTTCATATTTGTGCTTTCTCTCATGGAGATTTGAATTTGCAGGTCCATGTCTCAAGTGTAGCCATCCCAGGCCTATCCTGAACCTAATCTCGAGGCAAGTGGTGGGTTGTGGAATCAAATTCCACAAAACGGGCCCCCGTTTTCAAAATGGGGGCCCGTTTATGAAACAGAGGGCCGTTCCTAAAATTACCATTATTGTCCAAAAATGAAAAAATGCTCCTGAAAAAATTGGTAAAATCGGATTTAAAAATGGGACCTCGTTTCATTTTCAAGCGGGCCCCCATTTGAGAATAAAATGAGGGTCAGTTAAGTTTCACCTCAGGCCTCTGTTTCTTTTTGCCTTAGGGGCCCGAAGCAAAAACGGGCCCCCGTTTCTAAGAGCACATTTTCCAACGTGTGGACTTCCACCAATTTGTGATCCATTACCTTGCACTTACCCAATAAACCTTTACTACAAACTCTACCTGAACTAAAATTCTTCCTCTTATGCTACCTCAATCTATGAGGTACTTTCACCTTCATCATGTTCTTTGTTTTCACTCACCAAATGACAATCCACCATGACAATTTGCTCATCTACTCTCTCTTCTTTTCTCACCTCATTTATTTTCTTCTTTTCATTTCTATGGGATGCTCTCATATATTTCTTCTCCCATTTTCAATTATCTTTTTTCAATGGGATTCGTCTTGTCCCATAATTCTCTTTCATTCTTGCTAAAATATTCCTTTCCAATTCATAGAGAGGTTTTATTTTCTACTTCTTCACAATATTTTTAAAAAAATGAGATTATCATGGGTCTCTTAATGAAATACCTCATCTTCAGCTTCAAACATATCCTCTTCTCATCTACTACAATCTTTCATTCCTACTCTTCACAACTTCAATTTCTCAATCACTCAAAGACTTTCCACATTGGCAATGATTATTTTGAGCTCTCAAACACCATATCACACTTTCAACACTTTTTCCACATCTTCTCCCTAGGACTCCTCATACACCTACAACAATTTTGTCAATTCTCTTTGATGACTCTACCACTTCAAACTTCATCTGACAATCCTAGAGTAGACTCTACATGCTTAAGACCTCTAGCTCTAATGCCAATTGATGCAAGAGAGACTCACTCTTTTTAGAAATTTCAAAACTAATAGACTTTAAAGTAAATAAAAAAGACTCTATGGTTTCAATAGAATAATTATATTACAATAAATAAATAAATTTTTATTTCCACCAAGTCTTCAAACAAATTTACAATTAAGGTCTTTCATCGCCCTCTACCTCTCTTCACATTTCTTCTTCTTTATCCCTTTGCATACTGCTTCTCACTTTAATCTCTTTACCATATGAGGTATCCTTAACAGAAACACTAAGTGGAGGTCCACTTAATAGGAAATTTGTACTATTTTAGCATAAGTATCCATTGATGAATGTCGTGGAATTAGTATTTTTCTAGTACTAACTATTTCTTAATTTTTTAACCATTTGTATAGATGGATAGTTGGATAGATTTTGATAGGTAGGGGTGAAGTTGCAAGGCCAAGGATTCCCAAATGGAATGAATAATAATTATACAATATATTCAATCAAAAGCTTCATCATTCAGTTCATCTTCTAGATGATTGCTCAATTTTTAGTGTATCTAGGAAATGTAAAATATAAAATATCATTTTAATATGTTTAGGATTATATATATTTTATTAAAAATATTGAGTATTTTTGGAAAAATTTCTATATGAGGGATACTTTATTTTCTTTTGTAGTTTTTTTATATTGTTAATCATTTATAAATATTTTTTTCATGTAAGAAAAACCATGTTCCTTTTGAACAACCAGATTAGTAACCATCTATGGAAGACCAAGAGTCACAACTTAGATATCCACATTAGAAGCCAACTATTGAAAATAAAGAATCATAACTTAGAATTCCATATTAGAAGTACCCTAGGAATTTTAACTTGTGTCTCAATATTGAGAATGCAATAATTTAATCAATCAAGCTCAACCCCTTAAGATGCTTTGCTAGTTTTAGAATATTCAAGAGTGATAATACCATAGGTGATATATTTTTCCACCATTTTTGTATTGAATAAAAAAATTATTACACTTAAGTAATGAACTTTATAGAAGAAAGTTATTCAAATTTTGTTTGTCACTTTTATGAGTTAAAATTGGGGAATCTAGAATGATTGTGCCTACAAGTAATCAAAGCTGAAAACATGAACCACTTGTTCATAGTTGTTTAAAGTGAAGACATGTAATACATAAAAAATTCCTCCTATGGTAGGAAAGTTTTATATAAAAATAAAGACACATGATGATCTGGACACATGCATATTTATGAAAGACTAAATAAAGTGCACACTTTTAGGTGCTGAGTTGAATGTTATTTGTTAAGATGCTATATTGATAATTAGAAAAATGTTAACATTTTTCATATGTTGTAATAACAAATTATTAAAGGATAGTGAGATTTTTCTAAGGGCCATGCTCAAAGAATTCAAAATTTGTATCTTTTTGTTCCTTATTATAAAATGAGAGTGGAGAGATATACAAATTCCCTCTAAAAGAAAATTAGTCCAATCATAATTGAAAATAATAGGTACGTAAAAGTCATTTCTCCTATCAACGCCATCAAAATTTGAGTGAATAATTATACTTTATGAGAAATTAGTACAACTATACAATTTTTTTACTGTGTTGTCACTTAATATTACAATTGTTTACAACATATACGCTAAGTTAATTATTAGCTAAATTGACATCATCTACATCATGAGTAGGAAAGCTCGACAAGCCTTTGTACGAGTGCCAAACAAATATCTATAATGATTAGCTCATTATTAACTAGTCTATATATCATGAGCATATTAGAATCACTTGAATGATGGGTTGAAGTCATGATTTTGACTATAAATGGGTCTTAGTTTTGCATTTGGAATGATGCATCCATCCAAAATGTATAGTGTCATTGATTAGATAGGTAGAACTTTGCCATATTATTGTTTTATAGATTTTCTTTGCTGACCGTATGATACACATGGATGAAGATGAAAATGATCACTAGAGGTTTCCTATCGACATCCAAGTTGACAAAACATTTTGACTTAATGGGTTTTAGTGAAAGTTGATTTTGAAGGCTCAACTTTTATTTATAATACCTTTGGGCACAAATTTAATACATTTGAAATGTTTTAGCATATCATGAAACTTAATCAAAACATTTTATTTGAGTTTTATTATCCCTTAGACCCACACAATATTCTTTATAATTCAAAAAACATTATATACATTTTTTTTATTTTTTCCAATCTTTTGAGTTGAATTGTTTGAAAAGGGAACTTCATCATGACAAAATTTTTCTTCTCTCCTAAAGAATTAGGTGTTTGATCTTGCTACCCATTGATTTATTGCTATGCCCTATATTAATTTCTTGTTATTTATTTATTTATTTTGTTTTTGACTACGTGAAAAACAGGTTTTGAAGGGCTCTTGAAACCCTTTACAGTAAATTATAAAAGAGATAAAACAAGAAAGGGCCAACTAGAAAGAACATTAAAACAAACAAAAATAGATGGCAGAAATAAAAAGCCAACACAAGAACCAAAAGTAACAAAATGATATCACAATGACACCAAAGGAACAACCTAGAGCATAGGACAATGGGAACTAAGAGAAATTCTTAATAAGCTCCACAACCTCTTTCTCTAGCTGAACCATAGAGGCAACATCACTCTTGAGATTGTCTACTTCCTTAGCTTGTTGAGCCATCTTCCTCATCTTTGTCCGGGTTCTTTTACCAAGTCCAACAACCACGCCTTCAGGGGTCAAGTCCTTTTCCTCAGAAATATCCATCGTATTCTTTTCTAGCTAGATTTGGTCCAGTTTACTAAGAAGCACTGTGAAATTATCTACTAAATCTTTCAGATTTTGTGGCTTTGTTCTCTGATCTTCTTCAGGGTTTCCTCATGACTATAAACCCTCTTTTCAAGATCGTTGAGCCTAGCCTCCACAACCTTGAATTTGGAACCATAAGCCTTAGTAATAGCCTTCTCATCGTTGATGGCTTTCATTAATTTAATTTAATTTTTTTGTTACCAACATTAATTTGCAAAGATAATATGTCATTAGTATATAATATGGACATGATTACAAAGATTTCAAACATATATTTTTGTGTCATTGATAATATTTGGAAACAATACAATCACAACATCTAATAAAATTTATTGTCAAATGGAGATGGAAATTCTTTCAAAAGGCAGATTATATTTTCTATATATGTTCAAACTGATAAACTAAATATGGGTATGTGCACAAAGATGGTGATAAAAAAAGTGGACACCACCCCCCAAAAAAATGGAAAAACAAGTAGCGCGTATGTGGTTATAAAATTTGAAATGACTGTGTATGCGCTTAGGTTTGTTGTTCCTGAGCCTAGAGAAGGTAGCGCGTACACGCTGCTTTTAGGAAAAGTAGTGCGTATGCACTATCTCTAGGAAAATTAGCGCATACACACTACTTATAGGAAAATGAGTACGTATGCGCTAATAATTCCTAAAGGATCGAGTACGCGACACCTGTCAAAAAATGTTTAAAAAAAAAATGGGTATTATTTTCCTGTGAAAGTCGCATTTTTATTTTATTTTTCCTTCATTTTCTTTCCTAAACCGTGTACGGGGTGCTAGATTTCTCCTCCAGACACTATGGATCAAGGTTAGTTTTTGTTGATTTTTGTCTTTCTTTCCCGTTTGTTCAATTTATTTTACATTTTGAATTTAATCTCAATAATTTTGATTAGGTTTTATCATTTTTTGTTTCAAAAACTAGATTTTTCTAATCCTCAACAAGAACAACCAATTGCACCTCCTAAAAACCCACAAGATACACCCCCAATTCTTCCTTTTGACCAGATACCTGAAACACATGAGCAATTAATTAATCAGTTAGGGAAAAATACGTCTAAAATCAATAGACTGATTGATAAATTGAAAACATCCGAACTTGAGCATCATCAATCCCTCGCCACTAGCCTAGAAACATTAGCTAGTGGTGCCATAGTTGTTTCCACACAAATTACCAAATGGGGAAACTTTAGGGATGGGTTTCATCAATTCTATGTTGATGGGTTATCATACGAAGGAGTCAAAAACAAAAATATTAGTAAACAACAAATATATGCCCTTTTCCCTGATCCTAAAACTCGTCAGTCGTTACCTCTTAATTCAAAGAGGTTTCTCATACATTGGTGTACTAATATGTAGATGAAGAATCTTTTTTTGGCAGAGGTGGTGGATGGTCTTTGATGAGCCACCTTGTAATAATTATGAAGTGCCATTGTAATTTTTGAGAAAAGTATATTGTGAGTTTGTGCTCAATGTGTGACAAAACTATTTTGACATGAGAGATTTCCATTGTAGAAGTGGCGGCTCTGCCCAAAATAGACCTGGAGCCCGTAGGCAATTACCCACGGAGAGTCACCACCCCTAGCACCCAAACCCAAGGTGCATCAGGTTGTCCTAGTAGAGTTTAAAGAGTCGATGGAGCTACAGACTCTTCAAGAAGCCATAGCATTGATTGGTTCCATCATCCAGCATCGGACGTCATTAGCACACCCTATTGTATTGGATGATGAGCCATTAGTTGCTTTAGGTGGTGATAGAGACCCCATTTAGCATTAGTGTGAGTTTCTCGAGGATATGCTTGGGGATAGATGATGTAGTTGGTGTAGATGGATCCACATCTCATCCGTGCATGATTTGTGGGAGCAAATGTTAGGCCCGCAAGATTGAGGATTTCGCGTCGACAGATGAGTTGATGGACATGGTGTTTGCCCATCAGCGACAGACACAAGTGTGTTGATATGAATTCATAGTATTTTATTTATCAGTCACTTTAAAATTGTAGTTACATAAATGAATTTTCATTTATACATCGATTTAAATTCAAATAAATAATATGCATTTCAGGATGCAACAGCAGTATCCCATACTCCTCCCCTAGTTACTATAGCTACAACTTCGATGCTTGAGGTATAAATTTGGTAACATGTTAAAATAGAATAGTACAGTTTGAATTAAAAAAAATACAAGATATACTAACTATCTTTAATGCTTGGTCCAATGTTTGGTTTGTAAGTGTTGACAGGAGACCAAATGTCCCAGATTGATGATATCATGCTCTTAGCGATTGATTTTGGCCTACAAGGCTATATGCTATCATATTTTTTACAACAATTTTTATGTATTATTTTGATGGAATATGCAAGTCATTTCATTTTAGATTTTTTAAATTATGTTTAATATATTATCTGTACTAATATCTCATGTTAATTTTGTTTTTTGAGGGTACCCCCTCCACGTCTAGGGCTCGTCCTAAGAAAAATAATTCCTCGAAGATCCCAAAATATGGGAAGAAGGTAATTGAACACATTTTTAGTTGTAGAATTGTTTGAAAATGTTGAAATCAAGTATTAGTTGGGGTTTGTAGATTGATTAGTGTTTTTTGTCTATTTTACATGTACAATGGCTATTGAGCTATGTGGATTTGTTGAATGCACCTAATTCGCTCGTGTATCAAGAGAGGGCGGTGGTATGTATCTCTACTTTTATTTTCTTGATTTCATGATTATATGCATGCGTACATGTGAACTTGTGATATATTATAATCTTATAATTTTTTCATGCAAGAAATATTCATAGTTGTTTCATTAATGGTGAACCCTCCTCCGTGCACTCGAGAAGCATCTTAGGATCCGGTACACTTTTGTTTGATATATTACATGAATTGTTTTTAACCTACAATACTTATTATTATATTAATTGCATTTAATCTTAGAACATTTTTTGTATAGGTAATAGTGACAGTTTCTCCATCGATGGTGAGCCATCCTTAGTCCATTGGAGAAGCATCTCAGGCACGGGTACATCATTGTTCTTTATATTATAGCTTTTAAGTGTTTTTGATATATTTATGTTAGTACATTGTATTAATTGTACATTTAATCTACAATAGATCCCTTCGTGGTACGTCCATAACATGGATCCTTTTAAGTATGTCTTCAAGAAAACTCCTAAGAGTGACAAGGAGAGGAGAGCAAAGACATTAGCTCCTAGATCAGCTGATGAGGTAATCTACATTTCAATTGTAAAGGAATTATAGTTAAATGCATAGTTATGTTGTTAATTGTGAATTATTTTCTACAAAAGAATTCTAACTTGGCTTTTGAATTGTGGTTTTGTAGCCATCTACAAAGTCGTGTATTGCATCGAAGAGGCTTGATTTTGATCATCCACCACAAGTTTAGGATCATATAGTGTTAGTTTTGGTCATAGAATGACCAATACATGTAGATATATTCTACTTTTTTATTGTATATCGATTTGGACATGGTATATGCCATATTTTTGTAATACTTCGATTGACTTGGTAGACATGCCTTTTTTTATATATATAAATATTGATATTAGATCCAATAAATGTGTACTGAGTTCATTATTTTGCATTTGTTGTATTTTGTGGTTGTCCTTTTATAAATTTAATTAATCATTTGCTTATGTAATCAACAATAAAAAATATAAAAAACAAAAATATACGATATAAAACATTGCAATCGTGGAATATGATTTGATAAAATTTCTAAAATGTTGAATTAACCCTACAAAACTCCTTGTATTCAGTTCATTATTGTGTATTCACTGTATTTGGTGGCTACCCTTTTATTTGGTCGAGAGAGAGGGAAGGAAGAGAGAGAGAGAGGTAGAGGGAGGGAGAGAGAGAAGAAGAGGGAGAGGAAGAGAGAGAGAGAGGAAAGGAGGGAGAGGGGGAGAGAAGAAGGACGGGGGAGGGATAGGAAGAGAGAGAGAGAGAGACATAGAGATAGAGGGAAGGAGGGAGAGGGAGAGAGGGAGAGAGAGGGAGAGAAAGAAGGGGGAGGGAGGGAAGGTAGAGAGAGGGAGGGAAGGTAGAGAGAGAGAGAGAGAGAGAGAGGGGGGGAGGGAGGGGGAGGGGGGAGAGAGGGAAGGTAGAGAGAGGGAGAGAGGCAGAGGGAGAGAGGGAGAGGGAGAGAAGGAGAGAGGAAGGAGGGAGGGAGGGAGGGGAAGAGAGAGACCATAATGACACCATATGAAGTCCAAAGGGATCGTTGGAGACCATATGACCCCTTAGGACACCATATGGGAGAGAAGAAGGTGGGGGGAGGGAGAGGAAGAGAGAGACCATAACGACACCATATGAAGTCCAAAGGGGTCGTTGGAGACCATATGACCCCTTAGGACACCATATGACCCCTAACGGGGTCATAAGGTGTCCTAAGGGTCATAGGACATCGTACAGTGTCGTATGGTGTCTTAACGGGTCATATGGTGTCTGAAGGGGTCACATGACACCATATGACCTCTTAGGAAACAATATGACCTCTAATGACACCTAAGGGGTCATATGGTGGGCTAATAAAATGATATATTATTTAAAGTTATGAATAGAACATCATACAATAGAAAATTAGTAGTTTAGTTTTGATATAGCTAAGTTAGACCATTGTCAGCATAAGAGAGACTCCAAGTGAACAAACAACAAGGCTTCACTAAAAAGTAAGTGTAATAGCTTGACCTAGCCCTAAGAGTATTGCCTTTATAAAACATATGATGCTATTAAATTTGCAAGGATATAGGACTGATCTTGATTGTGACTATAGGAATTACACACTTGATTTCTTTCATGGGTATGTACCCTTCCAAGCCTTACGACAAGTGATGATCATCATATACTAGCACTGCCATGCTTACAACAAACTTTAATTTCTTTAGGTGACAGGAGTTGTGTAACAACATGGGAACTCTCGCATACCCACCACTATCATTCTCCAGGACATCATCTGTGTTACTCTCCCTCTTTCTCTTCCTACTAGTTGTTTCCTTTTGAAAAATATATTGTAGGTTCTCTGGCTCATCATTTTCCTTTGTTGACACTACTTTCCACATCTTCTTTCCTCATTAAAAACACATTTTAGAAGAATATTGCTGCAAGTTTCCTTGTTTGTCACGGTAATTCACCTATGGTTCAATTTCAAACCCTTCTTCCTCCTATTCAATATACACACACAAATCCATCAGTCAATTTTCTTGGGAGAGCATACATGATAAACATAATTTAAACAAACTTAAACAAACTTAGAGCGTATGCGCTATTAATAGTAAACATAGCGCATACACGCTATTTATAATAAACATGGTGCGCACGAGCTACTTACAACATAAGTACCCCCTACGCGCTTTTGATTTGTATGTCTTGCTTTCGCCTGGAGGGTCTTACTGAAACCTCCTAGCACTGGGGGTGGACCTTTTTGGTGCCACATGGCTGCATGGAGTGCTTTTCGCACCCATTGGGTTTGCCTCCTTCAGCTTCATGTTCGTGTTGGGTCGATGAAGATTTGAAGACTATCATTGATGTACCAGATTTATGTATACTTCCCTACATCGGACTTTTGGAAATTTGTATATTATGGATCTATCATTTTTTATATGTATTTATCATGTAAATTCTCGAGAATCACCCTTGAGTTCGAGAGAAGTGATACCATCCACAATGTCAAAGCAAAAATTCAACTGGGGTGTTATTTCAGATGAAGTTTTCTCAATTTCCTATCTCTTACCAAAGATGGGTTTTTTTATTATAGTAATGGATTTTGTATGTTGAGTGCTGTAATTCATTGTGATGTTCGAGGACAAGGAGGGTATCCCACCAGATCAGCAGCGGCTGATATTTGCTCGGGAATAGTTGGAAGATGGACGAACTCTTGCGGATTATAATATCCAGAAGGAATCAACGCTGCATTTGGTGTTTAGGTTAAGGGGAGACCTTTCCATCAAGGTGAAAACCCTTACTGGAAAAGAGCTAGAGATAAATCCTGAATCTCGATTTCCAGATTGAAATCAAAACCTATTCAGTACTTTTGTAGTTATATACAATATGCTGTAATGTAGTAATGTTGTTAAACAATTAAATACAACCATGCTGTAGAATTATGCAATATGTGTAGTCATATAATCTCATGCCCAAACGAATCCAGACCAAATACGATATACACTGAATGGATGTCTTGGATAGAAACATGGTTTACTCTATCCCTAGGAAATTTGTACTCTTGTGGCATTAGTGTCCATTTATGAAGGCATTGAACATAAACATTATTTGCTTGAGAAATTACAACATAGCTATAAACTATCTACAAAATAAGACCACCCAATTCCTTCAACTTGAAATCCTCTCTTGAGGGCTTGCCCAAGGTCACCCAATTTAGATAAATTTGGCATTGCTGAAGATAAATATGCTTCAGAAACATTTCTTTGCTCCTCCATCCATAGCTCCAAGAGGGGAACATCGTCCTTGTTAGAACTAAACACTTTGCTCTATACCTCCGACCATAGTGCCATTACGAAATCTTCCTCATCCTCCACATATGAGCTTCTTTTGATCGATCGATTCTCCGTTGTAATTTTTTTCATACGCTTGATTCATTTTGTCCTTACTCACATTATGCACAAATTTCAAAAACTCTTTATTTATTTTACATATGTTCCTGGTCTTGTTCCCGCCTTTTCATGATAATTTACTCATCATTTTAAATTTAGGGGTAAGAAATCCTAATTGTTGACGTGGTAGATGGGGACCTCTTGATGTTTGAACTTGGGTTGATGGTCTTATAAGAAGAAAAGATCCATGGTCACATTACAAGATCTCAACTGTTAATGTTGTAGGGGTGATCCTACAATGTTCAAATCTTTATTGATGACTCTACAAGCATAAAGCCCCTGTGTTACACCATAGGGTCTCCCATTTTTGTGTGTTTTATTTTTAATATAAAATCCAAATCATTTTTAACAGTTTTGACAAAAAAAGTGGGAGATTAGAAATCGACACATTTTGTATGGATCTCTAAAATTTATAACCTGCATTAATAAGAATTGGTATTTCTAGTAATAGTAAAATATGTATAATGTTATTAGCCATTTTTAGTTGGATATATCCTTCTAAGACCAAATATGGATACAAAACTAGGTCTCTTATGAGAAATATGATGCTACTTCAATCGAGCCAAAATGAAAATATGGATTGATGGTGGATGGTTTGTCGTTGATGCGAGAACAATATATACCAAAACACAATAGGGATTCAGAAGGATGCATCCTAGAGATGATAATTAGATTGTGATCAAGGCTTTCAACAAGGTTGACATCAAGACCAAGGATGTGACTTTGTAAGTTAAGACTAGATTGGATATCTATATTGCATGGATATTGTGTTTGATGTTGGATTTAGGAAGTTTGGGACTGATTGGATGCCACTGTATTGCAAGGTTTATATCATAAAGCTAGATACCAATGATAAGATTTTACGTCATGAAGTATGAAGCAGTGGCAGAGTTGAGAGATGGAGGATGGGAGGATAAGGAATTTCGAATACTAGATTGAGAGAAAGTGATAGTATGATTAAGAGATAAAGGTATGAGATAGGGGACGTTGGGGTTATTGGATGGGTGGTGGGTGTGATAGAATCTCTAGAAAATATATTACAAAGTAATAAGGTGTCCAACTTTAGATATTGCATGTGTAGTGAGGGACTAGAATCCTCAAGATAGGATAACATGAAAGAGAAGAGGTAGATGGATGATAGAATAATGAAATGTATAAATGAATGGAGGATAGGAAGATGGGTGGATTAAAATATGGATGACAAGAGCATGAAAGGATGAAAAGTGTTTAATAAGGGTAGATATGCCAAGAGATGTTCAAAGCATATACTAATAAATTCCCCTATATTTATCAAGATCCAAAGGTGGGAGAAGGAATTGAAATAGATATAATATGATGGGCATGATTGGTGGATACAAATATGCTGGATAAGTAGGGATGAGAAACTTTCCCCAAAGTGTAGAGAGCGAATGTATGAGAGATATAAAAATGATTCCCTTTCTTCAAGTTGCTATCATGGCATTTTCCCAAGACACATACTTGCCAAATTGTCATCATAGGAAAAAAAATTCTTCTCTCTTTTTTTTAACAATTTTCAACTAATTTTTTGAATTTTATAGGACATTTAGGGGTGGAAAGGACTCAAGAATTTTGGACAATTTGGTGTGGAATATTGGATGATAAGGAGATGATAAATGACTCAATCATCTACTTCCATACTAGGGTAATAGGAGCAAATTTGGAGTAATCATTTGATGTTATTACAAGATTATTAGGATGAGTGAAATATGAAAATATGTGTATTATATGGTTTTATGGGAGATATATGAGGGATAATGGATAAAATGTTTGAAAATGTTTATATGGAATTCATATGTTGGAAATCATATCCTAACCTAGGAATATAAACTAAGATCTCAAATTTCCATGGCACATCATTGAAATTACAAATAACTTCATCTACAATCCTAGTAGGAAAGTTATAAAATTTTGGTTTATGCTTATTTTGTTTCAATGAAATCAATATTGTGAAGTGCGTTGATGAACTTGATAAAATGGCAACTTTCAACAATATGAGTGAAATACGGAATTAAAAACCAACATAGTAAGTATGATCTACAAATGAGACATAGAAAGAAACTTCTAGATGAAATTTGGAGCCAAAAATGCTAGACATGGTTGGAGGGTTCCCTAGTCCTAAGGGTGACCAAAATTATAGCTTAAAGGTTTACAAATATGTTTAGGTGGTTCTATGGGCCTGTATTCTAGAATTTTAGCCAAAAATCATAATTGAAATCCTAAATTGACAAGATTATATCTTAGGAATAACAAAATGAATCATTAAGGTAATACTTTAATGTAGGTTGTTATAGATTATTGCTTAATGTGCTCAGATCTGTAATGCTTATTTGACCATAATTTTGGAGCTCATAAAATTTTACAATTTTTTCACCCTTATGAATGATAAAAGATTTCTTTATATAAGGTCCAAAAAGTATTTTTGAGTTTAGACCAACATAAAATAGTCATGAAAAAAATTGAGACTATAATTGAAATTGTGAAGGCCAATGCTAGGAATGGTTGCAATTTCAATGAATTTGGGTAGGACAAGTGTGTTAGGTGACCTAGCCCCACTAAAATAGGACCACAAAAAGGGATTAAAGAGTATTGGGATTTGCAATATTAAACAAAGTCCTATTTTGAGTATTTGATAATAATTACTGTAGGAAAAAGTTAGGCATTTGATAACATTCATAAATCCTACATCAATGAATATACAAAAACAAAGCATACATAGGGAAATAGTGTAAGAAAATGCAAACTGTCCTTCACATGCTTGAAATGATCCCTTTCATTTCCCTTCTTGCTTCTCTAATCAACTAGAAATGTGGCTCTCAATTTAATTGCAAGTGTATCGAAAGCAAGGCTAGGTGAGAAGATTCAATGTATGGCTTTGGAAGATAAATTAGCAACATATAGTTACAAAAATCGGGTCCCAATAAATTGAAAAATGAGCTCCATTTATAGAAAAATTCTTCATCAAAATGACATGATAAAATCAAGGAATGTGATAAATGTAAGATTGATTCCAAAATAACAAATTGATATGACATGATTATGACAAATTGAATAGAAATTTTAGATTTATAATTATGACAAGTTGGGAGCAATTATAGCCTTTTGATTTTAGGAATTAGTGCAGAAAAGTTAGTGGAGAAATTGGTGGGAGAAATTATAGGAAATGGGTAGCATGAAATTAGGGATGACAAATTATGAAAAAATTAGGAGAAAATTTAGGGAGATAAATGTGGGAATAATTAATAACTTTTCATTTATTAATTATCCCACAAAAGAGAAATCAACCAATTGAATAAAATATTTAATTTTGACACAAGACCTAGGATAAATGAAATGAATTCATTTATCCTAAAGAGATATGTTATAAAGGGATTGATAATTAAATAATTATTTAGTCCTAGGAGAGAGACATAAGTCAAGATGATGTCATGAAACATTTAACATGATCAATATAAGGATTTAATGATTGATTTATATAATGATTGACAAATTAACTAACATTGATTTAAATCAATACTCAAGGTCGATCATAATGATTGAAATGAAAAGGACAATTGACAAAAATAAATGATTGATTTAAATCGATTGATGATTGATAAAGGACAATTGATTGATGAGAAGACATTGATAATTTATTGGAATTGATTAAAGTTGATGCTAATTGATATTTATTAGAGTTAAAATTACAGTTATATGACTTTGATAACTAACCATGATCATGAAACAAAAATTGAGATTGACATCGATAAGACCCAAATTGAAATGACTGAATAGGATTGAATGGGAAGAGAAAGGGGATGAATTGCATGATGTTGACAAATGATTAAAACCAAATGTGCAACATAGAGGAAGTGTTAGTCAGAATGAAAACCTAAAAGAAGGTAACATGGACATGTTAACATACAATGACATAGGTGTTGACCATGTTTTAGTACCTACATTTTTCCCCTCTTTGAGACAATGCAATTCTCAGTTGTGTTTCGAAGAATAGTAAAGAAAAATCACATTAAACATTGTCCTAGGAATGATGCGTTACAATAATTTGCGGTGAAGAAACCATGATTTCGATACTACACTATAGTGTAGGGAGCCTTTATTTGAAATGGCAAAACGGATGCATCATACCATAACAAAGAAAGATAGGGTGATAATGTAGTCCCTTTTGCATAAAATAGACACCCTCTAGAAAAGGAATATTTAAATATATCCTGAGACCTATTGTATGTTAAGGGTCTTGAGGTATATGTGATAGTCACAAAGTGAATGCACCAACCTAGCGACCTGGGACATACCTACCCCAGAATTGCATGAAAACATCCTACAAATAAAAAATTAAAAACAAGAAAAACAATGAACCATTCCGCCAATCTAAATCATTTAGTGACATCATTGAGCAGCATAGGAAAATGCTCGAGGATAAATCAATGAAAAGATAAGACTCACAAATCCAAACAAGTCAAACAACCATTATGATCTTGTTGTCAAAGTTGATAGTTTGTCATTAAGAGGATGATTATAATATTTAGTTTTAGGAATGATGTACCCTATCTAAGATAGGAAACAATTTGGTTTCGAGTATACTACACCTAGTATAAATGACAAAGGATAAGGGAATAATGATTTTGACATTGTTTGATAGGACAAGTTGATCAGATTGATTAGCAACTTGATGGGAGAGTTTGTCTATTATCATGTGATTTGTTAAGTGTAGTGTTTTTTGTGTTCTATGGTTGTTGCTGACTCAAATGTCTATTTGTACAAAAGGGATAATTTATTAATGAGATTAAAAAGATAGGTTTTGGATTTTTTTGAGTGTTTTCAAATTTTTAGAGTTTTTAGGTTATTTGAATTTTTTTGTGCTTTTTTCAGGACATTTTACAAATGTTTTTGGAATTTTTTTAGGACATTATTTAATTTTTAGGTATTTTTTCAAGGTGTTATTTAATTTTTAAGATGTTTTTTAGGAATTTATTAAATTCTTAAAGATTTTTTTGGGATATTTATGCATTAATTTGCCACCATTGTCTAGCACAGAAAGGAATTTTATTAATGGATAAGAAAGAAGCCATTTATTATGGAGACAGAGTGGATTCAATTTTCAAGGTGTATCATGTGATGTGATAAGGGAATGGATATGAGAATGTAAAACAATGCCATAGCATGGGGGACATGTCAAGAGTTTTTTGCATTTTATGTCCTTATGTTGAATCAAGATCAAGTGACATAAAAGAGTGCATGGATGTTGATAGGATATGGATAGGAAAAGAAAGATAAAAAATAGATAATAAACATGAATAAGATAAGGGATATAGTCAAGGTGAAGCCCATAAGATGTATGATGCTCATAGAAAATCCCTATCATTGTCAAGAGAAAAGGTAAAATAAAGGATATGGATAATGGATAGTAGATAATGGAGGATGAGATAGGATAGCATGGATGAAACTTTCCCCCAAGTATAGAATGCAAGAACGTGAAAGATTATTGATGATGCTTGTTTGTTAGGTTTTCATCATGGTACTTTCCCAAGGCATTTGCTTTCCAGGTTTTCACTAGTGGACGAATTACTTTTCTTTACTTTTTTTCCTTTCTGTTTTTCTTTTTCACTTGTGGACCAATTATTTTTCATGTTCATACAAATAAATTAATATCTGTTTGATTATTAACTTGGCATATTGGTGGTGACCTCTGTGTGGTGTAGGAACCCACCACCAATTGTGCTTGGAGGTACCATCTTCTCTCTATTTTTTAGCCAAGTTTGCTATTTTTCATTGGAGAAAAAAATGAGCTTTTGATATTATTTTTCTACATTACAATATACCAAATGAAATATTTTTTAGATGTTGTCATCTGGTAGAAACTATTTCTCTTAAGTTTGCAATTAGATATATTTTTTAAGAGCTCAAAGTTGGAGTATACTTTATGGGAGAGTTCCACCTCACTTCATTTTTTTAAAAGTTTCTATTGTTTTTCTGGTTTTAGCTAACATGGATCCGTTGGCATTGAGTTGCCATTGATGTCAACCAATATTGTAGGCAAAGGTATCAGTATGATGAAAGAAAACCATTATCAGTAACTTCATTAGCATGAGATTAGATGCATGTGTGGGTGAGCATGTTAAGTGATAACTGGTATAGCTTATACGGGTCTGAAGCTTGGCTGCCTATTTATGATGAAGAGGCAAAATGTTAAAGTTGTCATAAACCACCGAAAGTGATGATGTGTTACCATACATTGCCGGTTAGAAAAAGAAGAAGGCCCCCACCAGTAAAGGCATGTATTGGTATGAGTTTGTTGAATGCTAAAACATTAATCGACTGTGTGACCATGAACCAAGCATTTGACCATGGTGATGCCATGTGGATCCGAGGTGGAAAGTATGTTGTGGTGGGTGAAATTGTCAGTTGGAATTAATGAAGCAGCCACAAATCATGGGAGGATAACTGATTGAGGTGGCTCGAGAAAGAAAGGATGACAAAGGAAAATTAGGGAGAGGTGGCACCTGAATCAATGCAAAGGAAATCTAATCCCAAGATGATCTCGAAGAGGAAAACAACCAGGCGCTTGTATGTGTCAATGAATTTCAAAGAGGAAAAATGTGTACGTCATTGCTATCTTCGGCAAGCATATGTTCAATAATGGAAAATATGTGTAGATGCATCCCTGGGAGGATAGGTGATCAACACAAGACAGACTAGACAAGATATAATGTAGAATGTGCTGAGTGATGCAAACCCTAAGTGTTCAGATTTTGAATAACATTTTGGTAGGAAATGAATGGTTAAAAAGAAGATCTTGAGACAAAGCAAGTTGTTGCTGCAATAGAAGAGAGGGGTAATATAGCTATCAGAGAGTTAGTAAGGAACACAGAAGGTGTTCGTGAGAAAAGTGTTGATGAATAGGTGAAGGAAAGAAAAATGGTAAGAAGAGAATTGAACATAAAGGTTATAAACCAACAGAAACAGTGTTTGACAAGAAGTGTGATTGAGGGTGAGTTAAGAAAAGGAAGATTGTGTGAGCAAGGATTGTAAAAGGTGATCAACAAAGTAAAGTTGCAGATCAAGAAAAGAGAAACCGGATTGGTAAGACTGAAATCGAGAGAGTGGGTTATTGTAATGTTGCAAAACTTCATTTGCAACAAAGATTTCATATGTGTATCTGATCTTTCTACTATGATTTACTAAGTTGTATCTTAGTGTAGGGGTTGTAGCTTCTTTAGGTAGTATCCTATAAATTATGCAGGGGTTCGTGCTCCTTTGAGTTGGTGTTATAAAATTAGGAGTTGGTGCTCCTTAGGTTGGTGCCCTAAATTTTGTATCAAAATTTCATTGTGAGGCTAGATTGGAGAAGAAGATCTCCAATAGCTATTCTCACCAAGGTTTTTCCCACATTCAGTTTTCCTCGTATATATCTAGTGTTGTGTATTACATCTTTAATCATGTGACATTTGAGTAGTTTAATAAATCCTTTCACACACCTAGGTTGCTCTTTTTATGCTACCGGTTAACACTCAGGTTGTTTCATTTACCAGTCTCTTCCCTTTTGAAAGTAAAAGATTAAAATCACTGATTCACCCCCACTCTTAGTGATCCATTGTGTCCAATAGTTGGTATCAGAGCATAGGTACCTTGTTTTGTCAAAATATTTCTCTAGCTTGGGTAGATCCTGTCAAGTGTTCACAATGGCAAGAAATGAATCAGCCTCCTCAAAAGCTCCCATGTTCGATGGTATTAGCTATGTCTTTTGGAGTAGAAGAATGGAAACCTATTTGTCCTCTCTAGGTTGTGATGTATGGATGTCAATTGTAAGTGGATATATAGCTCCTAACAATTATCCTACTGATCCAGATGCAAAGAAGGAATATGAGAATAATGCTAAAGCCAAGAATGCCATTCTTAGTGGGTTATCCGATAATGTGTTTGTTAAGGTCATGCACTGGTCTTGTGCAAAGGAGACCTAGACTAAGTTCAAGAAGATATTTGAATGCAATTCCAAAGTCAAGGAAGCCAAGATGCAGAACTTGAGAGCACAACTTGAGGGTTTGAAAATGAGAGATGAAGAAAAGATTACTAACTATCTCCAAAGGGTTGATGAAACAACAAACACCATTAGAGGTCTTCGAGAAGAAATAAAAGATAAGGTGATAGTGAAGAAAGTGCTTAGATCACTCACATCTAAGTATGATACAAAGGTTTCAGCAATAGAAGAAGCAAAAGATCTGAAAGTCTTTACAATGGATGAGTTGTATGGCTCCCTAACTACTTATGAAATGAGGATTGTCGGTACTAATGTTGTGAAGAAAGAAGTTGCATTCAAGACACCAAGAAAAGGAATAGAAGAATATGCTCATGATACAACTAGTGAAGACTCTGATGACATCATGGCAAACTTTGTCAGAAGACTCAAGACAGGTTCAAGTAAATATAAAGGCAAGATTCCTTTAAAATGTTTCAACTGTGGAAAGATTGGACATTTTGTTGTTAAATGTCCATATGGTGAGAAGAATGAAGACGATCAACCAAAAGGTAGAAAATCATTTAGTAAGGATAAGAATAAAAATGTCCACCGACATGGTAGAAAAGGCTACCGGAAGCATAGCAGTCTTTATACTCATGAAGGTGGTATCAAAGATGAGGAAAGTGTCTCAGATGAATATTGCAGTGATGATGAAGTAAGAGAAAACCTTTTTATGACTCAAGAGGTACCAGTACCTAAAGAAGTAGAAGAGGAAGAGCAAGAAGGTGAAGTAGATCTTGAAGAAGAACTCATAAGTGCCTTAGATGAGCTACAGAAAATAAGAAAAGACCTAAAGAAGGTAAAAAGGGCTGCAACTTAAGAACAAGAGTTGTTGGAACAATCTCTTGAAGAGTCTCAGAAAACTATTGCAGATCTAAAACTTCAGTTGGAAGAGGCCAAGAGGATATGTGAAGTCATCGGAACTAGGTTGAGTGAAAAGGAAAAGGAACATTAGAATCTAGAAGCAGAAATAGTGAAATTCAGGAAGGACTTAGAGAAAAGTTAGGAAGAAATAAAAGTGAGAAGCAATTATGAAGGCAACATTGAAGCTTTGGACAAGATGTTGAGAAAATAGAAGCAATGCAATGATACCGGTGGCCTAGGCTTTCTAAAAGGTCAAAGCTCAAATGGAAAGGAAATGATGGATAAGAAAATTTAATTCATGTCTACTAAGGAAGGTGAAGAGTTCATTCAGAGTGGGCAAGGATACCGGAAAAAATACATATGCAAATGCTACTAGAAATCGATACACAAACCGATATGCTAAATCAATGAACCGGAGACCATACTAAATGTACTAGCATGAAGACCCAAGAAGAAATGCAGACATTGATCATGGAGGTTTCACAAGGGTTAGAAGAATTAAAGGAAGCATCCCAATGAGGCAACCATTTGTAGGTTCAAGACAACCTAACTAGTACGTACCAAAATTTCATGGTTATTGTCATAGGTGTAGCAAGTTCGGTCATAGAGTAGTAGACTATAGAAAAAACAATGTCAATCCTAGTTTTCAAAGTAGAAACTCATTTTCTACATTACAAGGTGCAAACATCTTGTGCTATAATGGCAATAAGTTTGGACACAAGAGTCATGATTGTAGGAGTAACATGCAAATATCCTACAAGAATGTATTGAGTACATCTTTTGGTACTACTGTGAAATGCTATAAGTGTCAAAATTTTTGTCACATAGTTAAGTATTGTAAGCTAAAAACTGACAAGCAAAAGAGAGTCATACCAGATGAAAAGTTGAAATCAAAACCAGAACACAAAGTGACAGAAGAGGAAAACAAAGGAGAGAAACCGGTTTGGGTAGAGAAGTAGAAAAACTAGACGGAGTCTAGCTTGATTGTGAAAACCACTCTACATGCTGAAAGGAGGAATTTATGGGTGGTTGATAGTGGTTGCTCAAATCACATGACCGAAGATAAGAAAAATTTCATCAATCTTGATGATTGGAATGGTGGTTGAGTTAGGTTCGATGACAACTCTTCCATCAAGATCAAAGGCCGGGGTACACTGGATATTGATGGGAAGCTCAAGGCTCACTATCTATACTATGTGGAAGGTTTGACACATAACCTGCTAAGTGTAAGTCAGATGTGTGACAAAGGGTACAAGTTCTCATTTGAGTCCACCGACTACAAGATAAGGAAACAGAGTATTGGTCAGGTGGTAGCAAAAGGAAAGAGAACAAAGGGTAATGTCTACAATATGAAAGAATGTTATGAGTCCTAGTGCATGATGGGACAAGTTGATGAGAGTTGGCTATGGCACCAGAGACTAGGCCATGTGAATTTTGACAATTTGGTGAAGATAAGAAAAAACTGGCATGTGAGAAACATGCCTTAGATTATAAAACTAACAAGTTCATTCTGTGATGAATGTGTCAGAGGTAAACAAGAAAAGGCTAGTTTTAAAACAAAAGAATATAACACCTAAAGACCTTTAGAGTTGATACATACCTACTTATGTGGACCAACACGAACAAGAGCTTTGGTAGGAGAAATTTATTTCATGTTGTTCATAGATGATTACTCAAGAATGAGTTGGGTAACCTTCCTTCATGACAAGTCACAAGAATTTGAGAGATTCAAAATTTTCAAGAAGATGGTGGAAAATGAAAGTGGACAGTGGTTAAAGTGCTCAAGATCTAACCTGGGTGTAGAATTTTCTTCAGATGAATTTGTTGACTACTATGAGAAACATGGAATTCGAAGACAGTTTTCAGTTGCAAGGAAACCTCAACAAAATGGGGTGGTGGAAAGAAAAAATAGGACAGTGAAGGAGATGGCTAGGACAATGTTGAATGAGGCTAACATACCATATATAGATTCGAAGGAAGTAGTTCATACTGCTATCTACACTTTAAACTAGGTACAATTAAGGGTGAACAGTAGAATGACTCCTTATGAGTTACAAAATGAGAGGAAACCATCACTCAAACACTTTAGAGTGTTTGGAAGTAAGTTCTTCATCAAGAAAGATGCTAATGGATTGGGAATTTTTGATTCCTGGAGTGATGAAGGAATTTTCTTGGGATACTCAACCAATGGTAAAGCTTACAAGTGCTACAACAAGAGGTTGAGAAGGGTGGTTGAGAGTGTACATGTGAGAATAGATGAGGACCCACACAAAGTACACTCTACACCTGCACCCTTCATTGATGAGTCAGATGTGGAATGTGAAGACCAATCTGAAAATAGACCAGTAGAAGATGTACCAAACAAGACTCCTAACCGGTACATGCTAAAGAATCATCTGGAAGAATAGATCATAGGAGATAGGAATGAAGGTGTGCAGACCAAAAGGAGGTTAGCACGAGAAGGTGAGCAGGTAAATTTATGTCTCATGACTGAAGTAGAGCCTAAAACTTTTGATGATGCTAGAAAAAATGAAAAATGGGTAAATGCCATGGATGAAGAATTGAGACAAATTAAGAAAAATCAGACTTGGGAACTTGTTCCTAGACCGGCAGACAAGAATGTCATAGGTATCAAATGGGTCTACCGGAACAAGATGAATGAAGAAGGAAGATAGATAGGCACAAAGAAAGGTTAGTTTGCAAAGGGTATGCTCAAGTTGAAGGTATTGACTTTGAAGAAACCTTTGCACCGACAGCTAGGTTAGAGGCAATAAGAAATTTTTTAGCTTTCTCAGCCTACAAGGGATATAAAGTGTATCAAATGGATGTGAAATATTCTTTTCTCAATGACAATCTTGATGAAGAGGTGTATACGGAATAGTTGAAAGAATACTTGCTACATGAAGATGAGAGTTTTGTATGCCGGTTGAAGAAAGCCCTATATGGTTTGAAGCAGGCTCCCAGAGCATGGTATTGCCGTTTAGATAAATATTTGAAGGAGTAGGGATTCCGGAAAGGGAATGAAGACAACAACTTTTATGTCAAGGTAAATGGAGACCACATGATTATAGTTGTTGTATATGTGGATGATATTATCTTCGGTGGGGACAAGGACATCATGTGCAAAGAATTTGTAGACCAAATGAAGACTGAATTTGAGATGTCCATGTTGGGTGAGTTGTCTTATTTTGTTGGCTTGTAGATCTCTCAAAAGGAAAAAGGAATTTTTCATCTCTCAAGTCAAATATGGAAAAGACATGCTGAAGAAATTTCAAATGGAGGACAACAAACCAGTGAGCACTCTCATGGTTATCGATTTTAAGTTGTGAAAACTAGATGAATCACCAGATGTTGAGAAAACACTGTATAGGTCTATGATTGGTAGTCTGTTATATTTAACAACATCTAGACCAGATATTGTATAATTTGTTTGCATGGTAACAAGATTTCAAGATGCTCCTAAACAGTCCCACTTAAATGCAGTTAGAAGAATTTTAAGGTATTTGCAAAGGACTATCAGTTATGGTCTATGGTATCCAAAGAAAGGAGACTTCTCTTTGCAGGTTTATACTAATGCAGATTGGGTAGGAATTATAGATGACCAAAAAATTACAACCGGAGGTGCTTTTTACTTAGGAGACTAGCTAGTATCATGGCACAATAAGAAGCAAGAGTCAGTATCACTATCTACTGCAGAGGCTGAATACATAGCAATTGCTACATGTTGCTCACAGGTTTTATGGATGAAGCAAACACTAAAAGACATATAGGTGGAGATACTAGAACCTATTCCAATCTAGTGTGATAACTCAAGTGCAATCAACATCTCCTAGAATCCAGTAATGCACTCAAGACCAAAACATATTGCAATCAAGTATCACTTCTTGAGGGAGAAAGTAGCAAACGAGGAGGTCCTAGTTGAATATATTTTCACCAGTGAGAAGATTGCTGACAGATTCACCAAGCCACTTCCATTGGGTCTTTTTGAGTACTTGAGACAAAAAATGGGATTTGTCCCACCATTTGTTAGCACTTAAGTGCATGAGAGGATGCATGATTCAGGGGGAGTCTTAAATTATGACACAAGGAGAGAAACTGTTCAAAGTAGAAGTTGTCGATAGAGAGATTATTGGTGTCAAATTAAAGTTCCCTTTGTCATTGTTGTCAAAGGGGGAGTCAAACCGGTAAAAGGAATGTTGACATCAATGCCAAAAGGGGAGACTGTTGGCATTGATTTGTCATTGATGTCAACCGGTATTGCAGGCAAAGGTACCGATATGATGAAAGATAATAATTATTAGTAACTTCATTGGCATGAGATAAGATGCATATGTGGGTGATCATGTTAAGTGATAACCGGTATAGCTTATACCAGTCTGAAGTTTGGCTACCTATTTATGATGAAGAGGCAGAATGTTAGAGTCATCATAAACCACCGAAAGTGACGATGTGTTACCGGTATACCATACATTGCTAGTTAGCAAAAGAAGAAGGCCCCCACCAGTAAAGGTATGTACCAGTATGAGTTTGTTGAATGCTCAAACATGAATCGACTATGTGACCATGAACCAGGCATTTGACCATGGCAAAGCCATGTGGAGCCAAGGTGGAAAGTATGTTGTGGTTGGTGAACTCTCCATCGGCATGATGGGTGAAACTGTCAGTCGACATTAATGAAGCAGTCACAAATCATGAGATGATAACTAACTGAGGTGAATTGAGAAAGAAAGGATGAAAAAGGAAAATCAGGGAGAGGTGGTGCCTAAATCAATGCAAAGGAAATTCGATCCCAAGATGATCTTGAAGAGGGAAACAGTCAAGCGCTTGCATGTGTCAATGAATTTGAATGTGGAAAAACCTATACGTAATTGCTCTCGTCAACAAGCGTGTGTTGGGTAATGGAAAATATGTGTTTATGCATCACTAGGAGGATAGGTGATCAACACAAGACAAAATAGACAATATCTAGTGTAGATTGTGTCAGGTGATGCAAACCCTAAGCATTCAAATTTTGAATATTGTTTTGGCAGGAAACGAATGGTTAAAAAGAAGATCTCAAGATAGAGCAAGCTATTGCTGCAATAGAAGAGAGGAGTGATATAGCTATCGAAGAGTTATTGAGAAACACAAAAGGTGTTGGTGACAAAAGTTTTGATGAATAGGTGAAGCAGAGAAGACCGATAAGAAGTGCATTGAACATAAAGGTTATAAACTAGTAGAAGCAGTGTTTGACAAGAAGCGTGATTGAGGGTGAGTAAAGAAAAGGAAGAATTTACGAGCAAGGATTGTAAAAGGTGATCAACAAAGTAAAGTTGTAGATCAAGAAAAGAGAAACCAGACCGGTAAGACTGAAACCGATAGAGCAGGTTATTCTAAGGTTGCAAAACTTCATTTACAATAGAGATTTAATATGTGTATCTGATCTTTATACTATGATTCACTAAGTTGTAGATTAGTGAAGGGGTTCTAGATCCTTTAGGTAGTATCCTATAAATTGTGCAGTGGTTGGTGCTCCTTTGAGTTGGTTCTCATAAATTAGGGGTTGGTGCTCTTTGGGTTGGTGCCCTAAATTTTGTATCACAATTTCATTGTGAGGCTGGATTGGAGCAAAAAATCTCCAACAGCTATTCTCACCGATGTTTTTTCCACATTTGGTTTTCCTCGTATATATATGGTGTTGTGTGTTGCATCTTTGTTCATGTAACATTTGATTAGTTTAGAAAATCCTTTCACACACTTGGGTTGCTCTTTTTATGCTATCGGTTAACACTCAGGTTGTTTCATTTACCGGTATCTTTCCTCTTTGAAATTAAAAGATTAAAATCACTGATTCACCACCCCTCTTAGTGATTGATTGTGTCCAACAAACTCAACTAAGGTTCAAGATTCTCACATCACACAACTATCACACTTGGAAAGTGAGCATATAGTGGTTGCTTTGGTAAAAGGTCTTGTGGTCAACCTTGACTGACACCCTTCCTAATCTCACAAAAGAATTTAAGAGGTTTATACATAGGTAGAAATGTGAGGAGTTGATGGGCCTAATTTCTATGCATATTTTAGACTCCTTGTTCCTCATCATTGAAGAATGCAGTACACCACTAGATGTGTGGAACAAAATCAAGGATCTCTTTGGTTCAGTTAGTGAAATTAGAGCTATGTACTTAGAAGAAGAATTAGACTCTCTTTCTATTGATGCCTTTCCTTCCATTGAGGATTATTTAGTAAAATTTAAGTCCTTGCATTCTTTAGTTGAAGGGTTGTGGGACAAAAAAATTAGATAAGGAATGTATTTTCTTGATTTTGTCGAAGTTAACGAGTGTCTTTTCCTATTTTGTTACTACATTCTATTACACTATGGATGGGTTTAGTATATAATTTTTTATACCATCTTTTGAGACTTTTTGTGAGAGGTTGACAAGGGAATAGTCAAATCTTTCTCAAAATGATATTTCTAAGTCTCTTGCATTGCTTGCCACTCCATCCAAAGGGAAAGGAAAAAATAATCCCAAGACATAATCTTGTTTGTCTTCTCCCACCTCTTCTATAGAAGTTAATCCTAAGAAAGAGAGACCAAAATGAAATTATTACAAGAAATCTAGCCATAGTGAAAAAAATTGTTATAAGAAGAATAAAACCACATGTGGCTTTTGTATGAAATGACATGATGAACCTAATTGTTACAAGAAGGAAATCCACGAGTTAAAAAAATTACTCAAGGAGCATCATATTTCACCTTGTTCGAGGTCATCTTCTTCAACCAAACATGATGATAAATCTCCTAATAATTTTTGAAAGGGTCATTTTTTGATTACCACTTGTGCACCTAGAGATGTTGGATGGATCATTGATTCATGAGCATTAGTTCACATCACCCATTCAAGAAATACCTTGATCTTGGATTCTCTTAGAGAACCATTTCAAGATAGACCTTGACTGCAAACAATTAGTTTTCTCATGCTCCAATTGTTGGTGATACTTATTTGGATATAGGAAACATGCATAATTTCAAAGCATTGAAAATTATCACTAGTTCAATTTACACCTCATATTTGTACACCCACTTTAGTGTGTCCTATCCTCATCCTTTCTCTATGCCTTTTCAAACTTCATTATTTAAATTTAATGTAATGTACACCCTTTTGTGGTTCCCACATTGAGATACCCAACCCCTAGCTACTTATTTTGGTGCTCTTTGCAAAAAGACCAAGGAACAAAATGCCTTGGTCTGGACTAGGGTACCTTAAAATTCCTTGGTCCTTCTTAAAGGGGCTTCAATTTGAAATGGGGTAAGAGCCATATCTCCTTGCCAACATTTGGTCCTCGGGGCTACAAATTTCTATTGGAGATCAACTTGATTAGTAAATTACTTAGGGAACCCTATGTAATGCCATCTTATCAACTTGTTTTGGACCTAGAATATCAATTAGAGTATTTGTGTATATCTAAATCACTCGTTATCAAGTATGTTCTGAGTTTCAAGGTTGCATATTCATCATCAACTATTATGGAGAAAATTTACATTAATGTTCAAGCAAGCATGTTTGTGTGATTAGTGTTTTTCATGTTCATGTGTTTGTCATGCCATTACATTCAACACTTGTGATTACACTCAAAGATAATTACATCATCATCATCATTAATTGTAGATCTAAGATATATTTCCTTAAACATTTATTTAATGATTTGCATAATTTCAATTCATGGTTAATTCCAAAATCAAGGTTTGACCTAGGGCAAAACCCTATTCCCAACATCTTTCTCTTTCTTTCTGTGTGTAGGAAATAGGAGTGGAGCTACACTTGGGAAATTGAGTAGAGTCAATAGTGATGAATAGGTAGAGTTTTGACAACGTAAAATTTAGAGGACTAGCGTGAATTTGTACTACCTAGTCTCAAAAAATCAGGCTAAACTTTGAAGGACGGGTTTTAGATATCTCATTTTGATCAGATCTAGGTTGGTGGATCCATGGGAGATGCTTTCGCTTATTGTTTCTATTGGTTCACTTATATGATCCCTTATTTTACCCTAATTTTATAATCATTACAATTCAACTTAGAAAGAAGGAAACTCACCACCCCCACACAATTGGGTAAATCTACTTAGAATTCTCGACCCTCCTAATCAAATTGAGGCTAGATCTATTTGATTTACCCCCTTCTTTTAATCTATGGTTAATATGGTTAGTTAGTGATTTTGTTTATTGAAGCCCTAATTCCAAATTTACACCATTACATTTTGGTGATCTCGACTCCTTGGATGCTTCTTTTTTAATTTATGATCTTATATCTAAATTTTAAGAATTTAAAATTTTTATTTTGCAACCAGATTATTTTCTAGTGATATCTAGGCACAATAAATTGAACACTCTATCTTAAATCCGCATGTTGGCTTCTTGGTGGATTATTATTTCTTTCATAGAAACATGTATATATTCCTCCAATCACATCTCTGTTACCACCTTTTTCAAGCTTCTCTTTAGTTGTAAGAATTAGTTTGGTTTGTTACTATCATAGTAGTTCTCTATCTTACATGGAACCATATATATGTATATGTTAGTCTGATTATATCTAATCAAGGAGGTTTAGTGAAGAAATTAAAGATGCAGATATTCATGAAGACCCTGACATGGGAAATGATCACCCTTGAGGTCGAGAGCGGTGATACCATCGATAATGTCAATTCAAAAATTCAAGTCGGTGTTACTTTTTGCGATAAATATTTTCTCTCTTTCCTTCCTTTTGTTAATTGGGATTTGAATTCTTTTAATTGAATATTTTAGGTTGGATTTTTCTATGTGGGCTTTATGTTATAATTAAGCAGTTTCATAGATTTGAGTCAAAATTATTATGCTAAAATTAATATTAGTTTTGCTGAAATTTTAGTTATAGCTTTTACTCATCTCTTATCAAAGATAGGGTATTGATTATAGTAATGGATTTTGTATGTTGAGTGTTGTAATTGATTGTGTTGTTCAAAGATAATGAAGCTATCCCATTAGATCAACAACGGTTGATTTTTGTTGGGAAATAGTTGAAAGATGGATGAACTCTTGTGGATTAGAATATCCAAAAGGAATAAACTCTGCATTTGGTGTTGAGGTTAAGGGGAGGGATTTCCATTAGGGTGAAAACCCTTACTAGAAAAGAGGTAGAGATTGATATCAAACCCACTGATACTATCAAGCAGATCAAAGAGTTGGTCAAGCAAAGGGAAGGAATACCACCCCTACAACAAAGGTAGGAAGTTATTTAAAATATTGCTGATATTTTATTTTAATCTTATTTTGGTGGGTTGTTTTGGTGATTTTGGATAAAGATCTGTGGTGTTCTTAGGGCTGTTTGGATTAGGATATTTCTTCCAATGATATGTCTTTAAGCATAATTTCATTTTTCCCAATAATTGTAACTTCTTGTATTTAGAGAATGGAAAGAGGTAAGACATATATGTGCATTTGCATTACCAACTAAATGTGGTAAGGTGTTGAAACAACAAAATACTATTCTTGATTTTAATGATTAGTAATCATCTATGGAAGACCAAGAGTCACAACTTGGAAATCCACATTAGAAGACAATTATTGAAAATAAAGAATCACAACTAAGAATTGCATATTAGAAGTACCCTGGGAATTTTAACTTGTGTCTCAATATTGAGAGCTCAATAATTTAACCAATCAAGGTCAACCCCTTAAGATTCTTTTGTGGTTTTAGAATATTCAAGAGTGAAGATATTGACTTGGTAAAAGGCTTGAGTTTGTTTTATCAAATTGAGTTAGGTGTCCATAGTTCTATATCACTGTTTTTAGAGAATACCACAGGTGATATATTTTTCCACCAATTTTGTATCGAATAAAAAATTATTACACTTTAGTAATGGATTTTGTAGAAGATAGTTATTCAAATTTTGTCTCACTTTTATGAGTTAAAATTGGGGAACCTAGATTGATTGTGCCCACAAGTAGTCAGAGTTGAAAACATGAACCACTTGTTCATAGTTCTTTAAAGTGAAGACATGTAATACATAAAAAAATCCTCGTATGGTAGGAAATTTTTCTATAAAAATAAGGGAACATGATGATCTTGCCACATGCATATTCAAGCATCAACCTAGCACCTTCAAGGCATATTATGGCTCTATCATATCAAACATTAGCGCATAACAGGGACATATTAGCATGTAACATATCGAGCAAATTTATTATAAAACATTCTGAAATAGCACATAGGAGAGGCAACATAGGGCATAGTAAACATTCTATAGCACTTCTATAACTTTCTTTAGCGCATGATCAATATTAGTGAAAAACAGAGAGCTAACTAGTCACTTTGGAAAAGTTTTATCAACAGTCTCAAATACCCTTTCAAGTCCTTTAGGAAATCCAATGACAAAACTTCAAAAAAGATCATTAGTGAGAAAATTTCCAAATCCAACAAAGGACTCTTAGAATGAGTTTTTAAATCATTAACTAGCTTGAGATAGGACTTCATCCAACAAAATTAATGAGTATCAAAATAGTGATCAAAGTTCCACCATCCAACGGATCCTATAACAATACCTAGTTGGGTCTTCAGGGTGTCAAATCAAGTTTTCATCTCTGGAGACTTTATCCATATCATTTGACACACTTTGTCATGGAGGTGATTCGAGCTAAACTTCTTCTTGATAAGCTAAACTTGAGTTTCCAAATGAAGTATCCCAATCCAACATCAACATCAACATTTGATCATTTGTGTATGACCATTCCTCATATTTTGAGAAGAACAAGTCTTCATAAAAAGACTAAGTTGAAGAAGAGACAACCTAGTTCTAAGACACTTATTAAAAAGAATAAATTTCTCTATATCAATCATCAACTCTATGCATCACATTGTGCATTCTTGTATCATATGTGATTATATATCCGAAGGAAAAACAAACTAATTTGATAAAGAGCCTTTGAGAAGTAGGGCTTACATTTATAAAGTGGCATTCAACCAACACCTAAATAATGGAGGAATGATTATGCCCACTTTCTTCCCAAAGTTCCTTATCACTTATAATGAAGCTTGGCCTGAGCTACCAAATCTACCAAGAACCACAATAGAAGAAGAAGAATTCATCATAGTAGAGATATATTAATTCTCGTAGTCACTCGATCTCAGAGAAACGAGAAGAAGGAATCACAACCAGAATCGATTATAGGTCGCACATTGTCCTATCATTTTGATGAGTATGCAAACATGAGAGAAACAGAGGTCATCGAAGAAATTCTCCAAAATGTCATGAAAACGAGGCTTTCCAAAAACTTGTAGAAATACATAGAAGCAGACAAGGAAAAATATCTACTCATGCTAACTAGAAACGGAGTCAACATTCCTAAGGATTTCGATACATAAAAATTAAGGAATATAGATGAGAGAATTTCAACAACAAGGTCAAGAAACTATGCCCATTAAGAAAAAAAAAGAGAAGAAGAGACATATGATCCAGAAAACATATGTAGCCAAGATTGCACCCATGAACAAGACAACACCCACGAAGAAGACCATTCCCATAATTGGGACAATCTTGATGAATAGGGGGAAGCTCCCCATCGAAGGACAAATGCACCCATGACTGCTCTTGCACAACAACTCTAAACACTACAAAGACAAATGCGGGACATGAAACAAGGAACCACGGTACGCTACTCCTTGGGATGAAATTTGACCTTATCCTTTTGGTAAGAGATTGAACATGGTACCTTTTCCCCTGAATTTGGATATACCAAAGTATGACAAATATGATGGTAAAAATGATCCCCATGATCACGCTCAGTAATTTTGTACCATGACCTTAGATTTTTCTCATGATGACACATACTTAATAATATTTTTCCCAAGAAGTTTGGGAGGGCAAACAATGGAGTGGTTATCTAAACTTACACCTCCCATTAGATAATTGATGAATTGGTAAACAGATTCATAACACAATACTCCTATAACATTCAACATGCAATCACCATGCTGGATGTGTGTAACACAAAACAAAAGAGAAATGAAACATTCATGGTATTTCTACAATGGTGGAGGCACATGGTTTTGAGATATCCCTGAGATGTGCCTAAAAAGGAAAAGATGGAAATATTCATTGACAATTTGAATAGTGAGATGAGTTATCAACTCAAACTCCAATGTAGACCATCTTTTGCAAAATTGAAAGAAAATGGCATCCAAGTAGAGGAAGCTTGTATAAATTATCAAAGAATGATGAATCTGCATCTATTGATGAGACACTTTACGGATCTATGATTGGGAAGTTGCAATATGTTGTGCATAGTAGACCGGATATAGCACATGCAATAGGTATTGTAGCAAGATTCTCTGCAGATCCCAAGGAAACCCATATGACAGCGATCAAGAGAATTTTTAGATACTTGAGAGGCACTGAAGATTATGGCTTAGTATATGAAAAGAAGAAGAATTTTGATTTAAAAGTTTATATTGATGCTGATTGGGCAGGCAACATAGATGACAGGAAAAGCACAAGTGGTGGAGCTTTCCTTTTAGGAGAAAGACTACTGAGTTGGCTTAGAAAGAAACAAGGATGTATTTCACAATCAACAGCAGAAGTTGAATATGTTGCTGCAGCATTGAATTGTACCAATATAGCATGGATCAAACAACTGTTGGAAGGTATAAATGAGAAAGTTACCGAGCTAGTAACTATATTCTGTGATAATACTAGTGCCATTAACATTTCAAAGAATCCAGTAATGCACTCTAAGACAAAGCATATATCTATAAAGTATCACTATCTCATAGAAGAAGTTTAAGAGAAGAAATTTGTGCTGGAATATATTAGTTCAAAGGAGCAATTAGCAGACATCTTCACAAAGCCATTGCCAAGGGACACTTTTGAGTATCTCAGAAGCAAGTTAGGGGTCCTACCCCTAGCTTCTACTCACTGACTGAGTTCGGTGAAAGTATAAATTTGATGAATCTACAGAATATTATGTGTGGATTGATGTTGATTTACGCACTTTAGAAGGTTTTCTAAAGGTGTGCAGGAAATAGTGAATAGAAACAAGTTGCTCTGACCAAGACTAAGATGATACATAGCAAGGCAATTCATTTCACAGTAGAAGAAATCATGATTTAGTTCTTTTACTTTTTGGCATTGTTGTCAAAGGGGGAGAAGACTATAAATGGTTTGAAGACTAAATGGTTGACTAAATCGTAAAGCCCTGAATGATGAAAATAATAGAAGACTAATGATAGGGGGAGATTACTTTAATAGGGAGAAGACTAAATGCAAGACAAAAGATCAAGGATAATAGGAGAAGTCTAACAGAAATCTGAATCCGAATTAATTTGAACAACTTGTTGGTATTACCATTTAATTGTTGGTTTTGCCATCAATGCCAAAGGGGGAGATTGTTGGCATTTCAGTAGAAAGAAAGATTATTGATATTCAATAAGGATATTTAGAAGGTTGTTGAAGATTGTTGATATAACTGAAGAAGGATGATAACTATCTTTATAACATTATTTTGTCATTGATGTCAAGAAATTGATTATCTGATTCAGTATGATATTGCCATATCTTGAGAAGATTGATTAGAAGAGAATTAAGATGTCGGTAAAAGACATGGAAAGAATGTGATGAATAAGGGGAGAAATAAGTTATTCAATGGGCAACTATTACCGAGTTAGACAATGATGAGATCATGATGTTTAGATTGTTTTGATATCCTACATATGTTGTTGATTGTAAGGTTAATACTATACTATTTCACCGAGCAAAGAACCTAGTCAGTAAAGCCTAAAGAACCTAGTCAGTAAACCCTAAGGTTATCGATATCGGTTAATGAAGACGAAATGTCTACCGAGTAAAGTTTAGTATTTACCGAGTTGCAACCGAGTTATGACAGTGCGCATTGGATGAATACGAGCATTATTTAATGAAGGACAATAATGAGCTGGAGATGTATAAATGACTGGTATGTCACGCATGAAGTTTGTTAACGATCTATGGAAAAGGAAAGTCGGCAGGAAGATCTACAATGCAAATTGAACCGCAATAACCTTGTGCAAGTTTCAAGATAGGAATGCAAGTCCTGAGGCAAGGTAAAACATTTTCAGATCAAAAGGATACATTGAACTTGGTCAAGTTTGAAGATCTGATGGCTAAGATTGATCATGAGAAATGTGATCAAGGAGATTAAGCGATTAGAAATTGTTTATAAATAAGGAATTGTTAATAAACAATGAATGCGGGCAAGTGTAAGCATAGGAATGCTACATAGTGATTACCGAGCACAGAAGCTTGAAGACCTGTTTGAATAATAGAGTAGAGAGCCCAGCAGAGGGACAAGATAAGTCCTATGACGAGATTGTTTAGAGCAAATAAGAATCTACTTTAGCATTTTAGATGTGAAGTTACAGATATATTTTATTACTGTTATTTTCTAAGTGACAGAAAATCTCTTAACTGAGTGGACTTAACAATCTTATTTGTAAACCCTCTAGCAAGGTAACATTCTAAATGAGTGTTTGAAATCCTTTGACAAGGTCACTTCTAACAAAGTGAAGATCCTAACAAATCTGAGGGAAATCCCTTAACTGGGTCACATCTAGCAATGTGTTTGTAATCTTTAACAGGATTTGCTTTTAACCGAGCATACTCTAGAAGAGTATATTTCTTAGTAGGTTCGAAATCCCATAGTGGCTTTTCCCTACTTGGGTTTCCATGTTAAATATGTTTTTATGAGTGTTATGATGATTATGTGTTTATGAGTTAACATGTTTAGTAGTTTTTGGTTATGTTGCTGAAGTATAAGTTACTGAGGTTGAATATGCTGATTTTATGGAAGTTTAAGTTTGTATGATTCACCCCCCCCTCTCATCTTGTTATCTATTGGCATCTGTACTTTACAATTAGTATTAGAACTAACAATTGGTATCAAATCCTTGGACTTCGGAAGAAAAAGTTTAAAGGTACTTGAGGCAAAGATCCGAAGATGTATAAAAGGGATGCACCGAAGCTGAGCAAGTCAAGTTTCTCCACATGGCAGAAAAGGATGAAGCTGCATTTATCAGGAATTGGAGAATATGCAACATATTATCTGGAGAATGATTACATTACACCAAGCACCAACCCTATGACCTTGGAAGAGATTAAGGCAAAGCAAAAATATATTTAAGCTATGATTGAAATAACATCAGCATTGACTGACTCAGAGTTTAATGATCTAGAAGGCTGTAATAATGCAAAAGCAATGTGGACTAAGCTTATATCTGTGTATGGAGGTGATGAACATGTTCAAAGAGAAAATGTAGATAGTCTAAGAGGACAACTTGAATCCATGAGGATTAATGAAGGTGAGAACATAACACAATACAATACAAGACTAAAGGAGATTGTCAATCAAATTAAAGGAGCAGGTGGAACTATTGAAGAAAATGATATAACAAGTAAGTTGTTGAGAGCCCTTCTACCAGCTTATGCTATTTGAGTCTCTGCAATCAATGAACTGAGGTATGTACCTAACATGCCAGTTTCTTTGGATGCTACTATTGGTAAGCTACATGCATTTAAGTTAAGTAATTTTGATAATAGTGGGTCTTCAGTAAATAAAGTAGAATCTGCATTTAGTTCTTTTCATATTGGTGAATCTGATGATTACAATGATAGAATGAGTAAGTACTTTGAAGGGGATCATAGTGGACTAAGTGAAATATTTCGCAAGAACATGGAAAAAGTGCACAAACTGTATGAGGAAATCACGAAGCAAGAAGAATTTGAAGCATTATTAGCCAGAAGGTTACTGAGAGGCAAAGGTAAGTATAAAGGGAAGCTACCTTTAAAATATTTCAATTGTGATAAAATAGGACATATGGCTTCTAACTGTCCTGACAAAGAATCTAGTGAAAAGAGAGAATACCGAGATAATAGGTAGAAAGATAACTAATACAGAGGACACCGAGATTTTAGAAGGAGAGATAGAAAGACATGTTTAGTAGCTGATGAGGAATCCAACGATGATAAATTTGATGAAACTAATATTGAGGAAGTTGTTTATGTGGCTATTAAAGATGGATCCGATGAAGAAAGGTATGAAGAAAAAGCTCTAATATCTCACATAAATAATAATGATTCTTGGATCATAGACAGTGGATGCTCACATCATATGATAGGTGATAAACACAAGTTTGTTAAATTAGAAGACTATGATGGAGGCTATGTAAGATTTGGTAATGATGCACCATGTCCGGTAAAAGGTAAAGGATCTATAACAATTCTTGACAATGCTAAATGTGATGATGTATACTAGGTTGAAGGATTAAAATAAAATTTGTTGAGTGTAGCACAACTAAACAATACATGATACCAAATCGAATTTTAGAAAGGAATTGTCAAAGTTCATGACAAGCATGGAAAGTTAGCTACTACCGGGACACAAAAAAAAGGTAATACATTTCATCTTGACTCAACTCAGAACAAGTGTCTTTATGCAAAGATAGATGATGTCTGGTTATGGCATAAAAGGTTTTGTCATGTAAATTTTGATAATCTGATCAAAATAAGTAAGCACCGAGTGAGAGGTCTATCGAGTCTAGAAAAACCTGAGAATGCTATGTGCTGAGGATGCCAGATGGGTAAGATGACAAGATCAAGCTTTACAAGTAAGTCCTACACTTCTAAAGGAATTTCAGCTCTAGTACACATTGATCTTTGTGGTCCCATGAAAGTTCAAAGTTATTATGGTGATAAATATTTCATATTATTTGTGGATAATTACTCAAGGATGATGTCAGTTATGTTTTTAAAAGAAAAATTAGAAGCTTTTCAAATGTTTAAATGGTACAAGGCAAGAGTTGAAAATGAAACAGGAAGACAACTAAAATGTCTTAGATTTGATAGAGGAGGAGAATTCACTTCTGATGAATTTAACTTATTCTGTAATGATCATGGTATAAAGAGGCAAGTATATGCATTGAGAACACCTCAGCAAAATGGGATAGCCGAGAGAAGAAACAAATCAATTGTGGATTGTGCAAGAACCTTGATGATAGAAAAGAGGGTACCTCAAACAATTTGGAGAGAAGCAATCAGCACTGTAGTTTACACCCTGAACCGAGTTCAACTGAAGAAAGGAACTATGAAGACACCATATGAGATCTGGTATGACAAGAAACCTAATGTAAGTAATTTTAAAATCTTTGGAAGTAGATACTATGTTCACAAAGAAGACAAAAATGGAAAGTTTGATCAGAAAAGTGAAGAAGGAACATTTCTTGGTTATTCTTCTAGAAGTAAAGCATTTAAATGTCTGATCAAATCATCTAAAAAAATAGTGGAAAGTGCAAATGTGAAAATTGATGAATTTGCAGAAAGAAATGATGAAGGAAATTCCAAAGAACCAGAAGATTATGAAGAATTTGTTTATGTTCAACCGAGAAGTCCTACCGAGAAAGTTGCTGAAGAAAATGAAGATAATGTCCAGTTACCGAGTGATGAAGAAGATCATACAGAACCTACTGAGCCTATATTAGCCAAATATGTTAGAAGACATCATGCATCAAGTCAGTTTATAGGAGATAAGGATGATCCAGTGATGACAAGGAACAAACTGAGATAGGACACATGTCTGATTTTTGAATTTGAACCAAGAATAGTAAAAGAGGCATTTAATAGTGAAGATTGGGTAAATGCTATGACAAAAGAGATTGATCAAATCAAGAAGAATGACACATGGACATTGATCCCAAGACCAAAGGACAAAAATGTAATCGGTACAAAGTGGATTTTCAGAAACAAGCTAAATGAAAAAGGTGAGGTGATTCGCAACAAAGCAAGACTAGTTTGCAAAGGTTATGCTCAAGAAGAAGGAATAGATTATGGTGAGACTTTTGCACCTATGGCTAGACTTGAGGGAGTAAGAACATTGTTGGCATATGCTACTTTCAAAAATTTCAAGGTATATCAAATGGATGTTAAATCTGCATTTTTGAATGGTATACTAGAAGAAGAAGTTTACATTGAACAACCTGAAGGATTTGTTAAAGACGGGAGTAAAGATCAGGTATGCAAACTAAACAAAGCTTTATATGGTCTGAAGCAAGCACCTAGAGCATGGTATGAGAGACTGCACTCTTACTTCATCAAGATTGGTTTTATAAGGACAAGTGAAAACAACAATATGTACATGAAGAAAGATGAGGACAATGGAATACTGATCTCAGCATAATTTGTTGATGACATTATATTTTGTGGAAATGACTACTTATGCAAAAATTTTGGAAATGAAATGTGCAAAGAATTTGAGATGTCACTAATCGGTGAGATAAAGTATTTTATAGGTTTACAGATACTGCAAATGAAAGATGAGAATTTTATTACTCAATCCAAGTACATAAAGGAAATCTTGAAGAAATTTGGAATGGAGGATTCTAAACCAGTAAGTACTCCTATGACTACTAACTATAAATTATCAAAGAATGATGAATCTGCATCTGTTGATGAGACACTTTATGGATCTATGATTGGGAAGTTGCAATATGTTGTGCATAGTAGACCGGATATAGCACATGCAATAGGTATTGTAGCAAGATTCTCTACAGATCCCAAGGAAACCCATATGACAGCGATCAAGAGAATTTTCAGATACTTGAGAGGCACTGAAGATTATGGCTTAGTATATGAAAAGAAGAATAATTTTGATTTAAAAGTTTATATTGATGCTGATTGGGCAGGCAACATAGATGATAGGAAAAACACAAGTGGTGGAGCTTTCTTTTTAGGAGAAAGACTAGTGAGTTGGCTTAGAAAGAAACAAGGATATATTTAACAGTCAACAACAGAAGTTGAATATGTTGTTGTAGCATTGAATTGCACCAATATAGCATGGATCAAACAACTGTTGGAAGGTATAAATGAGAAAGTTACTAACCTAGTAACTATATTCTGTGATAATACTAGTGCCATTAACATTTCAAAGAATCCAGTAATGCACTCTAAGACAAAGCATATATCTATAAAGTATCACTATCTCATAGAAGAAGTTTAAGAGAAGAAATTTGTGCTGGAATATATTAGTTCAAAGGAGCAATTAGCAGACATCTTCACAAAGCCATTGCCAAGGGACACTTTTGAGTATCTCAGAAGCAAGTTAGGGGTCCTACCCCTAGCTTCTACTCACTGACCGAGTTCGGTGAAAGTATAAATTTGATGAATCTACAGAATATTATGTATGGATTGATGTTGATTTACGCACTTTAGAAGGTTTTCTAAAGGTGTGCAGGAAATAGTGAATAGAAACAAGTTGCTCTGACCAAGACTAAGTTGATACATAGCAAGGCAATTCATTTCATAGTAGAAGAAATCATGATTTAGTTCTTTTACTTTTGGGCATTGTTGTCAAAGGGGGAGAAGACTATAAATGGTTGACTAAATGGTAAAGCCCTCAATGATGAAAATAATAGAAGATTAATGATAGGGGGAGATTACTGTAACAGGGAGAAGACTAAATGCAAGACAAAAGATCAAGGATAACAGGAGAAGTCTAACAGAAATCTGAATCTGAATCAATTTGAACAACTTGTTGGTATTACCATTTAATTGTTGGTTTTGCCATCAATGCCAAAGGGGGAGATTGTTGGCATTTTAGTAGAAAGAAAGATTATTGATATTCAATAAGGATATTTAGAAGGTTGTTGAAGATTGTTGATATAATTGAAGAAGGATGATAACCATCTTTATAACATTATTTTGTCATTGATGTCAAGAAATTGATGATCTAATTCAGTATGATATTGCCATATCTTGAGAAGATTGATTAGAAGAGAATTAAGATGTCGATAAAAGACACATAAAGAATGTGATGAATAAGGGGAGAAATAAGATATTCAATGGGCAACTATTACCGAGTCAGACAATGATGAGATCATGATGTTTAGATTGTTTTGATATCCTACATATGTTGTTGATTGTAAGGTTAATACTATACTATGTCACCGAGCAAAGAACCTAGTTGGTAAACCCTAAAGAACCTAGTCAGTAAACCCTAAGGTTATCGATATTGGTTAATGAAGGCGAAATGTCTACCGAATAAAGTTTAGTATTTACCGAGTTGCAACCGAGTTATGATAGTGCACATTGGATGAATACAAACATTATTTAATGAAGGACAATGATGAGTTAGAGATGTATAAATGATTGGTATGCCATGTATGAAGTTTGTTAAGGATCTGTGGCAAAGGAAAATCGGCAAGAAGATCTACAGCGCAGATTTAACCGCAATAACCTTGTGCAAGTTCCAAGATAGGAATGCAAGTCCCGAGGAAAGGTAAAACATTTTTAGATTGAAAGGGTACATTGAACCTAGTCAAGTTTGAAGATCTAATGGCTAAGATTGATCATGAGAAATGTGATCAAGGAGATTAAGCGGTTAGCAATTGTTTATAAATAAGGAATTGTTAAGAAACAATGAATGCGGGCAAGTGTAAGCATAGGAATGCTACATAGTGATTACCGAGCATAGAAGCTTGCAGACCTGTTTGAATAACAGAGTAGAGAGCCCAGTAGAGGGACAAGATAAGTCCTATGACTAGATTGTTCTAAGCAAATAAGAATCCGCTTTAGCATTTTAGATGTGAAGTTGTAGATATATTTTATTACTGTTATTTTCTAAGTGACAGAAAATCTCTTAACTGAGTGGACTTAACAGTCTTATTTGTAAACCCCCTAGCAAGGTAACATTCTAAATGAGTGTTTAAAATCCTTTGACAAGGTCACTTCTAACAAAGTGAATATCCTAATAGATCTAAAGGAAATCCCTTAACCGGGTCACATCTAGCAATGTGTTTGTAATCTTTAACAGGATTTGCTTTTAACCGACCATACTCTAGAAGAGTATATTTGTTAGTCGGTTTGAAATCCCACAGTGGTTTTTCCCTATTTGGGTTTCCACGTTAAATTTGGTGTTATGAGTGTTATGATGATTATGTGTTTATGAGTTAACATGTTTAGTAGTTTTTGGTTATGTTGCTGAAGTATAAGTTACCGAGGTTGAATCTGTTGATTTTATGGAAGTTTAAGTTTGTATGATTCACCCCCCCTCTCATTCTGTTAGATATTGGCATCTGTACTTTACAATTAGTATCAGAACTAACACCTTGGTGGAATGACACATTATTGTGATTTTTATCGAAACAAAGGACATAACACAAATGATTAAATGAGGCTAAAGAACATAGTTCAGGACATGATAGATAGGGGCAATTTAATTGTTGATGGTCACAAAGTGAATGGTGACCATGAAGCCTTCAAAAATCCTCTTCCAAATTACGACAAGGGAGGAGTATCAACATCAAACAACACCAAAGGAGCTCATATTAATCACCTATATGAGAACACCATTAATCACATATCGACACATCCCAATCAAGTAAATGTCATAAAAATCAAAGACAAACAAGAACATGCATCGATAAATGTGACAACCAGAGCGCAAAAATATGTCTTGAAAGGGAACTCATCCACAATGACAACTCTCCCCAAGACTCAATATAGCTTAGTTGACCAACTACAGAGAACTCCTGCTCAGATATCTAGAATTGAGTTACTCAAACTTTCACCAAAATATAAGGATATCTTGGAACAAGGACTTATCAAAATAAACATTCCAATTGATCTAGATATTAATTGATGCCAAGCCATTGTGGCCCATATGACAGGGCCACATAAAATATATTTTTCTGAACACGACGATGTCTCTTTAGATCATCCACATAACACCCCACTCCATATTGAAGTCTTAGTCTATAAACATTGAGTAAAAAGAGTGTTAATAGATGGAGGATCTAGTCTCAATATCTATTCTTTAAATATTATCTGTGCATTGGGCTTCTCTGAGCAGTCTATTGATCCAAAAAAGAAAATCACCATAAAAACCTATGATGATGAAGAGAGCTCATCCGACAGAACTATATTACTACCCATTCAGGTAGGTCCTGTACAAAAAGATGTTGACATATGTGTAGAGTTTGATATCATGATAGGATTGTATGTTGTCATTGATGTCAATATGGTGAAGTATGAACCGGTATACTAAAGTAAGAAAATTGGTAAGTGAACTGGTTTGATGGTATCAACCGGTATATGCAATAAGTGAACTGGTATGTTGGAGTGTGAGCCAATATATGCAAAGTTTGTATCAGGGTTTCTTTTGATATTACTACCAGTTGGTAGTCTTGGCTTCAGGGTTTCCGGTTGATGTATTCCAAGTCTGTGTGATTTGATTGATGACATCCTATGATGAGGTAGCATTAAAATGAAGATTAGATCGTGTTACCACATTAGCCTTGTGCGTGTGAAGAATCTCCTTGAGGATCTTGCATGAAGAAGATTGATTCTATCTACCTCGCGAATGTGCAAAATCTTGTAAACCGTGGAGAGCACGTGATGGGTTATCAGCTTCCTAAAGCGCTCAAGAATGGACAATGGAGAACATCTTGTGATTTTTTCAAGATTATTTATACCCTATGTAATGTATTTAAATGGTTAGGAATGGACCAACTATATTTTTAACCTAGATGCTTAGGGTTTTAGGTTTTTTCCACTGACCTAATTGTTGTCTATAAGGTCGATGATGATTTTCATTTGAAGTTGTTGGCAAATGAATGGATGTGAAGTGATTCTTGCCAGACCAAAGGAGTAAGAAGAGATTTGCAAAGTGTGATTGCAGATGTAAGTAAACTAAAGCGGATCTACCTTGGCATTGAGTGTTATTATTAGATCAGAGTATTACCTATTGACTTCTAACCATTTTAGCAGTTTGAAAATCCCTTTAGTGGGTAGCTTTAACAGGATTTTCATAAATCCTTTAATAGGGTGACTCAAAATCATTGATTTCTTTAAGTCCTGTTACAAGGTAACCTTTAACAGGGTTTTAACCTCTAACCAGGTATTTAGCCATCCCTTAACCAGGTGATCCATAGCAGGATTGGTTCCTAGCAGAACCTGTTGTAAAGTCTTAACCTGACTAGGCTCCTAATAAAGAGGACTTCAGAAGAGTTCAAGAACAAATTGTGGGTATTCATCCCCACCGTGGTTTTTCCTAGTTGGGTTTCCACATGAAAAATCATTGTGTTATGTGTGATGCTTTTTCATGTGATGTTTTAGTGTTTTTTCTTAAGTGGTAATGCAAGCTGATCCAATGGTCATTATATTTCTGATGTAGTACTTTCTTAAGAATATGGGTGAAATTGAGATGAGATATTAGGTTTTGAGAAGATCTAGATGTTACTAGTTTATGTCTTTTATAGTCATATTGTGTTTTACCGGTAGTGCCTTAATTTAGATCAGTGATATTGTTTACCAGTTAGTGTAGTCTTTGCAGTTTAAGTTGTTGAATAAGTTTTTGTCTATACTGATTCACCCCCTCTCTAAGTATCTATTGGGTATTTACTGTTCATCATTATTCATCAATTGGTATCAGAGCATCCTCCAGGTCCTGTGTATTATAAGCTTAACCGCTTGAGGAAAAGATCCTATTCTAATGATGAAGAGGGAAGGTCCTAAGTTCAACAAAGATAACTTTAAGATATGGAAGGACAGAATGAAGATCTACATTAAAAGCATGGGTGCTCAACACTGGAACTATGTTGAGAATACTTATGTTGTCCCTATCGATACTCTCACCGATGATCTAAGAAGAGAAATTTAGGAGAATGGGTAAGTCATGGAAGCTCTTATCAACAGTCTATCTAATATTGAGTTTATAAATGTTCAGGATAAAGACAATCCCAAAGATGTATGAGATACTCTAGAGACTATCTATGGTGGTGATGAGCATGTGAAGCAAGCTAAGGAAGAAAGCCTTAGAGGAAAATTTGAAGACATGCAGATGGTTGAAGGAGAGACCATTCAACAATATGGGATAAGAACTAAAACTGTTGTAGGAGACATCAAGAGTGTAGGAGGCAAAATAGATGATCCCACCATTGTTAGCAAAGTTTTGAGATTCTTATTACCAGTCTATGCAATAAGGGTTGCCGCTATTCAGGAGTTGAGATCTATTGATAAGACAAAGGTATCCCTTGACTCCATCATTGCTAAGTTGACCACATATGAGCTAAACAATTATTATGGCAGTGTTTAGAAGATTGAATCAGCCTTTAGGGAATCTGCTGCACTATCTAGAAAGCGAAAAGAAGCTAGTACTAGCTGTGAACCTAGACAAAGCAGGGATAAGGATGATGAGGAGATCCTGATGGAGCTTGAAGCTATTCTTGCCAAGATACTTCCTAAGGGAGCTGGAAAATACAGAGGTAAGCTCCCTTTGAAATGTTTTTCTTGCAATAGGATAGGACACATTGTTGTCAACTGTCCCAACAGTGACAATAAGGACAAACTGGAGAAGTTTAAAAAATTCAAAGGAGGAAATAGGAGAAACTATTTCGTTGTAGTTGATGAAGGTGTCACTGATGATGAATTAGAAGATGAAGAAAGTGAAGACATAGTCTTTGTAGTCGTTCAAGAAGATGTGTCAGATAAGAAGGCTCTTGTCTCCCGCTTTAATAATTCAAATGAATGGATGTTCTCACCACGTGACTGGTGACCAGAAAAAGTTTCTATCTTTGGAAGAGTACGATGGAGGTGTAGTCCGATTTGGTAATGATGCACCATGTATGGTAAAAGGCAAAGGGTCCATCTCTCTAAATGGAAAAAGTAGTGCTGATAATGTGTATTGGGTAGAAGGTCTTAGGCATAACCTTTTGAGTATTTCCCAATGAAATGATAAAGGACTCACTTTGGAACTCAAAAATGGAGTGTGCAAAATAAAAGGAAAGAGTGGTGAACTGATGGCCACCAATATGCAAACCAAAGGTACCTTATTTCAGTTAAATACAAATATCAATCAATGTCTAATGACTAGGTTTGTGACAATTGGATATGGCATAGGAGACTCTACCATGTAAATTTTGATAATATTGTGAAGGCCAGTAAGATCAAGGTAGTTAGAGGATCACCTGTGTTGAACAAACCAAAGAATTCTTTGTGCAGAGAATGTCAACTAGGGAAAATGTCTTCCTCAACCTTCAAATGTAAATTTTTCACAACAGATAATTTACTTGATCTTGTGCATACTAATTTGTGTGGTCCTATGAAAACTAGGAGTGTTCAGGGAGATAGATACTTTATGATTCTTACTGATGATTGCTCAAGAATGATGTGGGTCACATTCTTTAAAGACAAGTTTGAAGCTTTTGGAAAGTTTAAAGCCTTCAGACTACTAGTTGAAAAGGAAAGTGGTAAAAGGATTAAATGCCTTAGAACCGACCAAGGAGGTGAGTTCACTTCTCATGAATTCAATAAGTACTATGAAGAGAATGACATCAAGAGGCAACTGTCTACCCCCCGAACTCCACAACAGAATGGCCTAGTAGAAAGGAACAATCAGACTGTAGTTGAAGAAGCCAGAATGATGTTGATTCAAGGGAAGGTTTCTCACACCTTTTGGAGAGAAGCGGTGAGCACTACAATCTACACTATGAACTGGGTACAATTCAAGAAAGGTAAGGAGAAAACTCGTTATGAGTATTGGACTAGAAAGACTCTAGTAGTAAGCTACTTTAGAGTATTTGGTAGCAAGTGTTATATCAAGAGGAGTGAACACCAGAGTAAGTTTGATGCAAAATGTGATGAGGGAATATTCCTAGGGTATTCCACCAAGAGAAAAGCTCTCAAGTGTTTTAACAATAGGACTCAGAGAATTGTTGAAAGTATCAATGTTAGAGTTGATGAAAGCTCTTAGAAACCTGAGGAAACCACCAGTGAGTGAGCGGTAGATGAACTGGATGTAACCTTCTAGGAATTGGTTGCAAAACAACCAAGTACAAGTAACAGTACTCCTACACCAGTAGATATTGATGAAGAGAAGGATGACGATTAAAAGCTAGAGGAATCAATTAAGATCATTCCTAGGTATGTAAAGTTCCATCATGATCCAAAGCAGATCATAGGGGATAAAGATGTAGGAATACTTACAAGAAGAAAGGTCAGAGAGAATTCTTGCATGACTTTTGAATTTGAACTTAAAACATTTAAAGAGGCACACAAAGATGAAGAGTGGATTAAGGCTATGGAAGAAGAACTTGACCAAATAGAAAATAAAGGCACATGGTCTTTGGTACCTAGACCTGAGCACAAAAATGTTATTGACACCAAATGGGTTTTTACAAACAAGCTGAATGAAGATGACACGGTGGTAAGAAACAAAGCAAGATTTATATGTAAGGGATATGCTCAAAAAGAAGGAGAAGACTATGGAGAAACCTTTACTCTAGTAGCTAGATTGGAAGGAGTTCGAATGCTACTTGCATATGAAACCTTCAATGGATTCAAAGTGTATCAGTTGGATGTGAAATCTACATTCCTGAATGGATTACTTGAAGAGGAAGTGTATATAAAGCAACTAGATGGGTTTTACCTATCAAAAGACAATGATATGGTGTGTAGGCTACATAAAGCCTTGTATGGATTGAAACAAGCACCCAGAGCATTGTATGAATGTTTACACTCCCATCTTGTGAAGATTGGATTTGAAAGAACAAGTGAAGATAGAAATATCTATCTGAAGATAGAAGAAGATCATATTCTAATCTATGAATTGTTTTTTGATGACATAATTTTTGGTGGAGATGACAAGATGAGCCATGCGTTTGTAGATGAAATGAAGAAGGAATTTGAGATGTCACTAATCAGAAGGATTGAGTTCTTCATTGGACTACGAATTCAACAAATGAAAGATGGTATCTTTATCACTCGGTCCAAGTATGTCAAAGAGGTGTTGAAGACTTTTGGCATGGAAAACAACAAACTGGTTGGTACACCGATGATGACCGGTTGTAAATTGTCAAAAGAAGATGACTCAACGTTAGTGAATGAGAAGGAATACCGGTCAATGATTGCTAAGTTGCACTATGTTGTACACAACAGATTGGATATTGCACACGCAATGGGCATTGCTGCACATTTTTAGAAAAGTCCAAGAGAATCCCACTTGGTAGCAGTCAAGCGGATTCTTAGATATCTGAAGAGAACTATAGATTATGATTTGTGGTATCCATACAGTAATGGTTTCAATCTCAAAGTGTTTACCGATGCTGATTGGGCTAGTAATGTGGACGACCAGAAGAGCACAACTGGTGGTGCATTCTTTCTCGATGGTAGACTAGTCTCTAGGATGAGAAAGAAGCAAAGTTGTATCTCTCAGTCCACAACAAAAGTAGAATATGCAGCAAAATTTATGAACTACACATAGACAATTTGGATGAAGCATGTATTAAGTGGTTTCAAAGTCCCTGTATCTGAACCGTTGAGTATATTTTGTGATAACACAAGTGCAATTAATATTTCCAAGAATCCGGTATTGCATGCTACAACCAAACATATCGAGCTCAAGTATCATTTCTTGAGGGAAAAAGTTCAGAACAAAGAGGTTGTATTGGAATATGTTCCCAGTAAGGAGCAGTTAGCAGACATATTCACCAAGCCTCTACCGAAGGCTACATTTACCTATTTAAGAGGTGAATTAGGGGTGCTGCCCCTTCAAGAGATGAACTAAAGGTATGTGCTCCACATCACTCAAGGATTGCATTGTCAAATCAATTTTTAGGATTGGTGTGTTGAAGAATACTACTCCTCAAGGGGAGCAGCATAGTAGATCATGGATGTTTGTGCCTCCAGTTTGGCATTGTTGTCAAAGGGGGAGAAGATTGTGTGTAGAGAAGATATCTACAGTATTGAAGACATATAATATGGAAGAAGATGTAGAGATATCTCTGTGTATTGCCATCAATGCTAAAGGGGGAGATTGTTGGCATATGTGCAGAGTTTGATATCATGATAAGATTGTATGTTGTCATTGATGTCAATATGCTAAAATATGAACTGGTATACTGAAGTAAGCAATTGGAAAGTGAACTGGTATGATGGTATGAACCGGTATATGAAAAAGTGAACTGGTATGTTGGAGTGTGAACTGGTATATGCAAAGTTTGTATCACGGTTTCATTTGATATGACTACAAGTTGGTAGTCTCAACTTCAGGGTTTCCGGTTGATGCATTCCAAGTCTGTGTGATTCAACCGATGATATCCTGTGATGACTTAGCACTGAAATGAAGATTAGATCGTGTTACCACATTAGCCTTGTGTGCGTGAAGAATCTCCTTGAGGATCTTGCATGAAGAAGATTGCTTCTATCTACCTCAGGAATGTGCAAAATATTGTAAATGGTGGAGAGCGCATGATGGGCTATCAATTTCCTAAAGCGGTGAATAACTAACGATGGAGAACGTCTTGAGATTTGTTCAAGATTGTTTTACCCTATGTAATGTGTTTAAATGGTCAAGATTGGACCGACTGTATTGTTAACCTAGATGCTTAGGATTTTAGTTTTTGCCACCAACCTAATTATTGTCTATAAGGTCAATGGTGATTTTCATTTGAAGTTTTTGGCAAATGAATGGATGTAAAGTGACTCTTTCTAGACCAAAGGAGTAAGCAGAGATTTGTAGAGTGTGATTGCAGATGTAAGGAAACTAAAGAGGATCTACCTTGGCATTGAGTGTTGTTATCAAATCAATGTATTACCTGTTGACTTCTAACCATTTTAGTAGTTTGAAAATCCCTTTACAAGGTAGATTTAATAGGCTTTTTGTAAATCCTTTAACAAGGTTACTCAAAATAATTGATTTCTTCAAATCCTCTTACAAGGTAACCTTTAACAGGGTTTTAACCTCTAACTGGGTATTTAGCCATCCCTTAATCGAGTGATCCCTAACAGGATTGGTTCCTAGCAGAACCTGTTGTAAAGTATTTATCTAGATTATGCTCTTAACAGAGCTGACTTCAAAAGAGTTCAAGCACAACTTGTGGGTATTCATCCCCACCATGGTTTATCCCAATCGGGTTTCCATATGAAAAATTAGTGTGTTATGTGTGATGCTTTTTCATGTGATGTTTTAGTTTTTTTGGCTAAGCGGTAATGTAAAATGATCCAATGGTCATTGTATTTCTGATTTAGTACTTGCTTAAGTATATGGGTGAAGTTGAGATGAGATATTAGGTTTTGAGAAGATCTAGATGATACCAGTTTATGTCTTTTATAGTCATACTGTGTTTTACCGGTAGTGCCTTAATTTAGATTAGTGATATTGTTTACCAGTTAGTGCAGTCTTTGCAGTTTAAGTTGTTGAAGAAGTTTTTGTCTATACTGATTCACCCCCCCCCCCCCCTCTTAGTATCTATTGGGTATTTAATGTTCATCATTATTCATCAAAAGACACCATGTGCCAAGTCTTAGATATAGACTTGACATATAATATACTATTGGTTTGTCCATCGACCCATGAAATTCAAGCGATGCCTTCCACATACCATCAATGTATCAAGTTCCCTACAATGAACAAAAAATTTCAATATCTATAGATAATAACCCTTTTGAATATTGCAATGCTATGGAGGCAGCCCAAGATAACTTGGTTCTACACAACAGGGAGGCCCAAACTTCCTCAGCATCCAATCATCAAAAAGAACTAAAGTCTATATCCGTAGAGTTCAAGCAAAAGATGAGAATAAAAGACCAAGGCATGGGGGAGTACTCTTTTGAACCCTTATGTCTATCTAAATTGCCAACATCATCAAAACCTTATAGATAACCTTCCACATCAAGACATAAGGCAACCCAACCCATCACCAAGTTTGATGGTAAATTTATCAAACTAGGCACACTGGCCAACGAATCAAAAGAGAAAGACATCCTTAGTTGGCTATACAAGGGTGAAGAAGAAGTTAGAGTTTCTACCATAGAAGTTGTTGTACCAAAAAAATAGAATGGAAATGGGTTCTGGATCATGCAATCAATGGGATACAACAAAAAAGGGCCTATTGGCAAGCACCAAGAAGGTATTATAGAACCCTTGCAACCTCCTTCACAATTTGCAAGAAACAAAATTGGACTTGGGTATGGACAATATGGGTCACCTATGCAGAAGAAAAATAACTATCAGAAACCTTGGTGAAGAGCAAAGAAAAAATATAATGAAGACTCATGGCAAGAAGCACTACACCAAGTAGAAGAAACAACAAGGAAAGAGAAAAAGCATCAAGAAAACAAAAACTAACAAGAAGAACTGGCCATTCAAAGCGAGGAAGCTTCTTATAAAAAGGTGCATCATGTGCAAGAACCTGATCAAACCAAGGTGAAACCACCACCTGAAGAAATTGATACTCACCGAAGGGAAACAGTGTATGAACAAATGCAAAGAGTACAAGAATGCACCAACCTTGAATCAGAACAAGCTACTAAATTGGTGTGAATCATCAAGGATAGTCATTTTGATATTACTGAAGATATTGAGGTGGATACCATCCATGCATACACACCCCTTCCTTAGGAGGTACAAGGCTTAAGATCTCGATCGTTTGAATTCAGACCACACCATATCTACAAGGCTAGTGAGAATGGGAAGTGATAATATAAACAAGGCAACATCAAAGATAATACCATCAAAGACCTCAAAAATATCATAGACCTCACCAGTATGCTCTATTTTGTCTAGATTACACTGGAAAAATACACCTGTATACCCATAAACATAAGCCCGACCAATTGGCCTATCCTTGTTTGCAAGTGGTCTCGACACTAGAATATGCTTTGAGGCCCACACCTGTAACAATGTCACCCCAATTGATAAACTAGTATATTCCCATAGTGTCATAAAATTGTGACCCCTCTAATTTTAACCACATTTGGGGTCCTCACATTGGTGATGGCATCTCCTTCCTCAACTGGGACCTATTTCTGCATTTCCAACCCTTCTCCCTTCCTCCTTCATGTCTTGTATTTTCTCTATACCCTATTCGAGCCCCAAAATAGGGCAGGATAGGGACATGGCACCCTTGTCCTCCCTAGGACAAGGGCGTGGTAGCCTTGTCCCCCTAGGACAGTCATGTGGAGCCCCTATGCCCACCTCCTAGGGTGGTCCTATGTGTGGGTTGCTCGATCTCCTATGCACTTCTTGTCTTTGGGGTTTGTTATTCCTCTTTGTTGGCGTTCAATGGTTGAAAGTTAATCCTTGAGGCATGTATAAAAGAGAATTTAATACCCTCATTTAGGGATGGATGGATAGCACATAGATGGATAATAAAGGATAAGAGATAGAGAACATAAGGAGAAGATACAAGATTTCAAGGTCATCATCAACCATTCAAGTCTTCTTCATTCATCCATTGAAGCAACATTACAACATTTATTTGCAAGAATGTGTGTGTGTTAGGGTTTTTTCATGTTACATGCCATTTCATTCAACATTTGTTGTTACATTCAAGAAGCAAAGCAATCATCATCAACAAGTTGCAGATCTACAAGGTATACATCTCCATTGTTTACATTCAAGTATTTGCAATTAGTTTCTTTCGAGGTTGATTCTTCAATCGAGGTTTGTCTGATGAAAGCCCCTATCCACAACTCCCCTTTATTCTCTTCACATAGGTTACAGGTGTGCAGTTATAATTGTAGGTTTAAACTTCATTCGTAGAGACAAAAGAACCCTTTTCGTTTCATGGATTTTGTGGTGGACCATGTACATTTCCACCACGATCACGATGAATTTTCTCCAAATTTGTAGGGAAGATCCACATAAGTTTAATTAGCTTAGATACAAAGTTACAACGTGATCCCGAACCGTTAGCACTTTATTTCACTCATTTCCTCTCTCCTTTTGACATAGTCAACAAGTCAACTTTCTCATTTACAAAAGAGGGTAAATCACACATAAACCACTTACAATCTACTTCATATTTAGATCCTTGTCTCTCTTGGATTTGGATCTAGTGGATTCAACCCCTTTTTTGAATGTAAAGTTCTTCCTAAGTGAAAATCATCCAAGTGGCTTCCTTTCTCTCTCCTAGATGGGGAGTCACTAGGATCCAATTTTCCACTTTACATTTTGGTGAACATGATGTTTTATAAATTAATTCCGATTTCTCATTCTTAGATCTGATTAATTGCAGTTTGAATTTAAAATTTTCATTTTCAAGTTTGATTTATTTGCAAATTTTAGAGGTTAATTGCATAAAAACCCTAATTTTTCATTTTGAGCAAATTAAGCTTGTGAGGTGTAAAATTTTAATTGCTTATTTCAGATCTAATTTCTATTTCAAAATGGAAATTGAAATCTATTTCTTTATTCTGTGAATTCATTGGTTAAATCATAAAACCCTAAGTTGCAAATTCTAGTTTTTTTTAATGGCACTTAATAAATTGGATTTGCTTTCTCTTTCGCATGTGATTACATTAATTTTTGCATATATTTATCATGTGTGGGATAATAATTTATTTTATTTTCTATTTCTTCTCTTTCTTCATAGCACTTGGTCATATTGTGTTGTTAGGATTTCTGAATTGTTAGATCTGAAATCTTTCATGTGTTATTTATGTTGCATTATGGTGATGTTGTTAACAACATGCATTTCCTCTGTTAATCACCTTAAAACTTTTGTAGATCCTAAAACTAAAGATCCTAACCCTTGTACCTCTCCTAGGGTATCTTTTGTGAAAGAAATGAGATATAATCTTTACCCAATGATCTTTTGATAAGAGAGCAAGTATTGGAAAGTAATATGGATCCGTCTTCTTCTTCTTCTACACACACCCTTGAGAAAGGGGGACAGTATGACAACATCAACATTTTTACATATTTTGATCCTCCTTATTCTCCTAAGACCTATCTTCAACATCAAAGTCTATGTAAAGAGGATGATGTCATGCATTTTATTTATGACATTTATGCTCGCACAGAGATCACTAAAAATGAGATTTTAGATGATGAAAATGTTCTTCCCCAATATTTGAAAAAGGATAATCTTGATAAAGAAAAAGAGTTTCTAATTCCACATGATACTCCTCCTTCATCTACAAATCCTTTTCTACCTCCTTAGACATCATATTTCATAGAAATCCATGACCTTGTTCCTCCATCTAGTCAATTACAACATTCTTATAGTCATGGCTTTCATATAATTACAAAACAAGGTTTTAAAGGACAAGAAATTGGGAAATTAGAGCATGGAACTTATGTCCCTATAAACCCTCTTACACAAACTACTACAAGAGGCCTAGGAAGTGGTATCCTACTTTCTAGGGACTAATTCCTTAGACTACAAAACTTTCAAGATTTCCTTCAAAAACAAAAAATGAAGAGAGCCCGCAAGAATGCTTCTTCTTTAAAGCATCCTTTTTGTTCATTTCATCAAACCCATGACCATAATGTTGATGATTGCCTTGATTTTCAAAAATTTCTTCAAGATGGCATAGAAAGTGGCAAAAGTATAATTGTGGATAATGAAACCCCTTCTTCTAACAAACCCTCTTCCTCATGGTAAGATGATATTTACCATCCTGACAAATTAGAAGCAATAATCTATTGGAGATTGAAATATGACAAGAACATTTCCTTTCCTCCTCACAATAAAAAAAAAAATTTAGGCAAGTGAAAGGTATTGAATATTAAATTTTTCATGATTCATATTCCCTATTATGCATTTAATAAATTTGTTCAACTACAATATGACCTTGCACACATTTGTCTCACAGAAGATCTAGCTTTATTTCTTGGTAAAAATATCGTGCCTTAGCACTTCCTTTCCCTTCATGTTTCTCTTCACCCGATGGCATAATTAGCCCATGTAATGAGGGCTCTTTATCATTAGTGGTGGTAGTATTTTATTTTAACATACTTTGGGGCATACACATGAAGTCTGTTTTTCTCTTCTTTCTATTCATCCTTGTGCATCATTCATTATTAGATCCCTTTTCTTGCATAGGGTTATCCTTTCGTGAGAATATAATTATTCTTTGGTTTTCCTCTCTGCTTGGAAAGGGGCATCTTGAATGAGTATTGTACTTCTTCTCTTTCCTTCATTCTCTTGGGCATCTTACCTCTTCTATGGTTTTTATTATTCACAAGTATGATATGCCCCTTAGAAGGGAATGATCTCTTGAGAAGTATGTATCCCATCCTTGAAAGGATTTGTTCCACTATGTTGGCATTTTTATGAAGATTGTATTAATGATTTCTTATGTTGTCATTGATGTCAATTAACCGGTAATGATATTATTATAATGTTATTTTGTAACCGATAGGAAGATATAGTGAAGGGAACTATAAGTGGGAGGTAAGTTTATGGAGTGAACTAGTACTGTTAAATATTGGAGATTTGAACTAGTAAACCCTACCTGTTGATTTGATAAACCCTAACCGATTAAGTTTGGTGAATTGGTTATATTGGTTTATGATCTTATGATGAGCGGTAATGATTATGACACATATGCATATTGTATGAGGAGAGTTTCAAAGTGTTTCTGGCACATTGAGATAATGGTTTTTATCTTGGGAATGAGAAAGTATATTGCATGTAATGCAAAGCACATGATGAGTTAATGAGTTTGATGAAGTGGCGATCAAGGAGAGGTCGAGGCTTTCTCGAATGATGTACAAAAATTGTTATGTAATACAATGGTCATACCCGAACCAACTTGTTTGTAATCTCTATGAGAGAATTAGGTTTTTGTTGTGTTACCGACCCAATTAATTTGTTTATAAGGTCGATGAGTTTTTTTGTTTTGAGTGTTGAGAAAGTTGTAGTTGAGTGTGTGGTTGCCTAACTGGATGATGTATTTGCAGTTTGTGTAAAAGAAGATAAGATCATGAAAAGGATTTGAACAAGCAAGTGTAGTGCTAATCTAATATATCAACAAACTCCTATTGTTTTCTAAACATTATAGTAGTAAAATCCCCTAACCAGGTAAGCTCTAACAAGCTTAGTGTTATTCAAATCCTCTAACTAGGTGGTCCATTACCTTGGAATTCAAATCCTGTACTGAGGTTACTCCTCATAGGGTATTGCTTCTAACAAGGCATTATAGTCAATCTCTTAATTGGGTGGTTGCTAATAGGATTTGTTCTTAAGAGGAATTTTTGTAAAATATTGAGTAGGCTTGGCTCCTAAGAGGGCAAACTTCAAAAGAGTTTAAAAAGTTATCTTGTGATTCTCATCTCACCGTGGTTTTTCCCATTTGCGTTTGCCCGTCAAAAATATTGTGTCAACTGGTGAATGTTTTTGTGGTTATGTTTTCTATGGTTGAATTGCTTAACTTATTAATCCACTTTGGTAAGTTATGTTAATAGGCAGACATCTGAAATGAGGTTTTACTTATGTCAAGTAAATGTATTTGGATGTTTGTGAGTTTCAAGTTGTTTACTGTTATCTATTGTAATAGTCAACCGGTTTATTTTGACAGTGATATTGCATTTATAGTTCAGTGGTTTAACTTGTCAGTTTAAAGTTTACTTTGAGAAGTTGTTTCTGAGTTAGCTGGAAGTTTATATCAATTTTTCTATCTATTGATTCACCCCCCCTCCCCCCCTCTTAGTAGTTGATCAGATCCTTATTCTTTCATCATACCATCAATTGGTATCAGAGCTCTTCTCAGTTCCTCTAAGGTATAAGCCTAACAACTTGAGGTAAAGATCTCGTTGAACATGATGAAGAAGAGAGGTCCAAAGTTTAACAGAGAGAGCTATAGAATATGGAGTGATAGAATGAAAATTTATATCAAGAGTCTTGGAAATCAATATTGGGAACATGTTAATACTCAATATGTTGCACCTAGTGAGATTATGAGTGATGGTTAGAAGAAAGAGAAACAAGAAAACAATCAAGCAATGGATTCTATTATCAGTTCTTTGTCTGATGCATAATATATTGATGTTCATAGTTTGGAGACTACATATGAGGTATGGAATAAACTTGAAGAGATTTATAGCAATGATGAACATGTGAAGATTGCCAAGGAAGAGATTCTAAGAGGAAATTTTGATGACATATGGATCGCTGAAGGTAAGAATATCCAACAATATGATAAGAGAATAAAAGAGATAGTTAGAGAGATCAAGAGTGCTAATGGTAAAGTGGATAATGCCACAGTGGTTAGTAAGGTATTGGGAACCCTGCTACCGGTCTACACTATCCGAGTGGAAGCCATTCAGGAGCTAAAGTAAATTGAAAAAACCAAGGTAACCCTTGACTCCATCATTGGTAAGATTACTACTTTTGAATTAAATGGTTATGATGGTAGTATTTATAAATCTAAATCAGCATTTAGAGCTTCTGTTTCTAACACATCTATGAGGAAAAGTAGAGATGTCAGTGATAGTCATGAATCTAGATATAGCAGAGAAATTGATAATGAAGATAGTTTAGTTGAGCTTGAAGCATTGTTGACCAAGTGGTTTCCCAGAGGTACCAGTAAATACATAGGTAAATTACCTTTGAAAAGTTTTTCATGCAATAAGATTGGACACATTGCAGCTAACTATCCTAATGGTGATAATGAGGACAAGCGAGAGAAGTTCAAGAAGTACATGGGAAAAGGAAAAAGAGATTGTCTTATTGTAGTTGATGGTGGTATCACTGATGAGGAAGTTGAAGGTGATGCTATTGAAGACATTGTCTTTGTAGACATTAAAGAGGAGACATCTGATAAAAAAGATTTAGTTTCTCGCATGGATAATTCTGATGATTGGATTATTGATAGTGGTTGTTCATATCACATGATCAGTGACCAGAGAAAATTTATTTCTTTGAAATAATTTCATGGCAGAGTTGTAAGATTTGGTAATGACTCACCCTACATGGTTAAAGGTAAGAGAACTATTTATCTTAATGGGAAGAGCAGTGCAAATCATGTCTACTAGGTTTAAGGTCTCAAGCACAATCTTTTGAGTGTTTCTCAACACAATGACAGAGGATACCCATTGGAGTTTAAGAACGATATTTGCAAAATCTATGGGAGCAAGGTGAACTAATTGCAACTAGCAAGCAAACTAAAGGTAACTTGTTTCACCTGAATCCTAAAGTCAACAACTATTTAATTGCAAAAGTGGATGATTGTTGGTTTTGGCATAGGAGATTTTGTCATTTAAATTTTGATAACATTGTTAAAGTGAGTAAGTCCAAGACAGTGAGAGGTTTGCCCCAGTTGGACAAAGCGGTTAATGCTCTATGTAAGGAATGTTAGTTGGGAAAGATGACATCCTCAACTTTTAAGAGCAAGTCTTTTTTAATGGCACATCTGTTAGATTTGGTTCATACAGACCTCTGTGGACAAATAAGGACTAAAAGTATTCAAGGTGAGAGACATTTTATGATCTTCACTAATTATTGTACAAGGATGATGTGGGTCACATTATTGAAGGATAAAACATAAGCATTTAGTAAATTCAAGGCATTCAAGGCCTTAGTTGAAAAGGAGAGTGATAATAAGATAAAGTGTTAGAGGAATGATCAAGGCGGTAAATTTACTTCTCAGGAATTCACTAGATATTGTGAAGAAAATGGTATTAAGAAATTTTTGCACCAAGGACACCACAGTAGAATGGTATTGTAGAGAGGAACAACCGGTTAGTTGTTGAACCTACTAGGATGATGTTGATACAAGGAGCTGTAGAAAAAACATTCTGGAGAGAAGCTGTCAGCACGACTGTCTACACAATGAACCAGATTTTGGTAAAAAGAGGTAAGGATAAGACTCCTTATGAATACTGGTATGGTAGATCACCTAATGTTAGTTATTTCAAGATATTTGGACGCAATTTTTTTTATTAAGAGAGGTGACTATGTTAGTAAGTTTGAGGCTAAAAGTGATGAAGGTATATTTCTTGGTTATTCCACCAAGAGTACAACTTACAAATGTTACAACAACTGGACACAGAGAATCATTTTGAGTGCTAATGTTCAAGTGGATGAGTATCCTAAAGTCTTAGGGGAAACAATTGTGGAGAGAAAGGATGAAGATCATTTTATTTTATTTTTTGGAACCAGAACCTGTAAAACCTAAAACTGGTAAAGTAAATGTTGATGTATTAGTTCAACCAGAATAGGTAGACTCAGAAGAAGATGATGATAATGAAGAAGATGAACCTAAAGAAAATGATCATGTTATTCTAGGGTATGCGAGACTGAATCATAATCTTGACCAAATTATTGGAGATAAGGATGCTGGAGTATTAACCAGAAAAAGAATTAGAGAGAATTCTTACATGATCTCCACTATTGAGCCTAGAACTGCTAAGGAAGCATTTGGAGATGATCATTGGGTCAAAGCTATGGAGGAGGAGCTTGATCAAATTGAGAAGAATAATACATGGATCCTATTACTTAGACCAGTGAATAAAAATGTGATAGGTACTAAGTGGGTTTTTGATAACAAGATGAATGAAGATGGTATAGTAGTCCGAAAAAAAGATAGATTGGTTTACAAAGCTTATGCACAAGAAGAAGGAGAAGATTATGGTGAGACTTTTGCACCAATTGCTAGATTGGAAGGTGTCAATACTTTACTGGCATCTGCAACACATTAGGGACTCAAAGTATATCAGATGGATGTGAAGTCTACATTTTTGAATGGAATACTAGAAGAATAAGTATACATTGAGCAGCCAGATGGTTATGCCGTGACTGATAAAAAAGACATGGTATGTAAGTTGGACAAGGAATTATATGGAGTAAAGAAAGCACTGAGAGCATGATATGAAATGCTTCATTCACACCTGATGAAGATAGGTTTTCATAGAACCAGTGGAGATAGCAACATATATCTCAAATATGAAGGAGATAAGATACTGGTTAGTGAAGTGTTTGTGGATGATATCATATTTGGAGCCAATGATGACATGAGAAATGAATTTGCAACTGAAATGAAAAGTGAGTTTCAAATGTCTCTAGTGGGAGAGATAAAAATTTTCATAGGTTTGCAAATACAACAAATGAAGAGTGGTATTTTCATTACACAGTCTAAGTGTGTGAAAGAGGTATTAAAGACATTTGGTATGAATGAATGCAAACCAGTTGGGACACCAATGATTATAGGTTGTAAGTTGTCTAAGGAAGATGAAGCCATATCTGTTGATGAAAAAGAGTACAGGTCAATGACTGGAAAATTGCAGTATGTTGTTACCAGCAAACCAGATATAGCTCATGTAGTTGGTCTAGTTGCTAGATTTCAGAAGAATCCTAAGGAAATACATTTGACAACAACCAAGAGGATATTCAGATATTTGAAAGGCAATATTGACTATGGATTATGGTATCCATATGAAGGTAACTTTGAATTGAAGGTGTATATAGATGCCAACTGGGCAGGTAATGTTGATGATAGGAAAAGCACAACCAGTTGAGCATTCTTTCTGGGAGGAAGACTCATTTCATAGACTAGCAAGAAGCAGAGTTGTATATCATAGTCTACTATTGAAGCTGAGTATATTGCAAATTATATAAATTGTACCTAGCATATCTGGATGAGGCACATTTTGGAAGGTTTCAAGATGAATTTTATAGAACTTGTAAAGATCTTATGTGACAATACCAGTGCCATAATATTTCCAAGAACCTTGTTTTGCATGCACAATTGAAGTATCATTTCTTGAGGGAAATGGTGTAGAGTAAAGATGTGATCTTGGAGCATTTTTCTACCAAGGAAAAACTTCCAGATATCTTTACTAACGTCTCCCTAAGACTACTTTTGAGTATATTAGGATTCAGCTAGGGGTTGTACCCCTTCATGAGGTGAATGAGAATGATTTAGATTACATCACTACTTGCAAAATTTTACAATAGGATTTGTGTAGAAGTGGAGTTATTCTATAGGGGGGGCATCAAGTTGCATGTTGTTGATGTTGAATAGTGAGTTGGACATTGCATGTTTTACTTTCAATTTGACATTGTTGTCAAAGGGGGAGAAGAACTATATGCTTTTTGGGAGAAGAATTGTATGATTGTTCTATTTCTAGCTACCAGCTGAAGACAACAAGAGTACATGGTAAAATGTAAACCAGGATTCCTATTCACAATCACAACAATCAAAGGTATTGATATTTGTATTGCCATCAATGCCAAAAGGGGAGATTGTTGGAATTTGTATAAAGATTGCATTAATGATTTGTTATGTTCTCATTGATGTCAATTAATCAGTAATGATATTGTTATAATGTTGTGGTGAATGTTTTTGTGATTATGTTTTCTATGGTTGAATTTCTTAACTCCTTAATCCACTTTGATAAGTTATGTTAATAGGAATAAATCTGAAATGAGGTTTTACTTATGTCAAGTCAATGTATTTGGATGTTTGTGATTTTCAAGTTGTTTACTGTTATCTATTGTAACAATCAACTGGTTTATTCTGACAGTGATATTGCATTTATAGTTCAGTGGCTTAACTTTTGAGTTTAAAGTTTACTTTGAGAGGTTTTTTATGAGTTAGGTGGAAGTTTATATCAGTTTTTCTATATACTGATTCACCCCCCCTCTCTATAGTTGATCAAATCCTTATTCTTTCATCATACCATCACACTAGGATGACATATCACTATAAAATAATCACCATCAGAAAATGTGTAATGTTTCTCCTTGTTCTCCTCACTTGGGGGGAAAGGATTTTCACTCCTTTCCCTTTCTTTCTCATTTATCATTATTTCCTCTAGGGGTTTCATTTATAATATATGATTATCATTTCTTACAATGGTATGATTTTATGATTAATCTCCCTTGGGGAATATGTGATGCTTTTTCTCTCTTCTTTTTGAAGATTACCACTTCTTGATATATGTATTTCACATTTACTAATGTCTTTTCGTGAATATGTTCATGTAAGTTCATTGCACATTTGCTTATGTTTAATCTCTTTCTAGTAGATTGTTTAAGCTCTTCTCATTGTCCCATTATCTTGGGGGGAAATGATCCTTCTCTCTCTCTTTCTCTAGGGATCCACTTTTCCCTATTAAGTACATGTTGTGAGTTCTATTACTTGATGTCATTCCTTGTGCAGAATTGTTGGTTATTGACTTAAGGATTCTCTCTTATACAAGAAGTGTTAATCCTTGACTAAGACCTCTTTTAAACTTTGTTATGTACATCTATGATAAATCCAACCATCCCTTTGGGGGATAAACATGAATCATCCCTATCACCTAGAAATAGGAGGAAGGATTGCATTCTTGCTCTAGAAGATGTTATGTTTGTCTAAGACTACTCCTCTTGGGGCTAGATGTCTTTTTGAACAAAGATCTCTTCTCCTCCAAGGATTACCTTTTACACTTACAACAATATATCTCTTTTCAACTATCTTATCCTTGCTTGAAGAGTACTCCAGGCTCTCTTGCTTGGATTTATGACATTGTTGCATAGTGGATATCTTCTTTGTGATGAAGGTAGGTATCCTTGTTCTACTTTCCTTAAGATATGAACAATATACTATGTTGATATCTTAAGGGGAGGCACCCACACTGCTCCTTTGTACTATACTTCTCTCATGTATTGAATACTGGGACATTCTAGGAACTAGAGGGAAACCTCTTAGAGGAAGATGTCATCACTTTTTGTACAATGGGTCATTCTCAGAACTAGAGCACGGTCTCTTAGACTGAGATGTCTTCACTTATTCTTATCTTGTATAGTGAGACATTCTTGGAACCAGGGGGAAACCTCTTAGAGAAAGATGTCATCCATTTTCCCTTTTACATCGGGTCATTCTCAGAACAAGAGCATGGTCTCTTAGAGTGAGATGATGCCACTTTTTTTTATGTGGGGTGATTATTCTCAGAACCAGAGCATGGTCTCTTAGAGAAAGATATCACACCTTTCTTGACACTTGTACTATACATTCTATAAAGGTTGTAGCATACTCAAGCATAAACTCCTATGAGGCACTTCAAACATTACTTGCAAGATGTCCATGATTTCTTTCTTCTATTTTCTTCTCATTGATCACCAAAGTGTTTATTCATGTTTTCTCTCTTCTTCCTCTCATGAACTCATAGTTTTACTATTGATAGTTCATGGATGATGTCAGCCTTCCTCCTTTATTGATCACTTGTGTTTATGTGATGGCATTGGTATTTGTGTACTGATTAGTTGTTGAGACATCTGAGCTTGAGATCTCTTCAACTGGTTAGTTTTTTCTCTTGTTTCTTGATCTTGTCATGTGTCTTTTTGCGCTTTGTATTTCTTTTGTGTGTCATGTGCCTTTTCTTTTGTGTGCTCCTGCATATGTTGGTGTGAGTTAAAACCCTAAGATTGAGAACTTTTTACTCCTCAATATTAGTGATGTCTTATACTCCTTGTGGTTTAGCTTTGCATCTCCCATCTTCATCTCTCTTTTTTTCTACTTTACCGATAGTAGTGGCATAAGACATACTCTCACTAAAGTGGGGGCTAAATGTAGTGTCATAAAATTTTGACCCCTGCAATTTTAACCACATTTGGGGTCCTCACCTTGGCGACGGCATCTCCTTCCTAAACCGAGACCTATTTCTCCATTTCCAACCCTTCTCCCTTCCTCCTTCATGTCTTGTATTTGCACTAGACCCTATTTGGGCCCCAAAATAGGGTAGGACAAGGGTGTGGCACCCTTGTCCCCCTAGGACAAGGGCATGGCACCTATGTCCCCCTAGGACAATGGTGTGGCACTCTTGTCCCCACCTCCTAGGCTTGTCCTATGTGTGGCTTGCCCGATCTCCTATGCACTTCTTATCTTCAAGGTTATTTATTCCTCTTTGTCAGCCTTTGGTGGCTGAAGTTAATCCTTGAGGCATGTAAAAAGGGCAATTATATACCCTCATTAAGGGACAGATGGATAGTGTATAGATGGATAATAGAGGATCAGAGCTAGAGAGC